>NC_139994.1:46580319-47180319 GCF_964263955.1 Coregonus lavaretus
TGTCAAAATAAGGAAAAACAATCAACCATATCGAATCATTTTTAAAAGTTGTTTATTTCTCCTTGCCATTATCACTCACCTGATGATAAGATCGTTTTTTGCTAACGTATGATTGGGGTCCCTGGATTGCTGGTTTGCATGGGAGGGGTCCCTGCCCTTGACAGAAAAGGTTGAAAGACCCCGAGAGACAGTATGACTATTTGACAACGTCTTTCGTCATCAGGTCAGATCATCACTATGAACACATCATTCCATGTATGTTACAGTCGGTGCTAACTTTTCTGTGTGTGTCCATCCAGGCCGTTCTTTGAGGGAATGTCCCAGTCTAGCTCTCAGACAGAGATCACCAGCCTAAACAGCAGAGGAGGGAGCCTGGGAAGAGACGCCTGCTTCAGCCCTGTGAGTACTGGAGTGATGGAGGGAGAGAGGGAGGGGGGGGGGGGGGGGCGGAGAGAGGGAGGGAGGGAGAGGGAGATAAATGATGCAATAAAGGATGGAGAGGGGGGATATAAGGGAGACCAATCTAGTGAGAAGGGGGTTCAACAGTTGTAGCTCAGTTGGTAGAGCATGGCGCTTGCAACGGCAGGGTTGTGGGTTCGATTCCCACAGGGGGCCAGTATGAAAAAAAAGAAAGAAAAAAAAAGTATGCACTCACTAACTGTAAGTCGCTCTGGATAAGAGCGTCTGCTAAATGACTAAAATGTAAACAGTATGGAGACAACAGAAAGGAATGCTAGAGAAAAAGAGGGCGAAAGTGAAGGATTGAGATTCACATCAGGTGAAGTGTAGCCTCGTTCAACCAGCCGGATCTCGCAAGTTTATAGCGCAGCCGTTATCAGCTGTCATCAGTCTGGGAATACAGGCTAGGTGATGTGTGTGTAGTGACTGTATTTTCTGTGTGTCTCCAGCAGGGGGAGCAGCGGCCTATAGAGATGAAACACTCTCGCAGTCGCAACCTGGAGGTAGAGGCACTCTCTGAGACGGACACACTGGTGAGATACGCTATAGGCTCTGCGTGCGTGTAGAAGTAGCGATCCACTTTGAGCTCAAGCTAATCTGTGTGTGTTCTGTGTGTAGGAGTTGACGGATCAGGAGATGTTTCCGGAGGGCCCCTCTATTACGGTGTCGGGGGCTGAGAAACCGCGTACGCCCCTGAAGAGCAGCAAGAGTGAAGGAGGACAGACCATGCCCTCCCCCAGGTAACCACACACACACACACTTGCCATAGTGACTCCAACAAAATTACACATGCCCGATACCAAACCAACCTCCCAGGTGCCTTTGCAGATGTGCATATTTTCCTCTGAAAGGTAGAATTGTTCCAATCCTTCAAACCTAGAGGTAAGGGTTTGGGGTCAATTTTGAGTTTTAACACAAACACGTAGCACCCTCCACACTGGTTGAACGGGGGATTTGTCTCTAAAAGATGTGTGTGTTCCACAGACTGGATGGCGGAGGCCACACCCCCAAACAGAAGAGACAGAGCAGTACTCCTATGAAAGAGAGACAGCTGTCTAAACCAATCAGTGAAGGGGGGAGGACCAACAGCTCCGACAGCGAGAGATCCCCCGAACTGGGACACAGCTCACAGGTAACTCACGTACACACACACACACACACACACACACACACACACACACACACACACACACACACACACACACACACACACACACACACACACGTTCTTAAAACTACTGTTAGCGCCAAAAGTATTGGGACAGTGACACATTCTGTTGTTGTTTTCACTCTATACTCCAGCACTTGAAATGATATAATGACTCTGAGGTTACAGTGCAGACTGACAGCTTTAATTTGAGGCTATTTCATCCATATCGGGTGAACCGTTTAGATATTACAGCACTTTTTGTACATAGTCCCCCCATTTTTTGGGACAAATTCACTTATGTGTATTAAAGTAGTAAAAAGTTAAGTATTTGGTCCCACATTCATAGCACGCAATGACTACATCAATCTTTTGACTCTACACATTTGTTGGATGCTTTTGCTGTTTGTTTTGGTTGTGTTTCAGATTATTTTGTGCCCAATAGAAATCAAATGAAATTGTATTTGTCACATGCGCCGAATACAACAGGTGTAGACCTTACCGTGAAATGCTTACTTACAAGCCTTAACCAACAATGCAGTTCAAGAAATAGAGTTAAGAAAATATTTAAAATAATAATAATAATAATATGTAACACAATACAATAACAATAACGAGGCTATATACAGGGGGTACCGGTACCGAGTCAATGTGCCGGGGGTACAGGGTAGTCAAGGTGAATGGAAATAATGTATTGTGTCATTTTGGAGTCACTTTTATTGTAAATAAGAATAGAAAATGTTTCTAAACATTTCTACATTAATGTGGATGCTACCATGGTTACGGATAATCCTGAATGAGTCGTGAATAATGATGAGTGAGAAAGTTACAGAGGCATAAATATCATATCCCCAAGACACGCTAACCTCTCACCATTATAATAACAGGAGAGGTTAGCATTTTTGGGGGGGTATGATATTTGTGCGCATGACACACACACACGTACACACACACACACACACACACACACACACACACACACACACACACACACACTCTCTTATAGCAGGGGGTCATATAGTTCCAGTTATCACATCTCATCCATCCAGAGCTAGCTTAAGGACAGCACAGCACATTTATATTGAAAACGCACAGCACATTATATGCCAAGAAAAAAATATTGTCTCTCTCCATCTTGATCTCTCCGTTCCTCTCCTCCTCCTGCTCCCTTCTTCTTGTCTAAATAAAGAACTTAAATGTACCCATGACAACGAGACCAAGAATAAATTACAGTGGGGAAAAAAAGTATTTAGTCAGCCACCAATTGTGCAAGTTCTCCCACTTAAAAAGATGAGAGAGGCCTGTAATTTTCATCATAGGTACACGTCAACTATGACAGACAAAATTAGGGAAAAAAATCCAGAAAATCACATTGTAGGATTTTTAATGAATTTATTTGCAAATTATGGTGGAAAATAAGTATTTGGTCAATAACAAAAGTTTCTCAATACTTTGTTATATACCCTTTGTTGGCAATGACACAGGTCAAACGTTTTCTGTAAGTCTTCACAAGGTTTTCACACACTGTTGCTGGTATTTTGGCCCATTCCTCCATGCAGATCTCCTCTAGAGCAGTGATGTTTTGGGGCTGTCGCTGGGCAACACAGACTTTCAACTCCCTCCAAACATTTTCTATGGGGTTGAGATCTGGAGACTGGCTAGGCCACTCCAGGACCTTGAAATGCTTCTTACGAAGCCACTCCTTTGTTGCCCGGGCGGTGTGTTTGGGATCATTGTCATGCTGAAAGACCCAGTCACGTTTCATCTTCAATGCCCTTGCTGATGGAAGGAGGTTTTCACTCAAAATCTCACGATATATGGCCCCATTCATTCTTTCCTTTACACGGATCAGTCGTCCTGGTCCCTTTGCAGAAAAACAGCCCCAAAGCATGATGTTTCCACCCCCATGCTTCACAGTAGGTATGGTGTTCTTTGGATGCAACCCAGCATTCTTTGTCCTCCAAACACGACGAGTTTAGTTTTTACCAAAAAGTTCTATTTTGGTTTCATCTGACCATATGACATTCTCCCAATCCTCTTCTGGATCATCCAAATGCACTCTAGCAAACTTCAGACGGGCCTGGACATGTACTGGCTTAAGCAGGGGGACACGTCTGGCACTGCAGGATTTGAGTCCCTGGCGGCGTAGTGTGTTACTGATGGTAGGCTTTGTTACTTTGGTCCCAGCTCTCTGCAGGTCATTCACTAGGTCCCCCCGTGTGGTTCTGTAATTTTTGCTCACCGTTCTTGTGATCATTTTGACCCCACGGGGTGAGATCTTGCGTGGAGCCCCAGATCGAGGGAGATTATCAGTGGTCTTGTATGTCTTCCATTTCCTAATAATTGCTCCCACAGTTGATTTCTTCAAACCAAGCTGCTTACCTATTGCAGATTCAGTCTTCCCAGCCTGGTGCAGGTCTACAATTTTGTTTCTGGTGTCCTTTGACAGCTCTTTGGTCTTGGCCATAGTGGAGTTTGGAGTGTGACTGTTTGAGGTTGTGGACAGGTGTCTTTTATACTGATAACAAGTTCAAACAGGTGCCATTAATACAGGTAACGAGTGGAGGACAGAGGAGCCTCTTAAAGAAGAAGTTACAGGTCTGTGAGAGCCAGAAATCTTGCTTGTTTGTAGGTGACCAAATACTTATTTTCCACCATAATTTGCAAATAAATTCATTAAAAATCCTACAATGTGATTTTCTGGATTTTTTTTCTTCTCAATTTGTCTGTCATAGTTGACGTGTACCTATGATGAAAATTACAGGCCTCTCTCATCTTTTTAAGTGGGAGAACTTGCACAATTGGTGGCTGACTAAATAATTTTTTCCCCCACTGTATGTATATGTTGATGAGTCATCAAAAAAGAAACTGTTCCACTTGCTCCACTTTGTGTGCGTGTGTGTGTTTGTGTGTGTGTGTGTGTGTGTGTGTGTGTGTGTGTGTGTGTGTGTGTGTGTGTGTGTGTGTGTGTGTGTGCGTGCTGTGTGCGTGCTGTGTGCGTGCTGTGTGTGTGTCTGTATGGGTGGGTGTGTAGGTCCTGAGGAAGGCGGTGTATGATCAGCTGAACCAGATCCTTCTGTCTGACGCGGCTCTGCCTGAGAGTCTCATCCTGGTCAATGGCACCGACTGGCAGGGCCAGGTAAGAACCATGAGTGTGTGCTAGTGGTGCACGGGTCAGCTGTTTGTTCACCCACGCCCGCAATTGCTAATAACCCATCCGCAACAGCCCGACTATATGTGATAAAGTTACAATCTGAGGCCAGCACCCGTCCCTAACTGGCTAAATGCGCTGTAGGCTACAGTCAGAGACGGTGGAACAGTGGAGGCTGCTGAGGGGAGGACGGCTCATAAGAATGGCTGGAACGGAGCGAATGGAATGGCATCAACACCTGGAAACCATGGAAACCATGTGTTTGATGTATTTGATACCATTCCGCTCCAGCCATTCCCACAAGCCCGTTCTCCACAATTCAGGTGCCATCAACCTCCTGTGTGGCGAAACGATTTTTTAACAGATACTGTATGTTTTCTGCTTATAATTTCCGACATTTTGGTAGGCTATTTGTTCGTCAACTTGTCTATAATTATATACATGCAGCTTCTCTTCTGTCATATGTTGCCCTAGAAGACTAAATAAACCCTTGCTCATCAGAATAGTGTCATAAATCAATAGAATTTATGCTTCAATCTACGGTAGTAGCAAAGACGTTTAGGGACCGGGGAGAAAATGCAGTAACTCAAATAAAACTGGAAAGATTTTCTGTGCAAAATGTCCAAATGACATCAGTTTGACCGGTTGTATGGAAATATAAAGCTGTGAAAACAACCCAACATGTTTCTGATAAGATTTCAGTTCGGTTTGGATGCATATTTTATGTGGTTGAAATACTATCAGCGTGTATGATACTGATAAAGATAGCAGCTCTACAGACGGTATCTGATTGCGCATTCACATTCTGTCAACATGCTGAAATAAATCATATTTCTCCACTCCTGTTCCTGAGTCAAAATTTAGCCTACATTTGGTGTATCATTTTACAACAAGAAATGCTTAATTCTGCAGGAGTTAATATTAAGACTATGTGAGAGGTTATAGACCTACAGTCAGTGTCCGGATTTCAGTTTCCATTTAACCCATCTGAACAGTAGGCTACAGTTCCCTTGACGTGCCATAGGCCTATCTGAAATCCCCTGAATTCAACCCACGCATCACTAGTGTGTGCACACGTGTTTGTTGCGTCAGAACAAACCTGGATGTTGCTGCAGTTCTCTAAGTGTGTGTTCCAGTACGTTGGCGAGCAGCTGCAGGTACAGAGGCACCCGGTGGTGTGTACGTGTTCAGGAGCTGAGATCCAGGCGGTGCTGTCTGCTGTCCTCACACGCATCCAGAAGTTGTGAGTCGCACGCACACACACACACACACACACACACACACACATACACACTCACACACACACACACACACACCCAGAGTTGTGAGTCTGTTGGTTTAACACATTATCTATGCTCTGTTAATCTCACTGTCTATGAAATATTTACACATCAGAACTCAGACAGTCACATACAATATTGAGTTGATTCAGAATTCTGTCTATTCTCTCATTTCCTTTCTGCTCTCGTTTCCTCTCTTCTCTCGTTTCCTCTCTCTCTCTCTCGTTTCCTCTCTTCTCTCGTTTCCTCTCTTCTTTCGTTTCCTCTCTTCTCTCGTTTCCTCTCTTCTCTCGTTTCTTCTCTGCTCTCGTTTCCTCTCTTCTCTCGTTTCCTCTCTTCTCTCGTTTCTTCTCTTCTCTCGTTTCCTCCCCTCTCACATTTTTGTTGATTTATTAAATTAAGTATTTCAAATGTCATGGTATATCCTTGTAGGTCACAATGTCACAAGGATAATCGAATTACATTTATAACAAAGCTTTTTCATTGTCAAAATAGGCCTAAAGAAAATCACAAAAAATTAACACTTACTCAAGTAATCGAATACTAATTTCCGTTCGAATATCTGGATATTCGATTAACCATGCTCATCGCTACTTGGTGGGTGTCATAGCTGTGTTATGCCAGTGATTATCTTTACCCCCCTCTCCCCTCTCTCTCTCTTTTCCCCTCTCTCACTTCCCACCCCTCTCCTCTCTCCCCCTCTCTACTTTCCTCTCCAGTTGTAACTGTAACTCGTCAATGCCCAGGCCGGTCAAGGTGGCAGTCGTGGGTAGTCAGAGCTACCTTGGTGCCATCCTGCAGTTCTTTGTCACACAGCTGGCAAGCAAGACCTCTGATTGGCTCAACCACCTGAGGTTCCTGGTGGTTCCCCTGGGTGAGACAAAAACATGGGCGCCATCCGTCCGTATCCATGGTGACAGGCGTAGTGATGGGTTGATATTGGAAAGAGTTGTTGTTGTCAGGCTGATCACGTACACTAAAAGATATTCTCTCCATCTCTCTCTCTCTCTCTCTCTCTCTCTCTCTCTCTCTCTCTCTCTCTCTCTCTCTCTCTCTCTCTCTCTCTCTCTCTCTCTCTCTCTCTCTCTCTCTCATGGTCTTATAGGCTCTCATCCTGTTGCTAAGCACCTGGGTGCCATAGACAACCGTTACAGCTCTGCGTTCTTAGACGGGGCGTGGAGAGACATGTTCAGCCGCTCTGAACCCCCACAGACAGGTACACACACACACACACACACACTGGATCTGGATACATAAAGTTAGCACACAGAGCCTGACCTCTGACCTCTTACCAATGACCTCTAATTTTTTATCTGTGTTCCTGTCCCCTGTGCTGCAGACCTGTTGGACGTAGCCGGTAGGATCTCCCAGTACATCAGTGGAGCCACTGTCACACACCAGCTGCCCATCGCTGAGGCCATGCTTACCTGCAAACACAGGACGTGAGTGGGCACGCGCGCACACACACACACACACATACACAAACTGTCAGGGTGTAACACATACCTTAACCAGAGCAATAGCTACAAGATGGTATTTAATACAAAACCCATATAACTGGTCATAACTCATTATTTGTCTCTGTTCAGGCGTGATGAAGATTCCTACCAGAAGTTCATTCCCTTTATTGGGGTACGTATATAAAAAAACAGGTCTCTCTATAGCCTCTTCCATAGATCTACCCTTGAAAATGTACATCTAGTTTGTATAGTAACTCTTCAGCTGATTTAGGGTGTTAGAATATGAGGTATTTTTCCTGATGTTGTAGCAACAGGATGTTGTCATGTGTTTCAGGTGGTGAAGGTTGGTCTGATTGAGCCGGGCCCTTCCTCTACAGGTAGGTGGTTTAAAATGTAGAACCAATGAAGAAATAGACTCTCTTACTGCTAAATATGCATCTTCCAGGCCTATTTACTTGATAATATTACAAATAATGACATTAATCTCACCTCCATTCCTTGCCCCTGTGGTCGCCTAGGAGACGCAGAAGAGGGCGTGGCAGTGAGTTTAGCTGTTCCCTCTACATCCCCTCCCTCCCACGGCTCTCCCACCGGGCTGATCAAAGAGGCTGCCACTCCCCCCTCCTCTCCTTCTATGAGCAGTGTTCAGGCAGTACAGGGGTAAGTTTGCACCCACCGACTAGCTTGGGGACAGTCTTTTGTGTTGTTAAAATCTCTGGGCAATTCCAGTTCTCAGGAGCTGCTACGTTTTCTCTTCTCTTTCTGAGTAATCATTAGTGGATCAATTCAGTGCCAGAGAGTGTCTGCACACCTTTAATGTCTAAATCAGTCCCTGAAAGGAACGAGAACCAATAAACAATAGACACTGTGGCCCCCATTGACCTGACAGAGTTGCCTACCCCTGTCTGAGAGAGAGGAAGGAAAGAGAAAGGGAGAAAGAGGAATGTTACCAACACACTGCTTCTCCTCAGATCAGCCATCTCAGGTTCATTATGTCCCCTTCATGTCTGTCCTGGTGAAACTCTAGAGCAGTGATCCTCTCTGTCCATCTAAAAATAACCACAGCAGCATCAGCAGCTTCTAGTGTTATAGCCCATCATTGTTTTGGGGTTTGGTGCTGTAACACACTTTCTTGTCCTCTGTATAGCCAAACTCAGGGTCAGGGTTGATGCACCATATGAAATGTATGCCCCTGAATCCATAACCCTCTCTGTCGCTGAATACCTCATCCCTCCATCTCACAAATTAACACAGCTTTTTACACTTTTAACAAAGAACCTCCATAACTTTCCCTTTCCTGTATTGTATCCTAACCCCTCCTCGTCCTGTCTCTGGCCCCTCCCCTTCCTGTCCCAGGAGCCCCAGTATGTCCCATGGTGTGGACGCCATTGGGTTGCAGGTGGACTACTGGCTGGCGTCGCTGGCAGAGAAGCGTCGAGAGGGCGAGCGGCGTGACACAGGCTGTAAGAACACCCTGAAGAGTGCCTTCAGGTCCCTGCAGGTCAGCAGGCTACCAGAAGGGGGCAGCAGTGAAGCCCAGGCCCAGGTCAGCACCATGGCCATGACCGTGGTCACCAAGGAGAAGAACAAGAAGGGTAAAGAGTTTTAGAATACCACTGTTTTATATGGCACAAGCAAAGTAATAAGAAAAAACATAGTTTTTAATGCTGAATGATCAGTGGAAAAGATGCATTCTTTCTAGTTGAGGTTTTCTTCTTTCTTCCTACAGTATGTGACTGTTATAGTCTGCCTGGTTGTGTAGTTATAGAGATCCTATTACATTATCTAATTCCCAATTCTATGTGTATAGTAATGAAGGTTGACTCTCTATCCCACTCTCTCTCTCCCTCCCTCTCTCTCCCTCTGTAGTTCCCACCATATTCCTGGGTAAGAAGCCGAAGGAGAAGGATGTCGACTCTAAGAGCCAGGTCATTGAGGGCATCAGCAGACTCATCTGTTCTGCCAAGCAGCATCAGACCATCCTGAAAGGTACAGGAGCATGAGACAAGGAGGGAGGGAGAGCGGGAAAGAGAGATGACTAGTGAAAGTGAAGAGAAGGCTCGGAGAAGAAGAGGGAGGGAGGGAGGGAGATTATAGTGCTTCTCTAGATGCAAGATCTTTAGAAAGAGTAGACACATCAATAAAGATTTGAAGGAAGGGGAAATTATTTATTGGGGATGTTAGAGGAAAGAGAAAATGGAGAATGGGCTGTGTGAATGGACCTTTAAGTGTCTCTAAGACTGTGTCCGAAATAGAACCCTATTCATTACACTGGACCAATAGGTCTCTGGTCCAATAGCGCTCTGGTCACTACTGTATATAGGGAGTAGAGAGCCATTTCAGACACCGCCGCATACTAGGTTCAAACATCTGTGACCCTTGAAAGACCTTCGCCTGAAAAACTAGAAAAAAGCTGTTTGTCCCTCTTGAGACTGCGTATCAACAGTGTAGCCCGTATGCACTTCCTCAAAATAGTCAAGATAAATCAAGAAATCTGTCATTAATTTTGACATTTTTGCAGAGGGAGGTCTTAGTCGCGCATTTTTACATCTAACTAAGATGTTTGGTGCAGTATTTCTCAAGTGAAAAAATGTGCATGAAAACTAGTCGTCTCTCGTTGAATGACAACAAACACTTCATTGAAGAATCCTGTCCATAGTTCCCACTCCTACTAGGAGTAGTATTGTTGACCAATCACCAAAGGGGTGTAGACTTATGGTATCGAACTACGACTTGCCTCAACAATTTTTTTATGTGCGCAAATTTTGGCATAATATATGCGCAACTGTTTCTACTGGGAAGCATGCGACAGGCTTAAGTGTTCCCTGTCTGAACAACAGTCATACTTAACCAGTATCTCTGTGTCTCCTGTGTGTCTCTCAGTGTCCATAGACGGAGTCATACTTAACCAGTATCTCTGTGTCTCCTGTGTGTCTCTCAGTGTCCATAGACGGAGTGGAGTGGAATGACGTCAAGTTCTTCCAGCTGGCTGCCCAGTGGCCCACGCATGTCAAGTATCTCCCTGTTGGACTGTTTGGTTACAGCAAACCCACCTCCTAGGGTCCACCCTTTACCCCTCCCCCTCGCCCCACTCGCCTCGCCCAGTCCCGTCCCACCTACGCACACAGACCCCGCCTCTCGGAACGCCGTGGCGACTAATATTGGTCAATTATGATGAAGGGTTGAGGGGCCGGACGTTTTTGCTATGTTTGTCTTATTTCTCTATAAGGAGGGAGGGAGAGATGGGTTGGATGTGGGGTGCAACGCTACTAGTCACTTTAATGAATTGAAATGCCCCTCTCTCTGTGTAGAGTGGATATATGAGGGGCCCACAGCACAAGATAACGGACTGCCGTTCAACCAACCCTAACAATGAGATGCAACTGCATGAATAACTCTCATTACGAGCCCTGACCCTTGACATCTGACCCTTTAATCCTTAACCTTTAACCCTGACCAGGTCATTCTCTTATCACCTTGAACCTGCCCGGGTCACCAAAGGCCAACCTGCATGCTGTATACTACACCACCATGTGCCAGTTATAACAACAATATCATATTATGACATGTTATAACAGTAATGACATGGTTATTATGGGGTATGGAGGGGAACTTGGGATCCAAACATCCATGTGCATGAAATGGAATGAACAACAGACAACACCTACAGTAGCAATGCTTTTTCTGCTCCCTAAATACATGAAAATGCATTTTTTCTCACCAATGATACAGTAAGTTGACATGTTATGCATAAGAAGAGCAGAACATATAAGAAAAGGCTCTAGTTTTTTATTGTAACGACATTTTAACTTTCTGTGCACAGAACAGCCCAGTATAGAGAGGGCGCCAACTTCAGAGCTCACTGTTTGCCCCAACTTTACTTAGTAGTGGCAACATTTCTGCTGTCTGTAAGGCTTGTCCCTTTATCAATCTCAGTTGTTGTTGTCAGCATTGCTCTCTTGATGCAACCTCCAATGTATAGTCCTCCTTCTGCTTGTGGACATACAGTATATCACCTGTGTGAGGATGTTGTATTCTGGGATTTGTGGTCTGGGGCTCAGGCTGAGGTTAAGTTGGGGAACAGGAGCTGTGACCGTCATCGTCATCTTTTGCGATGCACTTCCAGTAACTCCTCCCCCAACGCTATAGTAGCTAGGTGTCCTACTCCAAAGCACAATGTCGCACACTACTAGCGACTCTTCTCCCCAGTCTTTACCTGTCAAGGGTTGCAAAATTCTGGTAACTTTCCCAAAATTCCCAGGTTTTCCAGAAATCCTGTTTGGAAGGTTTCTGGAATTAGGAGGAAATAAGAAGGAAATCCGGAATCCCACAACCAGGATTTCTGGAAAACATGAATTTTCCAGCCCTGCCTGTGATAGACGGGCAGCGTTCACGCCATTGACATGGTGGTGTGTTGTGTCTAGGGTGTCGTGAGGTGGCAAGTGAGTGTCCAGTGACAGGTGTGTTATTAAGTGTTATTATGTAATGTGGTAAAACAATATCGAAATATCTATGAAACCAATGTCATAAGTAACCCATGTGACACAGTATGATTGGTTTGTCTGTGGCCAAGTGTTTGTGTGGAGATGTGGTCAATATCACTTTATGAGTTCTCTAGGCTGCGGTATCAGTGTCCAGACGTTTGCCTTCTAGACTGACACAAAGAAAGGCGACACCAAATTACCTTTAGGAGCTACTAAGAGCTCTGCTGCTATTAAGGAAAAACTGCAGACAATTCATTTGTATCCAAAGAATTAGACTTAAAGAATTGATTTTCAATTTAGTAGCAAAGTCTATGGTCTATAATGTACCTGCAAAGTACATTACAATTAGTATATTTTGAATGAAATGGCAATGTGTTGTAAGCAAAACACTAGTCCTCTTGCTTTCTAAAATGAAAGTTAACCAGTGTTGAGTAGCTTAGCCTTGTGTCACCTACAAAGTAACTTTTCCCCATCTGTGTAGAGTGAAGTATTATCACAAAAATCAAGTATTGCAATACCAATGTCTCGATTTTTGCTGTTATTATGATGATTTTCAGGGTAACTTAGAGGTAGGTTTTTCAGCTTAGGTGTAACAGTGTTAAAAGTTGTGACGTCAACACCTTGTGTAACTCAAAGTCTAGCCCTGTTCTCTTTGGGGGGGGCTCGTACGAAGGAAGGTTTTTGCACCAAGGGCTTCAAACTGATTGAGAGCATAAGTACACAGCTATGCATGTTCTACAAATAAGTCTGAATGATAGAATGTACAGATCTCAAACAACAAGGATGTATTTCCAACAATCATTGGAGATACAGTATCATCTGAACTTAATTTGAATGTGCAGATAATATTCATAGTTTGTGTTTTAGTTTCTATGATCTCTTCTCAGTCTTGTCGATTGTCGTCAAAAGCGTTATTGTTTAGTAAACATCAATTTTGGAAGTTTCAACACCATTTTATCAGGCCAGAATAGGGTTGCAAAGGGAGGGTATATTACTGGAAACTTTCTGAGTTTACCAGTAAACTACCACCATTTTGGTAACTTTCAAGGATTTTATGTAATTTATCACAACATCTAGTGGCCATTTTGGGTACTTCAGATTGTCACAGGTGTCTGTCATTATCTCTGGCCCTCTGTGTGGCCTAATCACATGTAAAATATATAATATAATCAAATAAGATGATTTTAAAATAAAAAACAGAATGAAAATGCTGTAAAACATTCCTAAATATAAACCATCAATTTAGTGAATACCATTGGTGTTTAATATGAGGGTTTCAGCATGAAATGTCAAAAAAAAAAAAATTATACACACTTTTATTTATTTTACTATGTCAATATGCCTTTGTTGTAAATGTGATGGCAGTTGTGAAAAAAGTCAATAGTTGGAAGAGTTGCAGAGTTAATTGAAAATAATGTCATTGTTGATTAGATGCTTCTTTCATTAATTTGGCTATTTTCTCTTGACCATAGGGTCTATCCACTTGAAACGAATGGACATTATGGACACAGATATAAAAAATGAATACTATATACGAATAAAAAAAGTTATTCAAGTATAAACTACCAAAGTTACCATAGATTGCTATAGATTCCGGTAACTTTTGTAAATTACTGGTAGCTTTGCAACCCTAGTCCATAACCAGCTGTTACTTCACTAGAAAGAAAAAAAAATCTACAACACAAACACACCATAATAATCTCTCTCCGAACTCCATAGTCAGTTGACCTTGTAACCTCTGTGAGCTTGGATACTTTGTGCAACTTCCCTGTGAGTATCAAAGAGAGATACGGCAAAGGCAGTGGCACTCTTGAAAGCAGACCATTAAACCCTGCTGCTCATAGCAAGTGTCACTGCCCACCAGTCAAGGGCTAGACCCAGACCCATGCCATCATGTGGACTTGGACTCTTAATGCATATTTTAACTGAGACTGTATCTACTGTATGAATGTTATGTATAACATGGTTGTATCCATGGGAGGGATGTTTTTGCTTGAGGATAGTGAGCTCTACCTGTAGCTACGCTACTCCCTAACCACAGATCTGGGATCAGATTACAATTACCCCCCCCCAGTTCTAACCATAACCATTAGGGGGATTAAAAGATATCTGACCCTGTGTGGTTAGGGGAGATGTCTACCGTCTCTGCGCAGAACACAGAGGTCCAATTGCTCTATGCCTTGCAGCGTGTTATTAGCATAAGTTGTGTAAGATATGATTATATTTGAACTGCTGTCTCTTCATAGGGGGATCATAAGTATTCACTGAAGGGGACAAAAAAAGCACTGCCAAAATGTCAAATGTTACATGGATATAACACCAAGCTGAAGTGGGGGTGTAGCAGTGGCGGCTGCTGAGGGGAGGATGGCTCATAATAATAGCTGGAACGGAGTAAATGGAATGGTATCAAACACGTGTTTGATGTTTTTGATACCATTCCACCAATTCCACTCCAGCCATTCCCACGAGCCCATCCTCCCCAATTAAGGTGCCACCAACCTCCTGTGGGGTGTAGATATAGGTGTTCAGTGTTTTGAAATGTTTTTTGGTGATAACAAAACTTTGTTCCAAAGTAATCATTTTAATGTTGGAAACATTCTTTTTTCACTATACATTTCAAGGTATACTCCTCTGTCTCTCCTCACCGTTCCCAGTTCAGTCCCTTCTTTCACCTGTCTTACCATTAACATGTTTGTTGTTTTTCCTACCTTCTCTAGGCCTATTTTTCCTGTGTGACTGTCTCTCTAACTTGTACCTGATGTATGCGTACCTGTGTCTCTACCTGTATTGACCTGTGGTTGCTGTGATGGTCTTTATGTTCATGACTAATGACAGCAGTTTTTCCTGACCATGTGACCCCACCAGGAACAACTCTGGGCCCTAGTTATAGTCTATAGAGTACAGGGCCCAGACTGATCAGGTCATATGGTCCTGAAAAACATCTGTCCCGGAGGGGAAGAACAATATGATCTATTAATATGATCTTTGAATAAATCCATTTAGTGACCAATAATGTCCTTCCTCTCTGCTCTCATCACAATGTGTTCAGAACAAATGGAGTGAGAGATCTAGAACAAACCGTAAGCGATCTAGAGTCTCTGCCAGGATTCCACAAGCTTTGCTTCTAATAAAGCCCATTTGAAAGGATCCCTGCTTGTAACATAGCAGCCTATCACAGAAGAGAATCTGTTTTTGCGTAACACTGCATAGGCTACACTTATGCTTGGTAGTAGTTTGAGGGGAGGATTATAACCCTTGTGGATTTGGAGAGTATTTTTGCACATACCATTGTTTCTTCAGCAGCTTTTTTGCCTTTTGTCTATAAACAGTAATAATGCTTGTACATATCAAAAAAGTACGTATGTATTGTATCGTAGTCCTTGTTTTTTATTTGAAATGTTTTGTAGTACTTCTTTTTCATGATTATGTTGTCAATTAAACTGATGTGGAATGGAAAAGTGGAACTGTTTTTCTTTATTTTATAAATACTCCTGAGTTGTATGTTTTCTGGTGCCTTTTCAGTTATTCATATGAATGGAATCAAGGAATTAATGTAGACTATTTTTTAAAGTTCAAATTCAGTTTATTTAGGCATCTCTAGACTAGTTATTATAATACATAGGTCTACATTAGAATTACAAAATTAAGTATTGTAAATGCTATGGTGATTAGCTATTGGAAATATCCACAAGCCTACAAATAAATGTTATTTGTGCATCATCCTTTATTTTGATCTCTCTGATGAGCGGTGACGTCGTAGCGGCCGCACTGGGCTGTGGATTGTGGGACAATTCGGACAACAGCCATTTTCGGGTCGCGACTGTCATTCTTCGAACACGTTTCTCAAACTGAGAACGCGCCAGCGGTCCCGCACTCTCTCCAAAACAACTTCCGAGGATGGATCGGACGATGTCGACTCACATTGCAAACAGCGTTCCTGTATTTTGATCGCAACTCCTGTTGAAACCAACCGTCGCAAGACGAGAACATTGACTAGGCTAATTCGTGCCAGGCTCGAATTCATTAGCTAACCAGCATTGCTAACATCATTGGTTACAATGTATTTCTTGGAATTCGCAAGCTTTTAGGTGGAAGCGACAATATACAACCGGATTTAAGCAAAGTGGTGTTTATTGGGCTATTTATATAGCTAGTTCAGAAGACTGAATAACGTGTTATCCGGATCTTACCGGTGGGGCAACAGCAGGGGAGAGAAGGTAAATAAAGAATGTTCTTTATCGTGATGTTATTACTTTTCTCACACCGACCTGAGAACATTTACAGTTTATGGTTTTAGAGATTCATGGTGATATAGCCTACCATATAGGCCTAGTTAAGTATTTTTTGTATAGGTGTAGGGTTATGTTATCCTCAGCCTTGACGTTGTCATTGCCGTGCACAAGCGTAGCTAGCCCACTGACAACAAGTGATTGAAGCAGAGCATCACAACAGTAGGTCGTGCTTTGTTTGAGCTCGAGATATCCGGCGGCAGCGCACTTGTCTTGGGAAAATAGAACCGTTTTGATGAAGGTAAGGTATGGCCAACACGAGGTCTTTGAGTGTATTTTTAAGTGTATGAGTTATATTGGAATATATTTTGACGTCCAACAAAGAGAGCTAGGCTAGTAAATCATTTGCTACGCGACGTACCAATGCCTCTCTCCATGTTAGGCTCGTGATATGTATCACTACCAACGTTCTATAATGTTGCCAATTGAGCTCGTCTTGGTTCTCGTCTTGGACATCGTTTCGACGAGTCATCGCTTAGTTTAAGTGCTGAGGAAATTGTTATTCTTAGTCATCATGAAACAGTATAGAGACTTGCACCTGACGACCGCATCCATGCAGAAAGTCCTTAGAGCATCATCTTTCTGGCTGGGCCTCGCTCAAACCTTGTTTTGTAGGACATGTGCCTACGTGTGAGTGTGACAGTTAGACATACTATTATATATATACGATATAGATGTTATGATACATTAAGTCTCTCAAAATACTACATTTATTTTTATTTATGTGTAACGCTCTCCTCTATCGGTCACGTTCATTGATTCTCTGTCTCCCATTTCTTGTCATCCTGTGAGGGGGGGCGAATCCTAAAGTGTGTCGGCCCATATTTTACTACTAAACACTAATTGACAGTTAAATGGATCGATGATGACAACACTTACAAATTGCCAAACGTCCCATACAGCGTTTGAGAGATTTGTTAGCTGTGCCTGTGGCAATAGGATGGGAAATTACGGGATCGCTCATATTGGTGCATTGCGGTCAATGGATGGTGTGGGTGGGGGCCTCCTGGCGGCGCGAGAACAGAACAGGTGCTCCTCCAAAGCCGAGTAGAGCAGTTGAGGAGTAGCGCATTTCTGCTTGGTCCAGCTGCAACGATCAGTTTGTTTAGGTGAAGAATTCCATGATTCTATTAGTCAGAAAGACTGATTAAGGCAGTGCCACTCAAACTATGTATAGAATAGGTTCAGAACCGAAATGCTTACAGTTCCTTAATTTATTTTCTCAAGATCAAAAGATTAGAGTCCCATTGGAACAAGGGCAGAAGGTCCAGAGGAATGAGCTGTGCCTTGGTTGGTTTTTGGTAACAGACTGAACAGTTGTGTGAACAAAATCTCTCTTAATTTGGACATAATTTATTCGGAGGGATTTTCTTCCTCTAATCCTCAGATTTGTAATAATCTCATCAGGCATGAATTCTTGCTGTGTTGTAATTTTCACCTCTGTATTGTACATATGGCTCGTCCTCAAACTAGCATCGATTCCAAGCTCTCTGTACAAGATTAGGAGTATGGTAACATGAGTCCAGTCCCTATCTAACCCCTCTCCCTCTATCCCCTCCTACAGTGTGTGTGAACCCGGGTTATGTCCACCATGGTGTACCCACGCAGTGAGGAGGCCCTGGAGCGCCTGACCCAGGATGAGATAGTGCTCAACACCAAGGCCGTGATGCAGGGCCTGGAGACCCTCCGCGGGGAGCATGCCCAGCTCCTCACCTCCCTGCTGGACTGCACACAGCCACCTGCTGCCCAGGAGAAGTCAGGCCTGCTGCGTAAAAGCCTGGAGGCCATCGAACTTGGCCTGGGAGAGGCACAGGTAGGGAAGAAATGGGGGAAGAGGAGGGATGGGGAGTGAAAGGAAAGGAGGGGGAGAGGGAAGAGAAGAGGAAGAGAAATGGAAGAAGAGAGAGGGAAGGCAGAGTGGAGTGAAGGGGACAAAGAAAGTGGGTGAGTGGAAGATGCTCAGTTTTAGAGGTAAGGGATGATAATGAAATGATGAGAGAGGAGGTGAATGGAGAGGAGGAGGATGCTGGTGCTTGATGTGGGTTATTGCTAGTTCATACACTGTGACTAAGACTGAAGGAGAGGATGTATTTAGATTGATGCCTCATAGAGGGTGATTCATCAAGAGGAAATGAGTTGTTCCTGTAGAAAGGTGGTGGTGGGAATCTGGGTTGGATACAGATGGACTGATATAACATGAACGGCATAAAATAACGTCCCAAAAGACAACTCCCCACCCTCTTTTGAATAGACCAGAATATAATACAATGATATATTGTCCTCCAAGAAGGACATTATTTGCACTGGTTTTGGAACAGGTTACAACACACACATTACAAATCCCAGGTAAACATTCTACAATGCTCCACACTTCTTCCTAGCCTGGAATTCCACGCTAACGTACAATGTGGTCTGGCCCCCAAGCTAGCCGCTTCCCCCTTTGAAACTAAAACATTCTCGCAGCTTTCCTTCTTTATTTGAACCCCCTACATCCCTCTCTTGCTCCCTCTTGCCAGGTTGTCATTGAAAATAAGAGTTGGTTCTAACCCCTCCACCTCCCCTTGTCCAGGTGATCATTGCCCTGTCGGGCCACCTGAGTGCGGTGGAGTCTGAGAAGCAGAGGCTAAGAGCCCAGGTCAGACGACTGTGTCAGGAGAACCAGTGGTTACGAGACGAACTGGCAGGAACACAGGTAGACATACTACAGCCTAATCCGCCTTACGTATAGGTAGATGTATCCTAATTCTAACTCAGTTAGATATACAGCATAGAACACTGCATCATTCACGCCAATATCAAAATCTTTGTTTTCAGACCTCAAAAGTGGTTAAATGTTCTGGAGATGTTGGATTAGTCTATATATCAACATATACAACCGACTGCATGGGGTGTTGGCTCATCTCAGCGTTACTTTTGAGGGCGGAAAACATTTGGCTAACATTTTAGGGGTTTTGGAGTATACAATCACTTTAATCCCTTCCAAAGCAAAACATTTCCAAAGCTTCCCCTGCCTCCCACTCACCTCACCTCTCCTCCTCCCCCACCCTCTCCCTCACTCCTCACCTCCCCTCAGAACAAGCTGCAGTGTAGTGAGCAGAGTGTTGCCCAGCTGGAGGAGGAGAAGAAACACCTGGAGTTCATGAACCGGATTAAGAAGTTTGACGACGACGTGTCTCCGTCTGAGGAGAAGGCTGCAGGGGAGACGTCTAAAGACAGCCTGGACGACCTGTTCCCCAATGATGACGACCAGGGACAAGGTAGGACGATTGATTGGCCAAGAAGAAGCCCATTGAGGGGACAAGGTAGACATGGGGTTAGAGAGGGGTTAGATTGGTAATGTCGAAGACAATGGGTGTTAGATATGGGTGGGGTTAGACTTATGATAGATAGTTGATTTATTGATTTGATTATTTTATTGATTGAGTGAAGGTATGTTATAGCAGTCATTTTGGTTACAGACACTACCACCTCTTAAAATGATGTGAAATAAATTACATTTATCTTCGTCTCAGAGATTTCTTTCTGAAATAAGCATTGTATCTTAACATGCTACAGTTGTACCTCAGCAAGCTAGCCATTCTGTAGCAAGAATGAAAGCCCTTTTTTATTTGGAACCCCTGTTCTGTCAGCACAATGTATCAAGAATGAATCACTTTAACCCCCTCCACACCTCTCCTCCAGCCCAGCCCAGTGGAGAGGTGGCTGCCCAGCAGGGTGGCTATGAGATCCCAGCCCGCCTGAGGACCCTCCACAACCTGGTGATCCAGTACGCCTCCCAGGGGAGATACGAGGTGGCCGTGCCCCTCTGCAAACAAGCCCTGGAGGACCTGGAGAAGACCTCTGGACACGACCACCCCGACGTGGCCACCATGCTCAACATACTGGCCCTCGTCTACAGGTGAGAGGGGAATGAAGGGAGAAATGGAGTGAGGGAGATGGATGGAGGGCTGGATGTATGAATGGGTGGATATGCTCATAGGAGATGGATGGGTCAAGGGATGGCTCGATGTACTCATAGTAGATTGGGTGCAGAGAGGATGTGTGGATAGCTGGGTAAAAATAATGAATTGAGACTTACTGCTTAATTATGGTGCTTGTACACATCTTCTTACCTGGCATTGTATTTGTGTTCCAGGGACCAGAACAAGTACAAAGAGGCAGCCCACCTGCTGAACGATGCCCTGGCCATCAGAGAGAAGACCCTGGGGAAGGACCACCCTGCGGTGGCCGCCACTCTCAACAACCTGGCCGTGCTCTACGGGAAGAGGGGCAAGTACAAGGAGGCTGAGCCCCTCTGTAAGAGAGCCCTGGAGATCAGAGAGAAGGTACACAAAATAACACTAATGATTTTAATTGCATCTATGACTCATCATGTGTAGTGCCCAGAGTTTTCCCTGGACTGTTGGTCAGTAAAATCTTCTTTCATTGTAGCTAAATTAAGTCTTGATGTGTGTCTCTGGTGTTCAGGTCCTGGGGAAGTACCACCCTGACGTGGCCAAGCAGCTGAACAACCTGGCCCTGCTGTGTCAGAACCAGGGAAAGTACGAGGAGGTGGAGTATTATTACAGACGAGCCCTGGAGATCTACCAGTCCAAACTAGGAGCTGACGACCCCAACGTAGCCAAGACCAAGAACAACCTGGTGAAGAGAGAGAGAATTCTGGATCTGAATTCTGGAATGCCTCTGTAGCTCAATTGGTAGAGCTTGTAACGCTTGTAACGCCAGGGTAGTGGGTTCGATCCCCGGGATCCCCGGGACCACCCATACGTAAAAATGTATGCACACATGACTGTAAGTCGCTTTGGATAAAAGCGTCTGCTAAATGGCATATTATTATTATATTATTATGAGCATTTAGCTGAATGTCCAGTCTAGGGCAGTACAAAGTAATGCAGTCTTAAAGAATGACCAGTTTTGGGAAACTTAAAACGTGATATTTTAATCCACTGTTTTGTTATAGATGCACATGCTTTTATGTGTTGATGTGAAATGTTTGTTATTAAACCTGTGTACATTTCATCTCTTCTCTTTAGGCTACATGCTACCTCAAACAGGGGAAGTTCAAGGATGCTGAGTCTCTGTACAAAGAGATCCTGACCCGAGCACACGAGAAGGAGTTTGGCTCAGTCAACAGTGAGTCTCCTACAACCAACGCATCACAATCACTGACGGACCAGGGATGCGTCCCAAATGGCACCCTATTCCCTATATAGTGCACTTCTTTTGACCAGAGCCCTTTGGGAATGGGGTGCCATTTGGGACATAGCCTAGTTCTACATTTACCACCACACCAGACCTACCAACTCTATGAAGTCTTCATGTAGCATTAGGCGAGGTGTTGACTCTACAGTATGTCCATTTTGGCCATGACTGCCCAGTAAACCCTGTGGTCATTGGCTGGCCATGCGTGGCCGTGTCCTGACAGGTCAGTTCAGGGGATCAGGGCTATCTGTCTTGCGTGGAGCAGCTTAATTCACCACTGTGTCCAGATCACTGCCCTTAAGCCAATCAAACCCTTACACACTCACGCTCTGGCATGGGTTAGCTTGCATGGCACAGACCAGCACAACCCACTTTGTCCCCCCTACACACGTTTTAAGTGTGTTGTGTTGATTATGGTTTAATTAGTGAAATGAACACACACAGACGGGTTAATGCATGGACAGGTTAAATCCTCTGAGTACAATGCCATAAATTAATCCATTTGATTTTAAATTCAAATACCTTATTTTTTCCAGTGAGGGAACACTCACACCCCCCTCTCCCTCTCGTCTGTTCTCTTTCAGATGACAACAAACCTATCTGGATGCATGCAGAGGAGAGAGAGGAGAGCAAGGTAGTTACAGTATGAATCTGTTGTATGGCGTACTGAACCATGGTCCTCCTACTACTGACGTCACTGTCAGGCTATGAACTCAGATGGATAGGTGGACCTAGTAGGACTGAGAGGGAGAATGTTAATGTGATAATGGAGGCTTTATAATAAGGTTGTAATTTGTCTCTACTGCTGCTAATAGTCCAGTGGCTAAGCCTCAAATTTGCTGGTAATTGTGGACTTTGTGATAAAGGCACCAAATTACACAAACAGCTAGGACATGTCCTTAGAAGTGATTTTAGCTATAGTGCCATTGCAGTTTTTTTTTGTCATCACACAGGCATTTGGTTAAAATGGGTTACCGGTCTCACTACTGGACATAATGCATTAATATGGGATTTTACCTAGAGAGACGGGTGCAGTGCAGGTTTGGTGTCACATTTCTTGAAATTGACAGTCTGTTATATCATTGTGTCATTGTAAGCAGCAGACTTCAGAGAACACTTCTAAAAAATTTTTTGTTGAGTATTTACATGTCAAATATGCACTTTTTGGCCACTTTTTTTAACATATACAGTTTATTAGGTACACCACCCCGTTCACGAAAATTGATCACTCCTACAGACAGTGAGTCAGGTGGTTGTGGCTTGCTATATAAAGCAGGCAGACAGTCATCGATGCATTCAGTTACTGTTCGATTGGACGTTAGAATGGGCAAAACGAGTAACCTAAGCGACTTTGAGCGTGGTATGATCGTCGGTGCCAGGCACACCGAATCCAGTACCTCAAACGGCCGCCCTCCTGGGCTTTTCACACGCTACAGTGTCTAGGGTTTACCAAAAATGGTGAGACAAAAAAAAAACAGCTACAGTCGTGGTCAAACATTTTGAGAATGACACAAATATTAATTTTCACAAAGTCTGCTGCCTCAGTTTTTATGATGGCAATTTGCATATACTCCAGAATGTTATGAAGAGTGATCAGATGAATTGCAATTAATTGCAAAGTCACTCTTTGCCATGAAAATGAATTTAATCCCCAAAAAATATTTCCACTGCATTTCAGCCCTGCCACAAAAGGACCAGCTGACATCATGTCAGTGATTCTCTTGTTAACACAGGTGAGAGTGTTGACGAGGACAAGGCTGGAGATCACTCTGTCATGCTGATTGAGTTAGAACAGACTGGAAGCTTTAAAAGGAGGGTGGTGCTTGAAATCATTGTTCTTCCTCTGTTAACCATGGTTACCTGCAAGGAAACACATGCCGTCATCCATTGCTTTGCACAAAAAGGGCTTCACAGGCAAGGATATTGCTGCTAGTAAGATTGCACCTAAATCAACCATTTATTGGATCATCAAGAACTTCAAGGAGAGAGGTTCAATTGTTGTGAAGAAGGCTTCAGGGCGCCCAAGAAAGTCCAGCAAGCGCCAGGACCGTCTCCTAAAGTTGATTCAGCTGCGGGATCGGGGCACCACCAATGCAGAGCTTGCTCAGGAATGGCAGCAGGCAGGTGTGAGTGCATCTGCACGCACAGTGATGCGAAGACTTTTGGAGGATGGCCTGGTGTCAAGAAGGGCAGCGAGGAAGCCACTTCTCTACAGGAAAAACATCAGGGACAGACTGATATTCTGCAAAAGGTACAGGGATTGGACTGCTGAGGACTGGGGTAAAGTCATTTTCTCTGATGAATCCCCTTTCCGATTGTTTGGGGCATCTGGAAAAAAGCTTGTCCGTAGAAGATAAGGTGAGCGCTACCATCAGTCCTGTGTCATGCCAACAGTAAAGCATCCTGAGACCATTCATGTGTGGGGTTGCTTCTCAGCCAAGGGAGTGGGCTCATTCACAATTTTGCCTAAGAACACAGACATGAATAAAGATGTGTACCAACACATCCTCCGAGAGCAACTTCTCCCAACCATCCAAGAACAGTTTGGTGACGAACAATGCCTTTTCCAGCCTAATGGAGCACCTTGCCATAAGGCAAAAGTGATAACTAAGTGGCTCGGGGAACAAAACAGAAATTTTCGGTCCATGGCCAGGAAACTCCCCAGACCTTAATCCCATTGAGAACTTGTGGTCAATCCTCAAGAGGCGGGTGGACAAACAAAAACCGACAAATTCTGACAAACTCCAAGCATTGATTATGTAAGAATGGGCTGCCATCCGTCAGGATGTGGTCCAGAAGTTAATTGACAGCATGCTAGGGCGGATTGCAGAGGTCTTGAAAAAGAAGAGTCAACACTGCAAATATTGACTCTGCATAAACTTAATGTAATGGTCAATAAAAGCCTTTGACACTAATGTAATGCTTGTAATTATACTTCAGTATACCATAGTAACATCTGACAAAAATATCTAAAAACACTGAAGCAGCAAACTTTGTGAAGACCAATACTTGTGTCATTCTCAAAACGTTTGACCACGACTGTAGTCAGCAGCAGTCCTGTAGACAAAAACAGCTAATTGATGAGCGAGGTCAAAGGAGAATGGTAAGAATCGTGCAAACTAACAGGAGGGCCACAAACAAACAAATAACAGCGGAGTAGAACTGTGGTGTGCAGAAACGGCATCTCGGAACGCACAACTCGTCGATCCTTGTCACAGATGGGCTATTGCAGCAGACCACCACACCGGGTTCCACTCCTATCAACTAAAAACAAAAAGAGGAGGCTCCAGTGGGCATGTGATCACCAACACTGGACAATTGAGGAGTGGAAAAAAATGGTCTGGTCCAACGAATCCCAGTTCCTTTTGTGTGATGCTGATGGCATGGTCAGGTTTTGGCGTAAGCAGCATGAGTCCATGGACCCAAACCTGCCTGGTGTCAACCGTACAGGCTGGTGGTGTACTGGTGTGGGGAATGTTTTCCTGGCACACGTTAGGTCTAGGCTTGAGCGATATACCGTATATACAATATACCGGTGTATTTGGAAATAGCCACAAAGGTTTTTCAATACCCTTGAAATTATTTATTTGATGTTTTAATAGATTTTAATATTTGTAGCTACTTTTTAAGGAAATACCTGCAGTCAACTTGTGCCATGCGTTAAGAGATAAAGCACGTTCTTCATTTCACCCTTCACATTGTTTTACATTATGAAGCTTATAGTTCCCCAGAACAGTTGAGCCAGTCACGTGTTTCTTTGTAAATAGGACAACAGGTGAGCCCAGCTGTGTATTGACAGGGTTCGCGTTTTGAAAGTCGTATTTTTTTGCTTCAATAGAGTGATCAGGTGTGTGCAACTATAGTATTCCTTCACAGAAAATACATTAGTGCAACACATTAGGCAGAAAATAGCTTCATTTTCATGAACAGAAGTGGAACACTATTTGGCTGGCAGCCACAAGTTAAATCGTTTTTTGCAAAACGAAGCATTGCCATCATATTTCTAATGTTTATCATATAAATAATGTAGCCGGCTACATTTCCTAATGTTTTGCTTAACCTTTACCGGAGGTAGGTTGGCTACACTGAGAAAAGTACCGGAGAAAAAAGAGCGCTGTCTGCTGATACAATGTCTCAGAGCGCTGTCTGCTGATACAATGGCCGTTGGTGAATTATCATCTTAGTGGAGAAGTGCAACTGAAGCACAACATCTATCTGATGCTCAGTAGAAATTACAATAAGAAGCATTTTAGATCTGCGTTCACAAAACGCAGCATGAGATTATTTACGCGTATTATCATTTTTTCCTGCGTGAAAAATGAAGAACTCTGCGTTAACGCGACCCCTAACTTTAATTAGCTAGTTATCTAAGTAAGTTACTGAATTAAAGTGACGGGGAATCATATTGTGTAAGCTTTCTGCCGTGTTTGAAAAGTCAAAGCCCGTTGGATGAGTTATCTGTACAGCTGCCACTGCTGTCTTTTGATTTCCCTTGCATTTTTCTCCTCTCTGTTCTCGGCCTGACTGCTCCCACATCTCTGAGCAAAGCAGGCCGGTTGCCCTAGTGACTCCAGACAGACACAACGTGTGCACATGCTGCTTCAGAGCAGAGAAGCATGCATCAACTTTGTTCATTTGCACGATGTATCTCGTTCACATTCGCTTGTAAATGTCCAAATTGTTAGAAATTGCGTAATTCAAATCTGGTATTGGAATAAGAATCAAGAGATCTTCAATCCAAGCTTAATTTATTATATGCAAAATGTATGTATGATAAGTATGAAGGTTCGTATATACGGGTCCACTGAAATACCTCGCAGGGCACTCAGAGAACTAAACCATTGTTTACAGGTACTTTCTCAAATACTCTGACATAGTTCCCACCTCTTCTGTTGGCCAATCAGAGTAAAGGACTGAGTGTGGTTTAGACTTTACTCAGCCAATCCGTTGGCGCACGGGTTAGTCCCACCCCTTGGCGCTCCACCGTTCCCAGGCATAAGTTGCTATCATAATAGTCAGCACCCAAAAGACTGTACGTTCCTACATCCAAGGACGGTTCACAGACAACGGTTCACAGACAACAAAGAGGCAGTGTTCGTATCTGTAAGAAATACAAGTCTTATCTGTCCTTCCCCTAACGTTCCACACATGAATCACAGCCTGTTATGTGAAACAATTTATATCAGTATAGTACAAACCTATGCTCATCATTAATGCATTCCTTCTAAGCTATTCATCACTTCAATCCAATTATTAGAAAACAAATCCCAACAAAACTAACCAAAACGACATTCGGTAGCTTCTACCTATATATGTATAACTTTATGAGCTGGATTGCCTGTCTTTGCAATTCGTGTATTTTCGTTTGCGCACGCTAGCATATTTAGCAAGCAGCCTCCATGGACATTCGCTATTTGTGCTAATGTTTTTAGCATTCTGGTAACAAATGCCAAATTGTATTTTTTGCGTTTTGGTGCTCCCTTGTGTACTAAACCGGTAATACCGTAAATCCCAGAATGAGAGAAGGACTGTATTACCATATGAAAATCTGGAAACCGCCCAACCCTAGTTAGGTCCCTTGATACCAATTGAGCAACGATTGAACGCCACACGTATCTGAACATTGTTGCTTCCCAACACCTTGTACAATCCATGCCCCAAAGAATTCAGGCTGTTCTGGAGGCAAAGGGGGGTCCGACCCGGTACTAGATGGGTGTACCTAATAAAGTGGCCGATGCGTGTATATATGGCATGTTTGAGCCATTTTCTTGTGTTCTCCAGACTCCCTCAAACATGTTAAGCCGTCATTGGGCTGTACGTACCTATTATTTATGGAAATATGGCCCCATGGAGCTGATTGGTGGCCATAATGGAAATGGCGGCCAGTGGGGTAATATAAAAGATCTGCGGTGGCACTATAGCTAAAAACACTTTGAAGGACTTGCCCTAGTTGTGTTTGAAATGTTGTGGTTTTATCACAAAGTCCACAATTTTTTCCCTTAGCCGCTGGACTATAACTGCCTGCCCCCCCCCCCCCCCCCCCTCTCTCTCTCTCTCAATTCAATTCAATAGACTCTATTGACATGGCAAGTAAAATTACTTACGTTGTCAAAGTATAGATATAACAAAAATGGTGGGCCCAACAGCAATAATAATAATAATAATAGTAGTATTGGAAATGGGATTACCATTAACAGCAACTCTCTCTCTCTCTCTCTCTCTCTCTCTCTCTCAGGGGAAGAGGAAGGATGCTGTGCCCTATGGAGAATATGGGAGCTGGTACAAGGCCTGCAAAGTTGACAGGTGAGTTAGTATTCCAAATTAATTGTAATTTTAACGTGAGATAAATACACAACTCCGTGTTCTAAATTATATTAATATTGTGCTTTTAATAATGTACGGAAGTCCATAAAGGACATATGAATACATTTTTAAAAATCCCTCATTTATGTCGCGATCACAACTTCTCATGATCACTACATAATAAAAGTTGTTTTGTCGAGATCACGAGATAATCAAAAGTACCGCGCATCATTCATTCATTTGTTCAGATGCACGATAACCACCTCATCAAGGAGCCCACTGGCTGCGTTGATCGCAATGCGCTCGTGGGGGATTTAAGCCCTGAACGATGCATGACTGGCAGCGTGCCGCCCCCAAGACCACAGCCAATCCCATTCAAGGAATAATGCAGCTAAAATGGCTAGTCTTGTTACCTAGCCAGCTAGCAAGCTAGCTTGTTATCTATGCTGGTTGTTAGCTTGCATAACTGATATGTGTATAATTATAAGGGACATATTTACAATAGGTGAGCTCCATTCCTGACAGGCTGATCAGATTCAATTTCAGCCTTAGAGGCTCATAAGTCAGGATGCTGCCTTTTTATGCTGTTTTATAGGTAAGGCTCCTTGCAGGCAGATTAGCTGTCAAAGTGCTTTATAGGCAAATGCATATCTGATCCAGGGGGAGCTCTATTCCTGGCAGGCTGATCGGATTCAATAGCAGCCTCAGAGGCTGATAAATCAGGATGCTGCCTTGTAGGCTGTTTCATATGTAAGGCTCCTTGCAGACAGCCAACGAGGCAGCATCCTGAGACTGCTATTGAATCTGATCAGCCTGCCAGGAATAGAGCACACCCACTCTTGATCATATACATAATGCCCTGACTGTTAATATGCCTGTCAGAAATGGGGCCCACCCACTCTGTAAATGTAAATATTATCCATAAAACATGATGTTTCCTTTACAATTATACACATATCAGTTATGCAAGCTAACAACCAGCATAGATAACAAGCTAGCTATCTAGCTAACAAGACTAACTAGCTAGCTCGATCACGCACTCGCTTGCTCACAAGACTAGCCAAGTTAGCTGCGTTGTTGCTTGCATATGATTGGCTGTGGTCTTGGGGGTGGCACACAGCCTGGAAGACAATGCTGCCTGTCAGGCATCATTCAGGGCTTAAATGCCCCACAAGGGCTTAGCTCCCCTACGAGCTCTTAGCTCAAGGTAAGGGACATTTAGCTTGCTAACATTCTTATAAACTGTTAATGAGCTCCAAACACAGATGCAATTATGATGTTAGAATGAAATGCACCATCCCTTAGTGTAGCAATCAATAAAATCTATGCGCTGATCCACCGTGGGCTCTGCCGTCTCAGCCCATACTGGCAATCTATCATCCATTTATCCACTCCTATTTATAGAGTTTATCTCGTGATCTCGACGAAACAACTTTTGTTATGTCGTGATCATGAGATAAATAAATTGTGATCTCGACATTACGAGGGAATATTTTTTTTATTCACAGTGTGTCCTCTCTTCCGTAATGATGACATGATATTGACATGTACTTAATTGCTGCTAGCCCAACGGTCAATACCACCCTGAAGAGCTTGGGGGCACTGTACCGCAGACAGGGTAAACTAGAGGCAGCGGAGACACTGGAGGAGTGTGCTACAAAGACACGCAAGCAGGTACTACACTATAACAAGCAGGTACTACACTATCACTGACGCAAGCAGGTATTACACTATCACTGATGCAAGCAGGTACTACACTATCACTGACGCAAGCAGGTACTAGACTATCACTGACGCAAGCAGGTACTACACTATCACTGACGCAAGCAGGTACTACACTATCACTGACGCAAGCAGGTACTACACTATCACTGACACAAGCAGGTACTACACTGACGCAAGCAGGTACTAGACTATCACTGACGCAAGCAGGTACTAGACTATCCCTGACACAAGCAGGTACTACACTATCACTGACGCAACCATGTATTACATTATCACTGACGCAAGCAGGTACTAGACTATCACAAGCAGATACTATCACTGACGCAAGCAGGTACTACACTATCACTGACGCAAGCAGGTACTACACTATCACTGACGCAAGCAGGTACTAGATTATCACAAGCAGGTACTACACTATCACTGACGCAAGCAGGTACTGCACTATCACTGACGCAAGCAGGTACTGCACAAGCACTGACATAAGCAGGTACTGCACTATCACTGACGCGTAAGCAGGTACTGCACTATCACTGACGCAAGCAGGTACTATACAATCAGTAAAAAGGTAATTACTACACAATCATTGAAAAAGCAGGTAGAAGCACTCAGATACACTGGCAGTGCAATTACCCACGGCTGTGGTCTAGAGCCTTGAAGCTCTGATGCACTCTGTTTTAAACCAGCTGACATTTAGAATCTCTCTCTCTCCCTGCCTCCCCTCTCTTTCCCCCCTCTCTCTCCCCTCCCCCCTCCTCCTCCCGCAGGGTATAGATGCCATTAACCAGAGTAAGGTTGTGGAGCTCCTGAAGGATGGGGTCCCTGGAGGGGGGGAGCGACGGCAGAGCCGGGAGGGTTTTAATGGTCCCCAGCGGGGGGACTGTGAGGGAGACGACGGAGCAGAGTGGAACGGGGTCTGTCATTTGGGGGGGGGGGGGGTTGAGCCTTTTATGGGAGTGCACATACCGTCAAATGTATGACGAAAAGGCGTACAATCACATGTAATTTACTCCCAAAGTATCAAGAACTAGCAAAGACGGGTAAAATGATGAAACAATACAATGAACAAGCTGACATCGTGATTAAACCTGTATGCGTTCAGCAAAACTCTACACAAAAATGCTAAAAAGCTAAGATAAAAAATGTGGTGTGATGTTTGTCAAATACATTGATAGAAGATATGATCAAGGTTTTGAAATAATAAATTACCTCAAATCACTTTTGATTTATGTTTCGAGGCCAATCCTTGACGGGGTATGTTGGTCTTGTTTTCTCAGGATGGTAATGGTTTGTTGCGTCGGAGCGGCTCCTTCGGGAAGATCCGTGACGCCCTGCGCAGGAGCAGTGAGATGCTGGTGAAGAAACTACAGGGCAGTGGCCCCCAGGAGCCCCGCAACCCAGGGTGAGAGAGAGACTGTGTGTCCTTAGCCCATCACTGCTCATACTGTGCATGAATTTCAGTGTTTCCCTCAGGGTTTTTTCTTTTGTGGGGAGCCAACTAGGCACAGTAGTTAGTAAACTGATAACAATAAAGCAAAATCCAAGCAATTAATTTTTTTTTTTATTGAAGCCTAAACGTTTGTCTGTGTCATCTTCAGGATGACGAGAGCCAGCTCTCTCAACTTCCTCAACAAGAGTGCAGAAGACCCCTCACAGGTACCAGCAGCACACAGTTAACCCCCTCACTGTCACATATAGTTATTAACCTGTTAGTTACGAGCCAAGGACTGCTGTCACAGACAGAGCACAAACAAGTCCTGAGGTATACATCTAGATGAAAGGATTAGACTTTTTCAGATTTAGTCTACATGATTCTAGTGTCTTTGTTTTTTTCTTTCTCCGTTATCACACTTGGAACATCCCTCCTAATCTCTCCAGGATGCCAACACCGGCCTATCGGAATGCAGAGGACTGAGCGCCAGCAACGTGGACTTGTCAAGACGCAGCTCCCTGATTGGTTAAACAGACAGGAGGCGGGACTAGGAGGAGGAAGGGTCAATGAGAAGAGACTGTTTTCCGTCCGATGCGATCAAAACACACTTCAGGTCCGACACTCGCATTCAAGACATATTTTCTGAAGAAAAATGATCGAGAAAGACACGACTTGACATGGCTTTTTGTGACACAGAAATCTCTGTGTCGATCTGCTTCACTGTATACTTCGCTGGCATCAAGCAAGTACAGAAAAATAATATTTAACACGGCATGCTGCTTACTAGAACATGGAATGTCTGCACTAATGATGGTGACTGAGGCATAGCATCGTAACAGAATAGCGAGTCATTATTATTGCAACATGACAAATGTCTATCCTGACTGCCTACTTGGTGCAGACACTCGACCTTAGGTAGGCTAGTTCTATTCTGATTTCTATCTTCGAGAAGCATCACACTCATAGATTACTAGTGGCATGATTACTGCAAATGCTAACAACCCATTCAATAGATATCACAGTGCTAGAGCGATAGAAATCATATAGGTTTTTAAGACGAGTTACAAGAGGTATGAACTACAGCTGTAAGAAGCTTCAGCAAGGACAAAGACGGTACACAATATTTTTGGGATGATGTAAATAATCAGAGGACGTCTGTGTTTAAACATCAAATGGGAGAAAAACAGCACTGACCAGGTCAACCTCACTTTTTTGCCTTCTGAATTTTTGTTATGTATATACTGGCTTAAGTTATTTAATATGTCTTTCTTTGTATATAGCACACAGACAGTTTTTGTTTACACTGGTTAGAGCATAGGAGGACCTTCGTTGGGGAGACAGACGCTGGAAGAATGTAGTCAGACAAGTGAAGAGAAACAGGGAGAATATATACTCACTGGCCAGTTTATTAGATTACCCATCTAGTACCGTGTCGGACCCCCCCTTTGCCTCCAGAACAGCCTGAATTCTTCGGGGCATTCTACAAGGTGTCGGAAACGTTCCACAGGGATGTTGGTCCGTGCTGACACGATGGCATCATGCAGTTGCTGCAGATTGGACGGGGGTACATTCATGCTGCGAGCGGCCCGTTCCATCTCATCCCAAAGATGCTCTATTGCAGAGGTAGGCAACCCTGTTCCTGGAGGTACTACAGGATTTTTATTCAACTAGGCACCACCCCTGACCAAGCTAATTGATCAGTTCAGTGATTGCCCAAATTCAACAGACCTGGTCTTCCAGGTCAGTTAAATCAAAAATATAAAGTGCCTGCGGCACTCCAGGACCAGGGTTGCCTAGGCCTGCTCTATTGGGTTGAGGTCTGGGGACTGCGTAGGCCACTCAAGTAAACTGAACTCACTGTCATGTTCCAGGCAATGTTTTTCCACTCTTCAATTGTCTAGTGTTGGTGATCACGGGCCCACTGGAGCCGCTGCACACCAGTACACCACCAGCCTGTACTGTTGACACCAGGCAGGTTTGGGTCCATGGACTCATGCTGCTTACGCCAAAACCAGACCAGCCATCAGCATCACACAAAAGGAACTGGGATTCGTTGGACCAGCTGATAAGAGTGGAACCCTGTGTGGTCATCTGCTGCAATAGCCTATCCGTGACAAGGATCGAAGAGTTGTGCGTTCCGAGATGCCGTTCTGCACACCAGTGTTGTACAGCGCTGTTATTTGTCTGTTTGTAGCCCGCCTGTTAGCTTGCATGATTCTTGCCATTCTCCTGTCTCATCAATGAGCTCTTTTCGCCGCTGACTGACGATCATTCCACGCTCAGTCGCTTAGGTCACTCGTTTTGCCCATTCTAACGTTAATTCGAACAGTAACTGGATGCCTGTCTGCCTGCTTTATGTAGCAAGCCACAGCCACGTGACTCACTGTCTGTAGGAGCGATTCATTTTCGTGAACGGGGTGGTGTACCTAATAAACTGGCCGGTGAGTGTAAAATAGTGAAGATAAGTCAAACAGGGAATATAGACTAGTGAAGAGGAGATAAACGGGGGGAAATAACTTCTAGTCGAATGTATTACTTAGTCTCATTGACATCAAGTGAAAATGTTACTTAAGCCGAAGTTAGGATTTGCCCCTAAATCTATATCCTGATCTGTCCAGATTTGTTTGTACTCTAGCCAACTACACTATCATTTGTTGTCTTGCCAGACAATTCTGAACGTGATAAATAAGGCTGTGTTTACATAGGCAGCCCAATTCTGATATTTCTTCCACCATTTGGTATTTTGACCAATCACATCAGATATTTTCACATCAGCTCTTTTTCAGAGCTGATCTGATTGGTCAAATGAACAATTAGTGAATAAAATATCAATTGGGCTGCCTGTGTGAACGCAGCCTAAGAGGTGGCAGAAGCACAAACAGATTTGAGACCAGGTTCGTATTCATTAGGCACCAAACTGAAGAAAATGGACTGAAACAGGGAGGGACAACCTGGACTTTTTCAATAAGAAATGCTCATTTTCTGTCGCTCCAAAAAGTTTTTCTACGATGTGCACTAAATGAATATGAGACTACACTCTAAAAAGTAAATGTACCTGGAGGATCCTTTAGGGGTTCTTCAAATTGAAACTGGGGGGAACCAGTTTCAGGACCCCCCCCCCATTATTATTATTATTATTATTATTATTATTATTATTATTATTAATAATAATACGCTTAACAATAGCAACAATAACACAATATTTTAGTTGTCAGTGTTTATTAGGATTTTAGTGGCAAAGCTGAATAAAAAAATCCAAATATAAGGTAAACTCCCAGCAGAGCCCCAAGTCCATGGGTATATCCTCTGGCATGTTGATGTTTTCTGTATCCATAGCCAGAATGATTTTGCAGTGCATGGTGATCGAACAGGTTTCCTGTTATATTCATCAGAGGTGTAGGGAGGGTGAAGTCTGTGAATCCAAACAATAGTAATTATATAGATGATTAACAAAACATGCACATGACAGTATTCATACCTTGGCTTTTGTGGTAAATGTGAATGAATAAAACTATTTTGATAATGGTTTTGATACACATACCTTGTCCAAAATGTAGAGGCCTATGGGATTTTCCTTGAAGAGGTAAGGGAAGAGGATTGTACATGTGATCTGCATAACATACCAATACCAATTGACATACATTTGTATGCCTCCTCGTCTGTAAACGTACAGACACAAAAGTGAGCAGTTCAGTCATCTGCACCCAATACAGCTAGCCTTCAACATATACTAATTGCATACATATTCTTACCTCTGTTGATTGATATCTATTGAATTGTATCCATTTTATGTTTTAGAAAGATTTGCACAAATATGAAAAGAGATGGTATCATCATAAAACAATATCAATTTAGATCATACAAGGGACAAACCTTACCTTAAATTGTGGAGATCTTTAAATTTTTCAGTTAAGTGCCTGCACCTGCTGTCCTTTCAAATTCAAATCCAAATGTTTCAGTTGGGCAGTTAGGTTCTTGCAAGAACCCCCACCAACTAATGGGGTTCCTCGATGAACCCCACCTCCTATGGGGTTCTTGGAAGAACCTTTTGGGGGCAATTGTCAGTCCCAAAAACCCTAAGGTTCTTCAAAGAACTTTGAGGATCTTAGAAGAAGCTTTGTTGAATCCCCTCATTTTTAGAGTGTAGGCTAACTTAGTTCAGCTCAGTCCTGGGGGAAATGCTGACATGGGACAAACATTAACAGTGCATGTAGCCCTTAGGCACTGTGCAGTACAATCTCCAGACAGTATGGAATGCATGGACACCGCTACCACAGCACAATTTTACTCCAATCAAATTAGATCTCCACATAGTTGTACAGCTCTCTGATTAGTTTAGAGAGTTACAGTATCTGTTTCTTTAAGAGGTTAGCGTTGGGCAAACAGTATGTAACTATCAATGCTTCTAGTTCTTGTAACTTCTGTTCTCTTTCCTTGGTTGGCGTTTACTGAATATGTGAGCATGATATGTCCATCTCTTTATATAAAACAATGATCCCTTATTATCACTACTGTTGATTGGAATGAATCAGATTGGTTTACAGAAAACCGCTTTAGGATGAGCTAATCAATGACCGTCCTCTCACCAAACGTTGTCATCATTAGGTCTATTCTTGTCTGTGATTGGCTCCAACCTCAAGTGAAGATGTGCAGGGTATTATTGTTGTACACTGAATGGTTGATGATTTAAATGTTGGGTTTTACTTTTATCATGGGAGATGGGATGGAGGAACTGGAAGGAGGGGGTTGACAGTGCACTGTGTTGTGTTGGCTCTTTAATTGTTTTATTTGTAAGACTGATACCAAGAGACTTGGCCCCAGAATGTATATTACTGTATGTCTTTGAGAAGGAGAGTGGTCTTAACGATTTGCAGCTCCTGATTGTGTTGCTAGTGCTTTGTGATGTGGGGAATGGGGATGGGATGTAATGTTGATTTTTACTGGGAGGAGAGAAATTATGGAACAAAACCTAAAGTGTGTGACATACAGACTAGCAGGGCTGAGGAAGAGAAGCCTGAAGAATGATAAGCGGAAAGAGATGTGAAGTGCTGTTAGGTGACAAGTGAGAATCAGTGACTAAAAAGAAATGGTACATTGGAGAGAAGTATTGGGGAAAGTGCTTTGTTTCAATGCAGCAAATAATGTACAGAATTGCCAATGTATGACCTCTGTCGCTGTCACACACACTCAAACTTACTCTCAACATGTACAAACACATTATTTCAAACACACGCCTACATCCATCCCCACGCAGTCTAGATATGTAAAAGTCAGTGGACTGTAGTTTATAGATCTCTAAAGATGCTGTATTTATACACAAACGAATGTTTAAATGAAAAATACACATATACCTAAACGCATTGCTTCTCTTCCAAATATATACCACATGTAGAAGTAAAAACACCACTCACCATCTGTGAGTCAGTGTGTTACTATGGGAACTGTAGAACATAGCCATGGGGTGGAGGGATAGGGGTATGTGATGCACTCGACTTCAGTATATCGTATCTCATTGTTAAGGGGCCAACAACCTTGTATATTTTATTAAAGGTTCAATAAAGAAAAACTTTTCAAACTGATCCTGATCTGTTTGTGTGGTGTCATTCTTTTGACACAATGAAACAGCTTGTTTGAAATGAGTTTGAAATGCACATTTACATTACATTTACATTTTAGTCATTTAGCAGACGCTCTTATCCAGAGCGACTTACAGTTAGTGCATACATTATTTTATCGAACCCACAACCCTGGCGTTGCAAACGCCATGCTCTACCAACTGAGCACATCTTGCATGTATAACTAGGGGCATACTGGAACACGAGATGAAGTTGTACTCCACATAAACCAATAAACGAGTTTGACATTTATTGGATAAATGATAATGGTGGACCAGGCTTCTGGTAAGTATCAGGTTGACGTCTGTGTGTGTGCTCACATTCTGGGCTGAGGGTGTTACTCAGTGGTTTCCTGTCACTTATAAGCCTACAGCCTCACATGAGGAAACCAAATCCACCAGTGTGCTTCTGAAGAAATGGTTAAGAACAGTAACTACTGTTAATTTGTTAAGGTGTCTTTTGAACAAGGACAGGCGATCGGGCTGCTAAGATGGATCTTTTAATGCCCGGAAGGTGTAAACTAGACTGTATGGACTCTGAATTATCAAGTAAGGCGGTTTCCCTCACCAAAAGTACTGTGCAGTATCTCGGTAGCCATGTTAGTCTGATTGAACTTAGAACAGAAAATCTAGTATGTCAATATGCTCTGTTATTTTGTTCACTTATTGACAAGCTCAGTGCCTGTGAAGTACATTCAATTGCTGTGTATGTAGGAAATGTGCTATATGAATAAATGTTATTTTTATATGAAGTGTACCTGTGCATCCATGAGCCATCAGTACTTCTATTCGTGACATATCTTTTAATTCTCTCCTATAAGTGCACCGCTGTATTTGTCATACCTCTCTAACGTTATCTATATCTCTATCTGCACCTATAGGTTCTCTCTCCAGCATGTCAGTGACCCCATCTAGCCCAGGTACCTCTGGTCGACCTCCCCACCCCGCCGCCCCCGCGCCCCTCCAGGCCCCTCTCGGCCCTGTCTTGGTCCAGTTCCAGCTAGGCCTCTTCAGGGAGGTGGTATGGGTGCATGGAGGACAGCTCAGCTTTCGCCACGCCAAGAGACTGGCGGCAGAGATCATAGAACGCAAGGTAAACATCCCCAGCCAGCCCCCCCCCAGTCTAGAGTAGTTTAGCCAATTCATTTAACTATTGGTGTGATGCAATACAGTAATTAAACATTTACATTTTAGTCATTTAGCAGACGCTCTTATCCAGAGCGACTTACAGTTAGTGAGTGCATACATTATTTTTTTTATACTGGCCCCCCGTGGGAATCAAACCCACAACCCTGGCTAAATCTGTCTTTCTCTGCCTCTATCTCTCTCGCTCCCTCTGTCTTTCGTGCTCTCTCTCTCTCTGTCTGTCTGTCTGTCCCTACCACACCTCAGTGAGAGATAGCCCTGTTACTGTGTCAGCCAGAGGGGCTGCTGTGTGGTTTAGCTGTGTCTACAGCTTACTTTCCAACCACAGCCTCCCCTCCTGCATCACACACACACATGCATGCACGTTCACACACACCTCTCCCTGCTCAAGCTAGGGTTAGGTTCACTGCCTGGTATGACAACTGCTCTGCCTCCGACCGCAAGGCACGAGGGTAGTGCGTACAGCCCAGTATATCACTGGGGCCAAGCTTCCTGCCATCCAGGACCTATATACCAGGCGGTGTCAGAGGAAGGCCCTAAAATTGTCAAAGACTCCAGCCACCCTAGTCATATACTTTTTTCTGATACCGCACGGCAAGTGGTACCGGAGCGCCAAGTCTAGGTCCAAAAGGCTTCTTATCAGCTTCTACCCCAAGCCATAAGACCCCTGAATAGCTAATCAAATGTCTACCCGGACTATTTGCATTGTCCCCCACCCACCCCCTCTTTTACGCTGCTGCTACTCTCTGTTTATTATCTATGCATAGTCACTTTAACTCTACCTACATGTACATATTACCTCAATTACCTCGACTAACCTGTGCCCCCACACATTGACTCTGTACTGGTACCCCCTGTATATAGCCTCGTTACTGTTATTTTACTGCTGCTCTTTCATTATTTGTTATTTCTTTATTATTTTACTTACCTTTTATTTACTTAACACTTATTTTTCTTAAAACGGCATTGTTGGTTAAGGGCTTGTAAGTAAGCATTTCACTGTAAGGTACACTACACCTGTTGTATTCAGCGCATGTGACAATTACAATTTGATTTGATTTAGAGTTAAGGTTAGGTTTAAAGTTAGTGCTAGGGTTATGGTAAGGGTACAGGTTAGGGGTTTGGGAAAATAGGATTTTGAATGGGACTGAATTGTGTGTCCCCACAAGGTTAGTTATACAAGTGTGTGTGTGTGTGTGTGTGTGTGTGTGTGTGTGTGCATACGTGCAATGTACTGTATGTGTGTGTCTGTGTCTGTGTAGGTGTCTTTGACCATGGTACTTCCCTACGGAGCAGAAAGAGGAACTGTCCCTCCCTACCTTCAGGCTATGCTCAAACCCTACACCTCAACCCGAGCACTCTGTTCTGTCACCTCTGGTCTCTCAGCTCCCACTCAGCCCAATCCAAGCTCTTCTCTGTCCTGGCACCCCAATGGTGGAACCAGCTTCCCCTTGAAGCTAGGACAGCAGAGTCCCTGCCCATCTTCCGAAAACATCTGAACCCCTACCTCTTCAAAGAGTACAGTGCCTTTGGAAAGTATTCAGACCCCTTGACTTTTTCACATTTTGTTAGTTTACAGCCTCATTCTAAAATTAATTAAATCGGGTTTTTCCCTGATCAATCTACAGACAATACCCCATAATGACAAAGCAAAACGTTTTAATTTTTTTATTTTGGCTAATTTATATACTAAAGAAACAACTGAAATATCACATTTACTAAAGTATTCAGACCCTTTACTCAGTACTTTGTTGAAGCACCTTTGGTAGTGATTACAGACTCAAGTCTTCTTGGGTAAGATGCTACAAGCTTGGCACACCTGTATTTGGGGAGTTTCTCCCATTCTTCTCTGCTGATCCTCTAAAGCTCTGTCAGGTTGGATTGGGAGCGTTGGTGCACAGCTATTTTCAGGTCTCTCCAGAGATGTTCTATCGGGTTCAAGTCCGGGCTCTGGCTGGGCCACTCGAGCATTCAGAGACTTGTCCCGAAGACACTCCTGCGTTGTCTTGGCTGTGTGCTTAGGGTTGTTGTCTTTTTGGAAGGTGAACCTTTGCCCCAGTCTGAGGTCCTGAGTGCTCTGGAGCAGGTTTTCATCAAAGATCTCTCTGTACTTTGCTCCGTTCATCTTTGCCTCGATCCTGACTAGTCTCCCAGTCCCTGCCGCTGAAAAACATCCCCACAGCATGATGCTGCCACCACCACACTTCACCGTAGGGATGGTGCCAGGTTCCCTCCAGACATGACGCTTGGCATTCAGGCCAAAGAGTTCAATCTTGGTTTCATCAGACCAGAGAAACTTGTTTCTCATGGTCTGAGAGTCTTTAGGTGCCTTTTGGCAAACTCCAAGCGGGCTGTCATGTGCCTTTTACTGAGGAGTGGCTTCCGTCTGGCCACTCTACCCTAAATACCTAATTGGTGGAGTGCTGCAGAGATGGTTGTCCTTCTGGAAGGTTCTCCCATCTCCACAGAGGAACTCTAGAGCTCTGTCAGAGTGACCATTGGGTTCTTGGTCACCTCCCTGACCAAGGCCCTTCTCCCCCGATTGCTTAGTTTGGCCGGGCTGCCAGCTCTAGGAAGAGACTGGGTGGTTCCAAACTTCTTCCATTTAAGAATGATGGAGGCCACTGTGTTCTTGGGGACCTTCAATGCTGCAGACATTTTTTGATACCCTTCCCCAGATCTGTGCCTCGACACAATCCTGTCTCGGAGCTTTACGGACAATTCCTTCAACCTCATGGCTTGGTTTTTGCTCTGACATGCACTGTCAACTGTGGGACCTTATATAGACAGGTGTGTGCCTTTCCAAATCATGTCCAATCAATTGAATTTACCACAGGTGGACTCCAATCAAGTTGTAGAAACATCTCAAGGATGACCAATGGAACAGGGTGCACCTGAGCTCAATTTCGAGTCTCATAGCAAAGGGTCTGAATACTTATGTAAATAAAGTATTTATGTTTTTTATTTATAATAAATTTGCAAAAATGTCTAAAAACCTGTTTTTCGCTTTGTCATTATGGGGTATAGTGTGTAGATTGCTGAGGAAATAGTTTTATTTAATCCATTTTAGAATAAGGCTGTAATGTAACAAAATGTGGAAAAGGTCAAGGGGTCTGAATACTTCACTGTGTGTGAACCTGTATGTGGTCTGTGTGAATAATCTGGAAATCCCCCCAGAGGTAATTGCACATTGCCTGTTTTTGGTAGCAAACATACAAACAAACGGTCAGAAAGCCTGAAAATGAACCCACACTCAAACTTGTTTCCATCACATTTGAATATCTAACGACATCGACGGTTGACATCCCTCACATTGTTCCATGACCATTCTCTCTCTATAATGGCCTCCTCCTCACTCAACGCCCACTTTCTGTCTGTCTAGTGCCTGTCTGTCTGCAAGCTTTTGATTATGCATATCAGGATGAAAAACCAGACAGAACCAGGTTCACCTTCCAACAAGACAACAACCCTAATTGATTGATTGATTGATTATGTCTGTGTATTTTAGGCTCCAGAATGCAGTGTGGTAGGTGTAGGGGAGAAGGTCCTCCTGTTCAGACACCAGCCTGGCTCAGAACACCTCCTCCACAGACTCACGGACCAGGATGCACTGCAGGATGGCGACCAAATAGAGGTCATCCTCTCAGGTCAGACTGGGGTCGTGTCTTAAGTAGCATTCTATTCATTTTATAGCGCACTACTTTTGACCGAGGCCCGCATAGTGAGTCTACTTACTTACTAGTTTAACGCCTCGATCAGACCGACAGCGTCATTGCATTTTTGTAATTATATATATTTTTTCTAACCAGAGCCTTGCAGCATTGTGTTGCAGAGGCGATTGCAGTGTGTTCCGTGTTCTATGTGGTGCATACGTTGGATTTATCCAACGTATGCATCAAATTGTATGCGTAGACTTGACAGAAATAGTAGTAAAAGGTGAATGTTGAACATTTATTGCACACATATCCACAAACATTTTGGATTACATAATGAAAAAAGTTTGACTGCAGAAATTATTACACAGCATTGATGCAATGATGCTGTCGGTCTGATCAAGGCATTAGCGTCCTAGGTTATTGAGTCTATAGCGATAGAATATCTGCTTATTCTGATCTGACTCAGGATCAGCTGCTGTGACAGAGATGAAGATCCGCCCACACTCCCTGGCTGTCCAATCATATCGCACCCCCACCTTCTGTCACCACTGTGGGGAGATGCTGTGGGGACTGGTACGTCAAGGGTTAAAATGTGAAGGTAAGGAAGTGGATACAGTACAACTTTTTCCATATATCCTATCTTTAATTACAGTGTGCAACTTCAGTATTTGTTGAATTGCATTGAATTCTTAATCGTATCTATCTTTGTACCTCAATCTATTTTGCAATTCTCAGATTCTGTCTCAATTCTGTCTCACATCTCTCTCTCTCTCTCTCTCTCTCTCTCTCTCTCTCTCTCTCTCTCTCTCTCTCTCTCTCTCCGTCCTCCTCTCTCTGTAGGTTGTGGGTTAGACTTCCATAAGCGCTGTGCGCTGCAGTTGCCTAATGACTGTAGCCGTGCGCGGCGTCGTGTGTGTGGCCCCAGCCTGTCCCTGTTCCCCCCTGGCAGGCCCCGGACGCACTCCCTCTCCACACCTGCAGGTGGCAGTCTAGAGGAGGTCAGCATGCATAGAGATGCAGTGAGCTCCAAAAGTATCGAGACAGTCACAAATGTTTTGTTGTTTTGGCTCTGTACTCCAGCATTTTGGATTTGAAAGGATACAATGACTATGAGGTTAAAGGGCTGACTGTCAGCTTTAATTTGAGGGAATCTTCATCCATATCAGGTGAACCGTTTAGAAATTACAGCAGTTTTTGTACGTTGTCCCCCCATTTTAGTGGACCAAAAGTATTGGGACGAATTTCATCATGTGTATTAAAGTAGTCAAGTTTAGTATTTGGTCCCATATTCCTAGCATGCAATGATTACATCAATCTTGTCTCTACAAACTTGTTGGATGCATTTGCTGTTTGTTTTGGTTGTGTTTCAGATTATTTTGTACCCAATAGAAATTAGTGGTAAATAATGTATTGTGTCATTTTGGAGTCACTTTTATTGTAAATAAATAGAAAATGTTTCTAAACACTTCTACATTAATGTGGATGCTACCATGGTTACGAATAGTTCTGAATGAATTGTGAATAATGATGAGTGAGAAAGTTACAGACGCACAAATATCATACCCCCAAGACATGCTAACCTCTCACCATTACAATAACAGGAGAGGTTAGCATTTTTTGGGGGGGTATGATATTTATGCCTCTGTAACTTTCTCACTCATCATAATTCACGATTCATTCAGGATTATCCGTAATCATAGTAGCATCCACATTAATGTAGAAGTGTTTAGAAACATACACTGGAGTGGTTGATGTCATAGACTTGCATACATTCTATTTAATTCTACGTCAGCAACACTTATCATGGATGCACCTATTCAACTATTTTACAGGGCAATATTGGGTGATTCTAACAGCAACAAATCAAAAAAGACCTGAAATCTCTTATTATCTCTCTTATTATCTTTCTTTCTGCCCCAATCTTTTCCTTCCTCCCTTCCTTTCATCTCCCTCTCTTTTTTTTCTCCCTCACCCCCTCCTCCCTCTCTGCTCTCTTCCCCTCCCCCTCTAGATCAGTATGTCCAAGCCCAGGTCCAGACCCCCGTCATGGACAGATCACCAGGTGTGGCTTGGGGTGGGCCAGGGAAAGGGTGGTGAGGCGGGCAGGGCTAGGGTGCCCCACACCTTCCACATCCACAGCTACACCAAGCCCACCGTGTGCCAACACTGCCGCCACCTCCTCAAAGGCCTCTTCCGCCAGGGCCTACAGTGCTCTGGTGAGATGGGTCAGGGGGCATAGTTCAGATAGGGCGTGTGGTTATGGGAGCAGCTGATATATTTAGGTTTTATTTAGGGGTGATGCTTTCTCTAATCGTACGTTTCTGAAGCGGGTATGTCGATCACTTGGTCAGATTTCACATTTTGTGTTATTTCTGTGTCAGTAATCTTTATGTACTGAAGTTGACCTCTCTCTTTCTCACACTCCCTCTCCCTCTCCCTCTCGCTCTCTCTCGCTTTCTCTCTCCAGACTGTAAGCTGAACTGCCATCGTCGCTGTGAGTCCTCCCTGGTCCTCTCTGACTGTCCTGGAGAGAGGATGAACACCAATGGGGAAGGAGGTGAGAGACAAGGTCTCAGAGCAAGACAGGCCACTGAACTTATTAACCAATGGAGTCCATGTCGAACATGCTTAAAGGAAAAGTTTACTTTTTTTTAACCTAAACTCTATTTTTGAAGTAAATGGCATGCTATAGAAGTGTCCAGACACTTGTTTAGCGATTATTTCCGTTGCCGTTTATAATAGGACGTATTTGAGTGCTTTTGTTCATGTTTTTCTGTGCCCCTACAACTGCGGAACAAACATGAGGAAGTCTATCGCTGGTTGGGTAAGTTTCTCAAAACCGAGTAAAATAAATCACAAAAAAAGTGTCTGGACACTTCTATGACATTTACATCAAAAATAAAGATTTGGTTGATAAAAAGTGAAATTGTCCTTTAAATTATACATTCCATGTACATGCTTTGACAAGACAGTAGAACTGCCATTCTTCACATTGACTCAAACAGTGCCTCAGTAGCTTAATATTGATGTAGGAAGTGTTGTGACACACAGACTCAGTGTCCAGTCTCGGCTACAAGAACGAAACAGAGGACGATGAGGAGGATATGAGCTTGAGTATAACATCACTAGAAGACTATGACAACAAGCCATCTACTGAGGACCCATTTGCTGAGAACAAGCCACCAATCATGTAAGATATATTTTTTTAATGGCTATGATAGGATGTCAAGTTCAGTATGTTTCCATTATGAGTTTTGATGATAATAATAATTTGAGTATGTAGTACATGAGTGTCTGTCATTGAAGTTGTAGCTGAAGTTGTCAAAAGTTATCTCTTTCTCCATCTCTTCTTCCTTCCTTCCCTCCCTCTCAGTCCGTGTTTCAGTAGTTACATTCCTCTAATGCGGGTAGTCCAGTCTGTCCGTCACACTAAAAGACGGGCCAGTGGAGTACTGAGAGAGGGCTGGCTACTGCATCACACCAACACTGACACACTGGTGAGAACACGCACGCATGCATACACACACACACACACACACACACACACACACACAGAGAAAACACTTACACTTTACTTTCCCGTTGTTTCTGTCAGAGGAAACGTCATTACTGGATATTGGACTGGAAGAGTATCACTCTGTACCAGAACGAGAGCAACACCAAGTACTACAAGGTAGGTTCAATGGGGAAGAAAGATCCATCTATCATTCTAGCATTTACCAAACCAAGGCCAGTCAGTCACCTCAACTCTACAGTACTGACCTCTTGTGGCCAAATAAAACATCAACAAAATGTTTTCTTCTTCCTCCCTCCTCTCTCACTCTTTCTCTCCCTTTTCTTCCCTTCTCCGCACCCTCTCCTATTTCCCTTTCTCTATCTTCATTCCTCCCCCCCTCTCTAGGAGCTTCCTCTTTCTGAGGTGCTGCAGGTACTAGGCCCCGCCCAGCTGTCTGTCCCCTTGTTGCCAGGCAACAGTGCCCACTCCTTCGAAGTGGTGACGGGCACGCTGGTATACTGTGTGTTGGCGGGCAGCGACGGACAGGCCTGGGAGACCGCCTTACGCCAGGCTCTGATGCCCCTACAGAACAGCGGGCAGGTGGGCAAACAGGGACAAGGTGAGTCAGAGAGGTAGCATGTTTGGACTGAGGTACTATAGTATTGTTCAGAGATATGCCAATGACTGACATCAGAGCCAAGTAATAAGAGAGTTTGGTCATTGCGGGTTCTGTGAACGTTCTGTGGGCCCACTCCCACGACTCACCTCCATGGTGTCCTGTGTCAGTTGGCCAAACTCTCTAGGGCTCTGAGTGAAATGCCAATGGATGGTCTCTCACATTGTTTTGCATAAAGGTTTTAAAGTAAAGTTGGCATCATCCTTATGCATGTTAGACTTAGTTCATGTCCATGGTCATGTTCTTTAACAATGGTGAGATTGACAATTGGTGACTGATAAAGAAAAAACTATTTCTGTTATAGACCATGGACCCCAGAATGGAAAAATACCGGTAAGTGTGTGGGGTGGGTGACTGATGGATATTGAGTATGAGCTCTTGAGTCTCATTGTCTGAAATGGATAGATGAGTAACTAACACTGTATTTGTTTGTATTGCGCAGATTTGTATTTATGTTTGTGTGTGTGTATTTATGTTTGTGTGTGTCATTCAGGATGTCAGCTCAGTGTATCAGATCTTCACTGATGAGGTGCTGGGTTCAGGACAGTTCGGAGTGGTGTATGGAGGTGGGTTTGACGTTACACTAGAATAAATACTTTCTCTACCATTACCTGTTAGGCGCAATGAGTTTCTTCTAGATTATATAGGGTATTATCATTGTATTACTTGGCTAGCTGAGATTCTGCTCACGTCCCCAGGCACCCACAGACAGTCTGGTCGGCCAGTGGCCATCAAGGTCATCGACAAAACCCGTTTCCCTACCAAACAGGAGAGACAGTTGAGGAACGAGCAGGCAATTCTACAGGTGAAGGTTCTGGATTTGTGTGTTTGTATTACATTTGTATTACAGGGAGGTACAGTATTCGAAATGAACATCCCATTGTCATATTTGTTTCCCCTTCAATATGTGTGTGCGCGTGTGTCCAGAATCTGTCCCACCTCGGTATAGTTCTACTGAAGGGCATGTTTGAGACCATGGAACACGTCTTCATTGTCATGGAGAAGCTACATGGCGATATGCTGGAGATGATTCTGTCCAATGAGAAGGGCCGACTGCCAGAGCGCACCACACGCTTCTTGGTTACACAGGTACTGGCCACATAGCGATAGGATATAGACTATTTCTTCAACAGTCTGCGGTATTCAAGTAGTGCCTCTACGGGGGAAAAGTAGTGCCTTTTATAATACATTTGATGCATACCTCAATATGTAAAATTCAGTTGATTTTGAATTTCTTGTTGACTCACAGACTAGTGTGTGTGTGTAGATTCTAGAGGCCCTGCGATACCTGCATTTCAAACACATCGCTCACTGTGACCTGAAACCTGAGAATGTACTGCTGGCCTCCCCAGACCCCTTCCCTCAGGTCAGTGTGTGTTTGTGTGTGCGTGCATGTGCATCAGTTTGTCTGTGAAGACTGTCTACTCCTTCCATCAGGCTTCACAGCAACTCCTCTCCCCTCAGGTAAAGCTGTGTGACTTTGGTTTTGCCCGCATCATCGGCGAGAAGTCATTCCGCCGGTCGGTTGTGGGCACGCCGGCCTACCTGGCACCCGAGGTCATCAGTAGTCATGGTTACAACCGCTCGCTGGACATGTGGGCGGTGGGTGTGGTCCTGTACGTCAGCCTGAGCGGAACATTCCCCTTCAACGAAGATGAGGACATCAGACAACAGATCACCAACGCTGCCTTCATGTACCCTCGCCTGCCCTGGTCTAACATCTCACTAGAGGGTAAGTTTCTTCCCCTGGAAGGACCAATGCAAGCAAAAGAGCCCCATAATGATCATCAGTGATCCACCACCATATTTTACTGTTTTTTCTGGCAACCCTTCCAAAGAGCCTATTGGAATGGGGATGGCGTCTAATTGTAGTTTTGGAATCTTGGTGACCCCAAGATGCCACCAAGTTCTAGAATTCTCCAACTGTGGCCCTTGGACTTTTCTTTGCCTCCCAAACCATCTTCCTCAGTATGCGTTGGGACAAGATACACGTGTCCTCTACCAGGCAAGTTTACCACTGTTCCAGCGGTTTTAAACATCTTAATTATTGCCCTAATAGTGGTAAGTGGTATACTGTATTTTGTTTTTTAGCTGTTTGTACCTGATTTATGAAGGTCAACAACCATTTGTCTCTTTTCGTTTGTGAGTTCTTTGCCTTTCCCCATGGTGGTGGATGACAAATGGATTTTACATGCGTAGTACCTCATTTTTATACCCCAGTGAAACAGGAAGCCATGGAAGGCCACAATACAGTTCCTTAAGTTTATATGAACTTAAAGTTGAATGTTAATGCAGATTTCATTTTTGATAAGATTCTTAAGAAGTGCCAATCATTTTGAGACCTATCTTTTTGAGATATAACAATTATTACTTGTTAAAGAAAATCTCTTTCTCTGGGCAATTGTATTAGTATAAAATAATATCATTTTCAAATTGTTCTGAGCGTATAATATAGCTCAGTATTTTGATAATTTTTCGTTTATCTTTATCAAGGATGCCAATAATTTTGGAGGTGACTGTATGTATCAATTTTACTTCATGACCCCTCAACCCCCCTTCTCCTATGGGTATGGTGGCTCGCCCAGGGAGGTTGTTTCACAAAAGTGTTTCCCTCAGAAATATTAAGTAGGTCTGTACCCCCGCCTGCCTTGGGCTAACATCTCACTGGAGGGTAAGTCTTTACCCCCGCCTGCTCTGGCCTTACATCTCAATTTAGGGTAAGTCTGTACCCCCGCCTGCTCTGGGCTAAACATCACAATAGAGGGTAGGTATTTACCCCCACCTTCCCTGGGCTAACAAATCACTAGAGGATAAGTATGTACCCCCACCTGCCCTGGGCTAACATATCACTAGAGGATAATTATATTCTCGCCTGCTCTGGGCTAACATCACACTAGAGGGTGAGCAGGGTTTCCCCCTAGTGTTTTGTCTAAGGCGGGGAGCAGAAACCAATCAGCATTCAAACATCATTTTCTTTCCATAGCCCTGGGCTAACATTTTATCTGTGAGGGGGTAGAATCAGTCTCTCATGACGTTCTCATCTCTCTCTCTCTAGCGGTGAGTCTGATCAACAACCTGCTCCAGGTTGCAGTAAGACGTAGGTTCAGTGTGGGAAAAGCAATGGGACACCCCTGGCTACAGGTAAGAGACCTCAACTTCTCCTAACATAAACACTTTAAGGCTCAGACACACCAAGGATATTGACTGCTGAGAGGTATTTAGCACCTCTTGTTGGCAGTTAACTTTTTGTTGTTCACAAATACGCCACCGATCCGATTGTCAAAATACTCCACACCACAAGGTGGCAGTAGCTTGTTGGGCTTGTGCCTACTGTAGATAGCTAATGTTAGCCAACTAGCAAGATGCACTAATAATGTTGTTAGCTAGCTATAATTTGTAGTAAGCCCTTGTTGATATGAGCCAGATGGCCACAACTAGATAACTTGCAAAATTATAATTAAATCCCAATGGATTCGTTTTTGAATGAAGCAGCTGCCTGTAAGTCAGTGGAGAAGCTAGCTAGCTAGCTAGCTATGTTGTGCTACTGGAAAATAATGGCGATGCTAACGTTAGCTAGAATGCGAACTGGCACTGGCTGTGTGGGATAGTGGAGAGTGGATTTAATGATGTATTATTCATCTTGCTAGATAGCTAGCTTAGTAGAGCATTTAGTGTTGTGTGCATTGTGCTGCACTTACCACCCCATTCGTTTCATATGAAGTGTTTGTGACTGCCTTGGTCAGTTAGCAAGCTAACGTTAGCTAGCTAACTAATGAGCTAGTGCACATTATCAAGCCTAACAAAAAAAAAACACTACTTCAAGCACAAAACTCCTTAGCTAGATGTCAAAAATAAAAAAAGTTAACACTTACTCTAGAAAAAAACAAGTATTATGCAGCTTTAATGTCTTAGAACAATTCTAATGAAAAGGTGGAGGATTACATGGGATACCCTTAGGTTCTTTTTAGTTTTTCTTGTCACCAGTTGGCTCCCTGCCACGTGGAGGTTTGTGCTCTCTGATTGGCTTAAAGTCAAGTTGTTGGACACTGCTGAGCATTGCGATTCTACAAGTAGAAATGACAGATTCTTTGGCACCAGTATGCAGCAGGTAGCCTATGTCTTTTGTTCTAGCAAGAGAAGTAATGGCCTCCTACTGTGGTAAGCATAGCCGCGGGAAGTAGGGGTGCTGCAACACCCCCTGATAAATCACATTTTTAAAAAATCTCTGTGTGTCTGACATATTAGACAAGAAACTGAAAACCGCTCAGAGCAGTTTGTAAGGCAATGGGTATAGCCTATAACAAGTGAGAAGGGTAGCCAGTTTGTAACCCATTATGAATGGCCAGTCATTGACAGGCCATCTCTACATTTCACACCTCTTTCTCTCTCCCTTTATGTCCTTTTCTACTCTCCCTCTTCCCTCTAACCCTAGCTCCATTCCAGCTCAACACCAACAGCCATAACCAAACCCTTCTAACTCGTAACCATAACCCTAACCTTAACTCCCCAGGACTTCCAGTTGTGGTGTGACCTGAGGGAGTTTGAGAAGAGGATGGGCTGCAGGTACCTGACCCACGAGGGGGACGAGGACCGCTGGAGATGCCACGCCCTGGAGAGGGGCCTGGTCTTCCCCTCTCACCTCACCTGGACCCCCGGGCACGACGACAGCCTGTGACCCTAGGCCCAAAGGTGAAGGGTCGGACAAGATGGCTACTGGACTAGTGTGTTTCAGTGGTCATCAGCAAAAACAACTGTCTGGACGCTGTTAGTGGAAGGTGGAGTGGTGAGTCTGTTTTTATAGCAGTCTCATATAAAGACATCACCAGAAGAGATTACGACTCCGGATTCAGACGCGGTGACAAGTCCTGGACTTTATGGTGCCCTAGTGATGCCAGCTCTGGTAGTGGTTATTGTTTAATGCATAATAATATTAGGACTAATGTTTCAGGCCCTCTGTGCCCCAGAGTAGGAGTTTACCTGGATCACAAGGCAGGTACTCTGTCCTTCTACAAAATGTATCCTTCTCTTACACTATGACCCTCCTCCACAGAGTCCAGACCACATTCACTCAGCCCCTCTATCCTGAGTTTGGGCGGTATTGGTACGGTACTGCAGAGATATGTAAACTGTGGTAGAGGTGATGGTCTACATACTCTATATATACAAAAGTATGTGGACACCCCTTCAAATTAGTGGATTCGGCTATTTCAGCCACATCCGTTGCTGACAGGTGTATAAAATCGAGCACACAGCCATGCAATCTCCATAGACAAACATTGGCAGTAGAATGGCCTTACTGTAGAGCTCAGTGACTTACATCGGGGCACCGTCATAGGATGCCACCTTTCCAAAAAGTCAGTTTGTCAAATTTCTGCCCTGCCAGAGCTGCCCCGGTCAACTGTAAGGGCTGTTATTGTGAAGTAGAAACATCTAGGACCAACAACGGCTCAGCCACGAAGTGTTAGGCCTCACAATCTCACAGAACGGGACCGCCGAGTGTTGAAGCGCATAGCGTGTAAAAATCGTCAGTCCTCAGTTGCAACACTAACTACCGCGTTCCAAACTGCCTCTGGAAACAACATCAGCACAATAACTGTTCGTCGGGAGCTTCATGAAATGGGTTTCCATGGCTGAACAGCCACACACAAGCTTAAGATCACCTTGCGCAATACCAAGTGTCGGCTGGAGTGATGTAAAGCTCGCCGCCATTAGACTCTGGAGCAGTGGAAACGCGTTCTCTGGAGTGATGAATCACGCTTCACCATCTGGCAGTCTGACGGCCGAATCTGGGTTTGGCGGGTACCAGAAGAACGCTACCTGTCCCAATGCATAGTGCCAACTGTAAAGTTTGGTGGAGGAGGAATAATGGTCTGGGGCTGTTTTTCATGGTTCGGGCTAGGCCCCTTAGTTCCAGGGAAGGGAAATCTTAACCCTACAGCATACAATGACATTCTAGACGATTCTGTCCTTCCAACTTTGTGGCATCAGTTTGGGGAAGGCCCTTTCCTGTTTCAGCATGACAATGCCCCCGTGCACAAAGTGAGGTCCATACAGAAATGGTTTGTCGAGATCTGTGTGGAAGAACTTGACTGGCCTGCACAGAGACCTGACCTCAACCACTTCGAACACCTTTGGGATGAATTGGAACGCAGACTGCGAGTCAGGCCTAATCGCCCAACATCATTGCCTGACCTCACTAATGCTCTTATGGCTGAATGGAAGCAAGTCCCCGCAGCAATGTTCCAACATCTAGTGGAAAGCCTTCCCAGAAGAGTGGAGGCTATTATAGTAGGAAAGGGGGGACCAACTCCATATTAATGCCCATGATTTTGGAATGAGATCTTCGACAAGCAGGTGTCCACATACTTTTGGTCATGTAGTGTATGTGATGCTTTATTATAACATTTTCCTCTGCATTTATTTTTCACAATGATTTGATCTTAAAACTGTCCACTTGATGACACTGTTTGCCAAACAAACAGCATTGCTAATCTACTCAGTAACTTGCTTAATTTTCCTATAAAATCTTTAGATAATGATGTATAGTGTTTAAGATCCACTATCTAGAGTGTAGAATAGATTAAACAAATGCTACTGTTTAGGGGGTTAATAAAGGTTTTAATCTGCTCTCTCTCTTTCAATGAACATGACAGATCTATAACACACATTTCTATGTGAATTTGGTCAGGTCGTCCAAGAAATTAAATATTGCAGCTTTAAGGGACAAATAAAGTAACAGGGTTGACCGTAACAGGGTTGACGACTTCATCTTAAATCAGCCATAAATCCCCTTGTGACTGGGGGATGGAATCTTGTTGTGTGCAACAGGGAGGGGCAATTGAATGTAAGCTTCACAAAAAAAAAGTTTGACGTGTTATACTCTAACCGCTCAGTCTTCCACCACTAAACACCAGGAAATGGCTCACTTGCTTTTACACTGTGATTTGACTATTCAATGTCTCTTTTAAAAATATTTATATTTTAAAAGGAATAGTTTTACCATATTAAAATGAGAGTTCAGTTCACCGTAAAACAGGGTTGACCTTAAAATGAGGGACAGGTTTGTTTTTTACCTTAAATTTAATAACTAAAAACATGAAATGCATAATTATCTTCATAAATGACTTCGTCAAAGCAACAAAATAACTTTACAATGATGGTGAAAACGTGGAGAAATGTTGGGGTTAAGTGGGTTAAAATCTTCCTGGAAGTCACAGAGGATGCACAGAGGGACATGTCAATATGCGGAATTTTGGCACTTTAGCATGTCTTTATTCATAATAAAGGGCAATCCATTTAACATAACAGGCTTTTAAAATTCAATGTTTGTGCACAATTTCGACTTCGAATATCAAAAGGCACTCATTTTGTGGAATGACCCAGTTACTGTAGGGTCTGCATTGAGGGCTGCTGGGATCAGGATGAACAGAAGGCCGTCTACAGCTGCCCTCAGTGTAGACAGACGTTCACTCCGAGGCCTGCTCTGAGGAAAAATAAGATGTTGGCTGAGGTGGTGCAGAAACTGAAGACAGGACTCCAGGCTGCTCTTCCTCCTGCTCCGTGTCATGCTGGACCTGGAGATGTGGCCTGTGATTTCTGCACTGGGACCAGAAAGCAGAAAGCCCTCGTCCTGTCTGGTGTCTTACTGCGAGACTCGCCTCCAACCTCACTATGAAATTCCAGGATTTAAGAAGCACAAGCTGGTCAAAGCCTCCACACAACTGCAGGAGCAGATCTGCTCTAGTCATGACAAACTGCTGGAGGTTTACTGTTATACTGATCAACAATGTATCTTTTTATCTGTGTGTTATTTTATTTTAACAGGGATTTCCATTGTCCTTTTGCAATGGAGCCCTGCATCTTACAACTACACAACAATGTTATGGATGAACATAAAGGCCATGATACAGTGTCAGCTGCAGCATATAGGACTGAGGTAAAACTCATAATTAAAGACATGCTCTGGAACTTTGGTGACTATTAAGTATTTTTTAAACCTCCCACTTTGAGTGGGATGTGTCAATGTGTAGTTCATATATGCATAATTACTGTCTTACCTCAATTAGCCACGAACTCCCTAGTTTGATAGCGACTGTTTTTCTGGAAGATTTGCTGCGCCATTTTCCCCCATGTGGGCCAGTCCCCTAGCCATTCGAGTTCTAGCCAATGAGCTCCAGCCCCTCGCCAATTGAGTGACCGCTAGCCAGATGCACACACATCAAAGCGAGAGATGGAGCAATGACGTGGTGCACATATCTGCACATATGTGACGTAGTACGCAATTTTCAGGGACCACTTCTGGCTCGTGAGTGCTACTTTCAGAACTACTGGCTAAAAAGTATACAAAAGTACCGGTGAATCTCTAAGTCTAAGCATGCTGATAAGTGTACTGTAAAAGCTATTGTAAGAGGGTGGAACTGTTGAGCTGGTGTGTAAGATTGATTGTAAATATGGGCGTGGCCTTGAGTATATAACCTGGCTGTTTCCTGTCATTCAAGATATTTCTATTACCATGAGAAGGCTGGCATGCACAGGGAGGACGGGACCGGCAACATTGGGGTAGTCCAAATTCAGAAGTGTACAGTGGCTAGCGAAAGTATTCACCCCCCTTGGCATTTTTCCTATTTTGTTGCCTTACAACCTGGAATTAAAATTGATTTTTGGGGGTTTGTATCATTTGATTTACACAACATGCCTACCACTTTGAAGATGCAAAATATGTTATACTGTGAAACAAACAAAAAATAAGACAAAAAAACTGAAAACTTGAGCGCGCATAACTATTCACCCCCCCCAAAGTCAATAATTTGTAGAGACACCCTTTGCAGCAATTACAGCTGCAGGTCTCTTGGGGTATGTCTCTATAAGCTTGGCACATCTAGCCACTGGGATTTTTTCCCATTCTTCAAGGCAAAACTGCTCCAGCTCCTTCAAGTTGGATGGGTTCTGCTGGTGTACAGCAATCTTTAAGTCATACCACAGATTCTCAATTGGATTGAGGTCTGGGCTTTGACTAGGCCATTCCAAGACATTTAAATGTTTCCCCTTAAACCACTTGAGTGTTGCTTTAGCAGTATGCTTAGGGTCATTGTCCTGCTGGAAGGTGAACCTCCGTCCCAGTCTTAAATCTCTGGAAGGCTGAAACAGGTTTCCCTCAATAATTTCTCTGTATTTAGCGCCATCCATCATTCCTTCAATTCTGACCAGTTTCCCAGTCCCTGCCGATGAAAACATCCCCACAGCATGATGCTGCCACCACCATGCTTCACTGTGGGGATGGTGTTCTCGGGGTGATGAGAGGTGTTGGGTTTGCGCCAGACATAGCGTTTTCCTTGATGGCCAAAAAGCTCAATTTTAGTCTCATCTGACCAGAGTACCTTCTTCCATATGTTTGGGGAGTCTCCCACATGCCTTTTGGCGAACATCAAACATGTTTGCTTATTTTTTTCTTTAAGCAATGGCTTTTTTCTGGCCACTCTTCTGTAAAGCCCAGCTCTGTGGAGTGTATGGCTTAAAGTGGTCCTATGGACAGATACTCCAATCTCAGCTGTGGAGCTTTGCAGCTCCTTCAGGGTTATCTTTGGTCTCTTGGTTGCCTCTCTGATTAATGCCCTCCTTGCCTGGTCCGTGAGTTTTGGTGGGCGGCCCTCTCTTGGCAGGTTTGTTGTGGTGCCATATTCTTTCAATTTTTTAATAATGGATTTAATGGTGCTCCGTGGGATGTTCAAAGTTTCAGATATTTTTTTATAACCCAACCCTGATCTGTACTTCTCCACAACTTTGTCCCTGACCTATTTGGAGAGCTCCTTGGTCTTCATGGTGCCGCTTGCTTTGTGGTGCCCCTTGCTTAGTGGTGTTGCAGACTCTGGGGCCTTTCAGAACAGGTGTATATATACTGAGATCATGTGACACTTAGAGTCCACACAGGTGGACTTTATTTAACTAATTATGTGACTTCTGAAGATAATTGGTTGCACCAGATCTTATTTAGGGGCTTCATAGCAATACATATGCATGCACCACTTTTCCGTTATTTATTTTTTAGATGTTTTTGAAACAAGTTATTTTTTTTCATTTCACTTCACCAATTTGGACTATTTTGTGTATGTCCATTACATGAAATCCAAATAAAAATCCATTAAAATTACCAGGTTGTAATGCAACAAAATAGGAAAAACGCCAAGGGGGATGAATACTTTTGCAAGGCACTGTATCTGTGGATTGTAAATGTGTTTATAGCAAATTGCCGGAATGCCAGTTGAACACTCTCTACTCCTCCCTGGGCCCGCCCTCCTCTTCCTAGGCCCGCCCTCCTGAGTGTCCACAACACATGTTCCTTGACTGTAACCAGGTCTCCATCTAACCTTTTTATGCGAGTAAAGTACAAAAAATACAGGCCTGATGGAAACAGTACATTTTTTTGTCTGTAAACTTTCGAAATGTCGACAAAATAAAATACGCTAGACAAGGTTGGATCTATTTGTGTTGGTAAAATTACTTGTGGGAGAAATGGCAGTGGAAACCAATTATAATTATCATCATATTGAAGTAAACTTGGAGTCACGCGATGTTGTGCGGTCCTCCCACTACTACTCAGGAAAGCATATCGTTTATTAGGCTACAGATGAAAAAAATGATGAACTTCACAGGGTGGTGAAAGTGCACAGTGATGAGCTTGATGCTCCTTTCCAATAAATATAAAGGGTCTTATTCTGGTGACATGATGATCGATGCTTGGCTGCCGTTTGACAAATAATTTATAATTTCATCATGTAGGCAAGCCTACCCGCACTGGATCTGCAAGTTGGCACCTTCGCTATAAAGCATTTATTTTTTTGACAAACCATGAGTAGAGTTGAAAATGTGATGGAAACCCATTTAAATTCGGTACATGGGGAATTTATATCCCCTTGCATATAAAAAAAGGTGCTGCAATATTGGCTACAGGAAAGGTTATTTATGGTTAAATCATATATATATATATATATATATATATATATCATTTATGGTTAAAAACATGGGGATGTTACACTATAATCATTGACCTAACAATATAGATAGTATAATTTTGCAAATATATTTTCATATCTACCCTCTATGGGCCCTGTACCATTAGCTATATGTTTGTAAGAATATTACTACCCACTGGGCACAGACGTCAATTCAACGTCTATTCCACTTTGGTTCAACGTCATTTTATTTCAGTGTTTCTCCACAGAGGCAGCAGGGGATGAGTCAGCAGAGTCCAGGAGAGTCCAGGAGAAAGGGAAGGAGCTGAAGGGGCTCTAACAGGTCTTGGACTCTCTCTCAAGATGAGTATTATTGACCAGGAGGCACCATTTCACTTCCCTCCTCCAGTCAGAGAGATAGCAGGCAGAGAGAGAAAGAGAGAGCAAAAGAGAAATAGACAGAGAGAAAGGGAGAGAGATTGAGAGAAAGGCAGACACAGGCAGAGACCGGCAAGACTTTGTGATAAAGCCACCACATTTCAAACACAACTAGGGCAAGTCCTTAGAAGTGTTTTTAGCTATAGTGCCATCGCAGGCCACTTTCGCAGGCCACTGTCCAATCCCACTGAGGGGAACAGGGCTCCAAGTGAGAGGGAATAGACTGCCTAACTTCTGTCTCTCTCGCTCTTTCTTTTTCTCCAGACTTATCAGTCTCTCTCCAGTCCCAGTGTGTCTTCAGGCTTACCCAGTATCGTTGTTCGTCATCTTCAGTACTGGAAAAATGAGTAAATCTGTGTGGGCGGAGAGAGAAACTAGAATGCCCCCTTAAATAAAAAGAGAATAGACCAAGATATCAACTACAGGTGGGTTGGAAATAATATGGCTAAATATTAAAGTTACCTACTTAAAAAAGCCATACTTTTATACATGTGCAATATGGTATGGTGATTTTAAAAAATCCCTCTCTGTAAATGTGTGTGTGTCTGTAGTGAAAACAGTGGATGTTTTACTGCCTCCAGAACCCAAGACCACAGAAGAGTTCTTACCATGTGTCTCTTTATCACAGAGATACATTCAATTGTTCTATTTAATTATGTGCTCTTTATCCTGAAGTAACTAAGTCTATATTTACTGACAATCCTCACAAACCCTAAGATAGAAACACATAGCAATAGTAAATATAGTCAAAGTCTAGTGAGACGCTTATCTGATTTTCATATTGCTATAAACTCTACTCTGCTACAATCAGACAGGGTAGATACAGTATCTGACTTAACTTATTGTTCTATCTCCCCTCATTTTTTTCTGCTTTGCTCTTCTCCTAGACTCCTGCCAGCTCACACTGGACCTAAACACAGCACACAACAAACTCATCCAGAAAGGTGACCTATACAACCCGAGCCCATCCATATACTGACCATCCAGAAAGGTTCACTACGTGGCCTCAGGTGCTGTGTAGAGAGGGTCTGTCTGGATGCTGTTACTGGGAGGTGGAGTTGTCAGGGAAGTCTCATATAAAGACATCAGTAGAACAGCAGGCGATGCAGACTCTGGAGTTTAGAGTACTCTAGTGATAGTTATTGGAGTAGTTATAGTTTCAGACAGAAAATTGTGAAGTTGAAGTTTCAGGCCCTCAGTCCTCTAGAGTAGGAGTGTACCTGGATCACAAGGCAGGTCATCTGTCCTTTTACCGTGTCTTTTCTGATACAATGATCCTTCTCCACCGTGTCCAGACCACATTCACTCAGCCCCTCTATTATGGGTTTCCACTTCTTGGTACTGCTGTGTAGACTGTGGTAGAAGTCCATACTAGAGTGATGCCTCATCAACTTCTGGCCGCGAAAACATTACAAAACATTAGGCACACATGCTCTAACCAGATAACTAATATCCTAGAATCACCCTATCAGGGAGCACCTCCAACTCAAAGCACAAAATCACGGCCCCCCTCCCTCCACCTGCCTCGATTTCTGTTTATTTTTCGGGCTCCACACATGCCAGGAACCTTCTTACTGCACTTCCTGATTTAGGCCTAGTTTTTCATCAATGCTCATTAACAAATCTTACCGGCCATGACTGAGGGCAAACGAGAGTTGTCTTGGGGGTGTGGTTTGATGTTGGTGTTTCTTGGGTGTGTCTTTGCTGTTCAATCACAACAAACAAGGGCAGTAGTGAGTACAGCGAGGTAAGCTAATATAGCTTTGCTATGGAGAGAACAAAGTTTTGAGGTTGAGGACTTCTCCCCTCCTGACTGACTCGCCATCTCAAGATGGTCAGCTAATTCAGTTCTATATGTAGGCTAAAGGCTACGCTGATCTTGTGTTTAGCCAAGCTGACAGCAGCTAGCTAGCATAGCTTTTTGCACTCAGGACCTCAGACTGAGTGCACTGATTTGGCTGTCTAACCACACACTGACATGCACAGCTCTCTGGGTGAGGTTCTGTCTTCAAGTGACAAGTGGGTGATGAAGTCCCTTCCATCTATGTAATGTATTGCAGGTTATGGACAGGTACAGTCACGTGGCAGGAGGGGTGGAGTGCATGACACTCCATCCTGGATATGACAGTTTGCCTCATGGGTCCAGCAGGCAGAGTTCAATAACTACAGGCAGATGTGAGATGTAGGAGGATGGCACTCTTCTCATACCCCTCTGTAGGCTTCAATTATAAACATAGCTTGAGAAATAACGTAATCTCGTTTGGAAGCTAATTCTACGCTTTACAGATTGACTGGCTCCAGATTAGATTCAGGCCAGTTACGCCTTTACACTTTGCAAGCAACTGTGACATGTTTTGCTATGGGCCTGGGTTGGTTTGGGTTTGTTGTACACTTTTGTAGTCAGACATGAGTTAGCTAGTACCGCCATAGCTGCATACAATATTTATTTGTGCCCTAGACATGGGTTGCCCTCAGAGGCTAATGTGACTGTTTTGTCTAAATTACACTAACTTATAGTGGCATGGAAATACGATGACATTGCTAAAGTAGGCAAAGAATTAGTAGGAAACAACTTTGCCATATGATGTCGTCAAATTTACTTTCGAAAGATGGCAATGTTTGTTAAAAATAGCTAGTAATGCTAATGTTAATTAGCTAAAATACAGTGGTCCCCTCAATCTTAATTAGCTGGCTAAAGTTACACTGCATCTAAAGTCAATCTGGTGACTTCACAATCATGACAAAAGGTTTCCCTACTACTTATTTACCTTTTTAAATGTTATCGTGTTTCCAAGCCAAATCCGAGTTTTATTGATGGAGGCTAACATTAGCTAGCTAGCTATCTATCTATCTATCTATCTATCTATCTATCTATCTATCTAGTTAGGTAGCTAGCTAGCTAATGTCAGCTATGCTAGCGATGATAGTGATAATGATTAAAATATACATAACCAGATACATATCCAGCAGTCTATCGTCTAGCTACCGGTATACTCACCACCATTGGGGACCAACAAACTCCTATTCAGAACTCCAACCACCTATTCAACATGGTAGGGTCCTTCGGCAGGGCATGCAAAGCTTAGTAAGCTGTGCATCCTGCTCGAAGCATGCATTGTCGAGCCGGAGGCATGGTTAATCCGTTTAGGGCTTTTCAGTCTCAAACGGCCGTGATCCTTTGAACGTGTTGCGTGCGATGAAACAACGTAGCCCGATTCAATGAAGGGACGCGCCGGGCAATTTGCACTTCGAGCTTGGCAAAAGTGGGCATGAATTGTTGACATAATTGTAATCCAAACCAAACCTTAATTTACTCCGTTTTAGATGACTGACTTTATGAACAAAATTATCCTTATTTACAATTTTGACACTAGAATAAATGTTTCTGACTCATAGATGCCACATAGGCTGTTTACAAAGGTATTAGTTGGTTTTTAGGGGCAGTCGCTCTTTAAGTTGCTCAACCTTGACACTTATCACCCCCCTTGAGAGGAGCTTTGCTCCGTAGACTGAAACACATTACTTCCCGTTCCCCCATTTGAACCTGGCTGCACCTTTCCTAGATTACTCTACACCCACCCTGATACCTCAAATGGATCAGACATAACTCCATGATTGACTTTTTCCTTGAATCGTACTCCAATCAGCAAAGGATCCGCATGAACGTGTCGTGGATCTCCATTTCCCGACTTTCTTTCCATTCTTCACAGACACTGCCTCTTCCTCGCTCTCTCCATGTCACTATTAACAGGAGAATAAAGGTCCTCAGTTCTAAATTCAGGTGATGGATGTCTGAACCCTGGTCTATCGGGAGATGTAGGCCTATATTCAGGAGAAGCATGTTTGTGCTTTGCGTTTTTCCTCCTTCGTGGCAAAACTCGTCCTCCTAACGCCTTGTTACTAAATTCGACTGTCGCCGTCAAAAAAAACCTCACTGTAGTACTTCAGATACAAAAATACGGTGTATAAAGAAAAAGATGTCAAAACGGCTCCTTTGCCCCATGCGCCAGCCTCAATCTTTTCAGCTCAATTAAGTAGCTAACCTCTCAGTGGGGCTGACTTGAAGTGTCAGGTTTCAGACCCTACATTTGCATGACACTAAGTATGATCAGATTTATTTTAGTTATGTGAAATCTTATAGTAAGTTGTTCTATAATTTGATTGCTACTATATTTAGAAAGCATTTCTGCCCATTTCAAGCCCTACTGCCTCACTTTTGTTGAATAGGAAAAAAATAATATGATCATATGATTTTACATATTTTCATAATATTTGTACTATGTACTTGAACTCGTGTCCTCAAAAGTCAGTACACCTCAGCAATTTATAACTATTTGTACCAGAAAGGTGAGTTCCAGACCTTTCTAAAACTATGCAACATTACCAGTTAATGTTTATGGCCATCTCACAAAAAAGTATTTCATTTGAGTATGTCTATTTAAGAGGAAATCTAAATTCTGCCATATGATTCAATCTTTGGAGAAGTATGTTCTTTGACCTCTTCAATGTAATGGCAAAATTTCGATTTCCTCCTAAATAGACATACCCAAAAGTAACTGCTATTCATGTGTAATTACATGATTCTGACATGCAAAAACTTGGTATATTTGGAAAGAAGACATCTGGGAGATTATGGGGAAATGATCAGATGATAGGATTTACATAGTTTAGAATACACAAGATCAAGCACACACAAAATAACGTTTTATTTTATTTTGAAAGTCATCTTTCATTGACAAGCTATAAGTGAATTATTGATGCCCAGAGATGGAAACACATCAGATGGCTTCCACAACATGTGAACAATATCAGAAAAAAAGGGATTGATAGATAGACATAACAACTACAAATGGGCAGATGTTTTAGTAAGTGGTGTCAGGTGTGGTCACGGAACGTTTCAAAATGTCCCTAAACCTCTCCAAAGTGGCATATGTCTGTAAATTATGCAATCCCTAAATGGTATTTGTTCAGCATAAAAACACAATTTCTACCATATCAATCTCACTCAAACATTGTGGTGGTGTTATGGGGTATCCAGGGTACATTCAAGTGTCCTTTCAACCTCTCCAAAGTGTCCCAATGTGGTAATTGCACTGTTTATGCACACTGGATGTGCCTAAAAGTTAATGTTCACTATAAAAACTAAATTTCTACAACACCAACCTCTCTCATTGTGGTGGTGTCAGGGGACATACAGGGGATATCCAAGTATTTTTTTCAACCTCTCCAACGTGCCTAAACATTTAGCCTAGGCATATCCAATGTATTGGTCCCACATACAAATGAACTGTTTACAAAAACATTATAAAAGCAACGGATATGCATAAAAAAAAAAGTTATCAAACACAAACTTCCTTCACTAAAAAAGTTTCAAAATAGTAATAAGCGGAACTATTTACAAATGGCATTCGTGTTCGTTTTACATCCCAGGTGTAGATGATTAGATTTCACTTTCACCGTAGCTTGTGCATGTCGTGATATGTCTTTGAAGCAGTCCCTCTCTGCCAGGAAACAAAAAGCGAACTGGCATTTCGGACAGAAAATCTGGCATTGCACCCTTTTATCCTCCCTGTGTTTTGTGCAATGCTTGCAGTTCTTCCTTTTGTCATGTGTGTTGGATAGTGACGCTCACCTTGAGTGGGGGGTCTTGTGATGGTTGTGAGGTTGCTTTGGGCCCCCAATTCAGCCATTTCCAACACCAGCTGCTCTCGGAAGGCCAACTGGGAGAGAGGGGTTTGACCTTTTGCTTTGGTCATCTGCTTGTGGAGAATGAAAGCATTTACTGTAGCAATGTCCACAAAGTGGTAAAAAAAAGTTACCACTTCCTGGTCTTGTGGAGGACCTGGTAGTTGCCTATCAGAGCATCAGATAGGTCGACAACCCCCATGCTGGCATTGTAGTACTCACAGAAACAGGAATGGGGACATTCTTCCTTTTTCACCCTCCTTGCGACATAGTTGTTATTGAATGCTTTATGCTGTGTGGTGAGCATGGTTACAGTGGGGAAAAAAAGTATTTAGTCAGCCACCAAGGGTGCAAGTTCTCCCACTTAAAAAGATGAGAGAGGCCTGTAATTTTCATCATAGGTACACGTCACTATGACAGACAAATTGAGAAAAATGTTTCCAGAAAATCACATTGTAGGATTTTTAATGAATTTATTTGCAAATTATGGTGGAAAATAAGTATTTGGTCACCTACAAACAAGCAAGATTTCTGGCTCTCACAGACCTGTAACTTCTTCTTTAAGAGGCTCCTCTGTCCTTCACTCATTACCTGTATTAATGGCACCTGTTTGAACTTGTTATCAGTATAAAAGACACCTGTCCACAACCTCAAACGGTCACACTCCAAACTCCACCATGGCCAAGACCAAAGAGCTGTCAAAGGACACCAGAAACAAAATTGTAGACCTGCACCAGGCTGGGAAGACTGAATCTGCAATAGGTAAGCAGCTTGGTTTGAAGAAATCAACTGTGGGAGCAATTATTAGGAAATGGAAGACATACAAGACCACTGATAATCTCCCTCGATCTGGGGCTCCACGCAAGATCTCACCCCGTGGGGTCAAAATGATCACAAGAACAGTGAGCAAAAATCCCAGAACCACACGGGGGGACCTAGTGAATGACCTGCTGAGAGCTGGGACCAAAGTAACAAAGCCTACCATCAGTAACACACTATGCCGCCAGGGACTCGAATCCTGCAGTGCCAGACGTGTCCCCCTGCTTAAGCCAGTACATGTCCAGGCCCGTCTGAAGTTTGCTAGAGTGCATTTGGATGATCCAGAAGAGGATTGGGAGAATGTCATATGGTCAGATGAAACCAAAATAGAACTTTTTGGTAAAAACTCAACTCGTCGTGTTTGGAGGACAAAGAATGCTGAGTTGCATCCAAAGAACACCATACCTACTGTGAAGCATGGGGGTGGAAACATCATGCTTTGGGGCTGTTTTTCTGCAAAGGGACCAGGACGACTGATCCGTGTAAAGGAAAGAATGAATGGGGCCATGTATCGTGAGATTTTAAGTGAAAACCTCCTTCCATCAGCAAGGGCATTGAAGATGAAACGTGGCTGGGTCTTTCAGCATGACAATGATCCCAAACACACCGCCCGGGCAACGAAGGAGTGGCTTCGTAAGAAGCATTTCAAGATCCTGGAGTGGCCTAGCCAGTCTCCAGATCTCAACCCCATAGAAAATCTTTGGAGGGAGTTGAAAGTCCGTGTTGCCCAGTGACAGCCCCAAAACATCACTGCTCTAGAGGTGATCTGCATGGAGGAATGGGCCAAAATACCAGCAACAGTGTGTGAAAACCTTGTGAAGACTTACAGAAAACGTTTGACCTGTGTCATTGCCAACAAAGGGTATATAACAAAGTATTGAGAAACTTTTGTTATTGACCAAATACTTATTTTCCACCATAATTTGCAAATAATTTAATTAAAAATCCTACAATGTGATTTTCTGGATTTTTTTTCCTCAATTTGTCTGTCATACTTGACGTGTACCTATGATGAAAATTACAGGCCTCTCTCATCTTTTTAAGTGGGAGAACTTGCACAATTGGTGGCTGACTAAATACTTTTGTTCCCCACTGTACTTCCCTAGTGTCCTTCCATTTCACAAAAAGCAGCTTCTTAGTCCTGATCCAACGTATGGGCCCCCTCTCCGCTGTCTTTGTCATGTCGTTTACCTTGGTCTTGGGGAAACCGATTCTGTTAGGACGAATGGTGCCACAAGCCCCTATTTTATTCTTCAAGAGGTCTATGAAAAGTGGATGTAGAACCATCAGATGGGGTGACTGACATAGCAGTCTACAATTTTGTTTCTGGTGTCCTTTGACAGCTCTTTGGTCTTGGCCATAGTGGAGTTTGGAGTGTGACTGTTTGAGGTTGTGCACAGGTGTCTTTTATACTGATAACAAGTTCAAACAGGTGCCATTAATACAATTAACGAGTGGAGGACAGAGGAGCCTCTTAAAGAAGTTACAGGTCTGTGAGAGCCAGAAATCTTGCTTGTTTGTAGGTGACCAAATACTTATTTTCCACCATAATTTGCAAATAAATTCATTAAAAATCCTACAATGTGATTTTCTGGGGGTTTTTTTCTCAATTTGTCTGTCATAGTTGACGTGTACCTATGATGAAAATTACAGGCCTCTCTCATCTTTTTAAGTGGGAGAACATGCACAATTGGTGGCTGACTAAATACTTTTTTTCCCCACTGTAACATTTTTTTTTTTTTTTTTTTTTTTTTTTTTAGTCATTTAGCAGACGCTCTTATCCAGAGCGACTTACAGTTAGTGAATACATATTTTTTTTTATACTGCCCCCCGTGGGAAACGAACCCACAACCCTGGCGTTGCAAACGCCATGCTCTATCAACTGAGCTACATCCCTGCCGGCCATTCCCTCCCCTACCCTGGACGACGCTGGGCCAATTGTGCGCCGCCCATGAGTCTCCCGGTCGCGGCCGGCGGCGACAGAGCCTGGATTCGAACCAGGATCTCTAGTGACACAGTTAGCACTGCGATGCAGTGCCTTAGACCACTGCGCCACTCAGGAGTACATTCAGGAGTACACTCAGGAGTACAACATTGAAATGACTTGTTACATAGGCCTATGTAAACAAAATTCAAAGCACAGAAAACTTAAAAAAAAAACTAAATACATAGTAAATTAGCTATATAAAGTAATGAAAATAATTTACTTACAGATCTAAAAGTGGATCCAATCCTTCTAGAAAGCAATCTTCGTTGGCAGAGTAGAAATACCAAATCGCTACCCTGATCCGAGTCCGACCAGTATTTTATTCAAATCTTCTATGTCGGTATACTTATTCATAGCTGCCTGTTCGATATTCTTCGTTTTTCCCTTCTTTTTTTTTTTCTTCTTGAGAAGCGAGCTTTTATGCTAAAGCAATTAAATCTGTTTACAATGTAATGTAGCGAGCGTCTAGTCTCTGAGCCAGGTAGCAATCGTTTGCATTATGCATAAAAGGTTCTAGGCCTTGCTTTGTCCCACCCAGGTCAACTGCATATCCCTGGAAAGCTTATCTCATTGGCTACAAGACTGTCAAGGTGTCATAGTAGCTAATTGCCTGTGTAATGGATGCGTGCCGCGCGTAAGCAGGCGACGTCATATTTTTGATGCGCAAAGAAATAGTCACTCGGTGGACATTCGATGTTGCCATTAAGTGATACATCATCAAATAACATTGGCAATATGTTAGATTTGTTCCTACCAACCTAAGGATTAATTTCATACCCCCCATGTAGCTATAGCTCAAACACAGACCAAATCTAAGCTTATCTTGTAAGATGTTTGGTGAAAACGTTGTGTAAAATAAACATTTTGACTCTCGGGGCTGGTGATCAATAACGGTAGGTCACAGGCAGACAAATAAGACATCTTCATGATCTGTGGAGTCCCGGCTTTTGGTGTGTATCGACGTATTCAGTGTTTATTTCATTTATGATTCACAATGCTAACCGGAATGTACAGTGGGGAAAAAAAGTATTTAGTCAGCCACCAATTGTGCAAGTTCTCCCACTTAAAAAGATGAGAGAGGCCTGTAATTTTCATCATAGGTACACGTCAACTATGACAGACAAAATAAGAAAAAAAATCCAGAAAATCACATTGTAGGATTTTTTATGAATTTATTTGCAAATTTGGTGGAAAATAAGTATTTGGTCAATAACAAAAGTTTCTCAATACTTTGTTATATACCCTTTGTTGGCAATAACACAGGTCAAACGTTTTCTGTAAGTCTTCACAAGGTTTACACACACTGTTGCTGGTATTTTGGCCCATTCTTCCATGCAGATCTCCTCTAGAGCTGTGATGTTTTGGGGCTGTCGCTGGGCAACACGGACTTTCAACTCCCTCCAAAGATTTTCTATGGGGTTGAGATCTGGAGACTGGCTAGGCCACTCCAGGACCTTGAAATGCTTCTTACGAAGCCACTCCTTCGTTGCCCGGGCGGTGTGTTTGGGATCATTGTCATGCTGAAAGACCCAGCCACGTTTCATCTTCAATACCCTTGCTGATGGAAGGAGGTTTTCACTCAAAATCTCACGATACATAGCGCCATTCATTCTTTCCTTTACACGGATCAGTCGTCCTGGTCCCTTTGCAGAAAAACAGCCCCAAAGCATGATGTTTCCACCCCCATGCTTCACAGTAGGTATGGTGTTCTTTGGATGCAACTCAGCATTCTTTGTCCTCCAAACACGACGAGTTGAGTTTTGACCAAAAAGTTATATTTTGGTTTCATCTGACCATATGACATTCTCCCAATCCTCTTCTGGATCATCCAAATGCACTCTAGCAAACTTCAGACGGGCCTGGACATGTACTGGCTTAAGCAGGAGGACACGTCTGGCACTGCAGGATTTGAGTCCCTGGCGGCGTAGTGTGTTACTGATGGTAGGCTTTGTTACTTTGGTACCAGCTCTCTGCAGGTCATTCACTAGGTCCCCCCGTGTGGTTCTGGGATTTTTGCTCACCGTTCTTGTGATCATTTTGACCCCACGGGGTGAGATCTTGCGTGGAGCCCCAGATCGAGGGAGATTATCAGTGGTCTTGTATGTCTTCCATTTCCTAATAATTGCTCCCACAGTTGATTTCTTAAAACCAAGCTGCTTACCTATTGCAGATTCAGTCTTCCCAGCCTGGTGCAGGTCTACCATTTTGTTTCTGGTGTCCTTTGACAGCTCTTTGGTCTTGGCCATAGTGGAGTTTGGAGTGTGACTGTTTGAGGTTGTGGACAGGTGTCTTTTATACTGATAACAAGTTCAAACAGGTGCCATTAATACAGGTAACGAGTGGAGGACAGAGGAGCCTCTTAAAGAAGAAGTTACAGGTCTGTGAGAGCCAGAGATCTTGCTTGTTTGTAGGTGACCAAATACTTATTTTCCACCATAATTTGCAAATAAATTCATTAAAAATCCTACAATGTGATTTTCTGGAGAAAAAAAATCTCAATTTGTCTGTCATAGTTGACGTGTACCTATGATGAAAATTACAGGCCTCTCTCATCTTTTTAAGTGGGAGAACTTGCACAATTGGTGGCTGACTAAATACTTTTTTTCCCCACTGTAGGTAACAGCCATCTTGAAATGAAGTCATAGGCTCGGCCTGCCCTTATACATTCATATGCCCATATATGGTAGTAAGTCACTGAGATTAAGGCACAGATCAATAGCCAAGATACTCAGCTTTCCGCAGACACCCTGCTTTTGCAGATAGCGGCTACCGTTCTCATACCAGACTGAATTGAATAAAACAAATCTAATAGGGTCCCCAAATATGGGGACTTTACATTTAAGAGGTTAAACGTCACTATCTAGAGTGAAAATAGATAAGGGAACTGATGTGACAGTTGAGGGTTAATAATAAATGGTTTAAATCACTTGTGCATTTCTCTCTTACCCTCTCAATTGATTGTTATCATCAATTGTTATTGATTATACGTACAACTCACTGTGATTGGCTCTTACATTATTTATTTACTCCTAGAATGTTTGTCATTTTTTAAAGTTCTCACTCATTCTTTCTCGCTCTCTATCTCAGGATTCGATGATAGATTGTGAAACGTGGGCATGGCATGTGACTAATTCACTTTCTTTTTTTTTTACTGTGTGTGCATGTCTCTCACTCTCATCTTTACAGCCAGGAGGGGTCATACACACTACATTATACAACAATACATCCCTTTCCTTTTACTCTGCTATAGCATGCTACAGCAAGCATGACAGCTCAGTGAAAACACAGAGAAAGTGAGAGAGAAAGTAAGGGATAAGGAGGAGAGAAAGAGGAGTATCGAGAAAAGTAGGAAGAAGACTAAGAAATGAAATAAAGGAAGCCTCTACTCCATCTCTTTCCCAGGATAAGGACTATTTGGTGAGTATGTTTTCCCTCTTTTTTCCCCCACACCTCCCTCCTGACTCTGGTCCTGTCAGTCAATGGGAATAGTCAGTAAAGTTAACAAAAACAGGAGCTATTAGCATACCCTCGGATAACAAAATATATAGATATACACATCAGAAATATGAATGCAAATACATTGGTAGTCCTGGAGCCCTATGTATCCTATCAAGTGTTTCAGAATAGAAGTTCTGATTTAGGATCAGTTTTGCCTTTTACACTGAGTGTACAAAACATTAAGAAAACCTGCTCTTTCCATGACAGACTGACCAGGTGAATCCAGGTGAAAGCTATGCTCCCTTATTGATGTCACTTGTTAATTCCACTTCAAATCAGTGTAGATGAAGGGGAGGAGACAGGTTAAAGAAGGATTTTTAAGCAGTGAGACAAATGAGACATGGATTGTGTATGTGGGCCATTCAGAGGGTGACTGGGCAATAAATAATATTTATGTGCCTTTGAACGGGGTATTGTAGTACGTGCCAGGCACACCGGTTTGTGTCAAAAACTGCAATGCTGCTGGGTTTTTCACGCTCAACAGTTTCCCGTGTGTATCAAGAATGGTCCACCACCCAAAGGACATCCAGCCAACTTGACACAACTGTGGGCCAGCATACCTGTGGAACGCTTTTTACACCTTGTAGAGTCGATGCCCAGACGAATTGAGGCTGTTCTGAAGGCAAAAGGGGGTGCAACTCAATATTAGGAAGGTGTTCCTAATGTTTTGTACACTCAGTGTAAGTAAATCTAAGTTCAAATGTTCTTGTCTTATAAAGTAATAACTTAATAAATAAGCTGCACACAGCAAGTCAATACATGTCGAACATATTTACACTATTACTCAGTAAAAGAACACACCTTATCTAGTACACACACACACACCAAACAAACCTCCTTGAACTTTCACAGTACTTTTTCCTTGTAATTCTGCCTAATAACCTAATTGTTTGGTATAATAATTGCAAATTAATAGTTGATAAAAAACAAGTTAGACAAGAAACAGACTCTTAGTAAGCCGTCTCAATGTGGGACAAATAAGGGCATACTACCTCAATTTGTGTTCCCTATTCCAAAGTTTGACCATATACAGTATCTCACAAAAGTGAGTACACCCCTCACATTTTTGTAAATATTTGAGTATATCTTTTCATGTGACAACACTGAAAAAATGACACTTTGCTACAATGTAGAGTAGTGAATGTACAGCTTGTATAACAGTGTACATTTGCTGTCCCCTCAAAATAATTAGCCATTTTCCCTCCCCGGTGTCATGTGACTCGTTAGTGTTACAAGGTCACACGTGTGAATGGGGAGCAGGTGTGTTAAATTTGGTGTCATCGCTCTCACACTCCCTCATACTGGTCACTGGAAGTTCAACATGGCAAAGAACTCTCTGAGGATCTGAAAAAAATAATTGTTGCTCTACATAAAGATGGCCTGGGCTATAAGAAGATTGCCAAGACCCTGAAACTGAGCTGCAGCACGGTGGCCAAGACCATACAGCGGTTTAACAGGACAAGTTCCACTCAGAACAGGCCTCGCCATGGTCGACCAAAGAAGTTGAGTGAACGTGCTCAGCGTCATATCCAGAGGTTGTCTTTGGGAAATAGACGTATGAGTGCTGCCAGCATTGCTGCAGCGGTTGAAGGGGTTGGGGGGGTCAGCCTGTCAGTGCTCAGACCATATGCTGCACACTGCATCAAATTGGTCTGCATGGCTGTCGTCCCAGAAGGAAGCCTCTTCTAAAGATGATGCACAAGAAAGCCCGCAAACAGTTTGCTGAAGACAAGCAGACTAAGGACATGGATTACTGAAACCATGTCCTGTGGTCTGATGAGACCAAGATAAACTTATTTGGTTCAGATGGTGTCAAGCGTGTGTGGCGGCAACCAGGTGAGGAGTACAAAGACAAGTGTGTCTTGCCTACAGTCAAACATGGTGGTGGGAGTGTCATGGTCTGGGGCTGCATGAGTGCTGCCGGCACTGGGGAGCTACAGTTCATTGAGGGAACCATGAATGCCAACATGTACTGTGACATACTGAAGCAGAGCATGATCCCCTCCCTTCGGAGACTGGGCCGCAGGGCAGTATTCCAACATGATAACGACCCCAAACACACCTCCAAGACGACCACTGCCTTGCTAAAGAAGCTGAGGGTAAAGGTGATGGACTGACCAAGCATGTCTCCAGACCTAAACCCTATTGAGCATCTGTGGGGCATCCTCAAACGGAAGGTGGAGGAGTGCAAGGTCTCTAACATCCACCAGCTCTGTGATGTCGTCATGGAGGAGTGGAAGAGGACTCCAGTGGCAACCTATGAAGCTCTGGTGAACTCCATGCCCAAGAGAGTTAAGGCAGTGCTGGAAAATGATGGTGGCCACACAAAATATTGACACTTTTGCCCAATTTTGACATTTTCACTTAGGGGTGTACTCACTTTTGTTGCCAGCGATTTAGACATTAATGGCTGTTTGTTGTGTTATTTTGAGGGGACAGTAAATTTACACTGTTATACAAGCTGTACACACTACTTTACATTGTAGCAAAGTGTCATTTCTTCAGTGTTGTCATGAAAAGATATACTCAAATATTTACAAAAATGTGAGGGGTGTACTCACTTTTGTGAGATACTGTATTTACTTGCAGAACATTCTTCCAGAAATGACCACTTTGGACAGAAAGGGACACACCTCCCCTCAAATGCAATTCATCCATGATGTAAACAACTAAATTTCCATTTATAATTCCATATATATGAATGTTGACTGTATAAGATTAGATTATGAATCGCAAAAGGGCACGTCTGCCTGAAACTGAGGATTTGTGTAGTTTGACTACGTAATAAATTGATTTATATACACTACCGGTCAAAAGTTTTAGAACACCTACTCATTCAAGGGTTTTTCTTTATTTTTCACTATTTTCTACATTGTAGAATAATAGTGAAGACATCAAAACTATTAAATAATGCATGGAATCATGTAGTAACCAAAATAGTGTTAAACAAATCAAAATATATTTTATTTTTGAGATTCTTCAAATAGCCACACTTTACCTTGATGACAACTTTGCACACTCTTGGCATTCTCTCAACCAGCTTCACCTGGAATGCTTTTCCAACAGTCTTGAAGGAGTTCCCACATATGCTGAGCTTTTCCTTCACTCTTCGGTGCAACTCATCCCAAACCATCTCAATTTGGTTGACGTCGAGGGATTGTGGAGGCCAGGTCATATGACGCAGCACTCCATCACTCTCCTTCTTGGTAAAATAGCCCGTACACAGCCTGGAGGTGTGTCGGGTTATTGTCCTGTTGAAAAACAAATTATAGTCCCACTAAGCCCAAACCAGATGGGATGGCATATTGCTGCAGAATGCTGTGGTAGCCATGCTGGTTAAGTGTGCCTTGAATTCTAAATAAATCACAGACAGTGTCACCAGCAGAGCACCCCAACACCATAACACCACCTCCTCCATGCTTCACGGTGGGAACTACACATACGGAGATCATACGTTCACCCACACCGCGTCTCACAAAGACTTGGCCCAAGCAATTATTTTCATTGGTGTCCTTTAGTAGTGGTTTATTTGCAGCAATTCGACCATGAAGGCCTGATTCACACAGTCCCCTCTGAACAGTTGATGTTGAGATGTGTCTGTGACTTGAACTCTGTGAAGCATTTATTTGGGCTGCAATTTCTGAGGCTGGTAACTCTAATGAACTTATCCTCTGCAGCAGAGGTAACTCTGGGTCTTCCATTCCCGTGGCAGTCCTCATGAGAGCCAGTTTCATCATAGCACTTGATGGTTTTTGCGACTGCACTTGAATAAACTTGAAAAGTTCTTGAAATGTTCCATATTGACTGACCATGTTTTAAAGTAATGATGGACTGTCATTTCTCTTTGCTTATTTGAGCTGTTCTTGCCATAATATGGACTTGGTCTTTTACCAAATAGGGCTATCTTCTGTATACCACCCCTACCTTGTCACAACACAACTGATTGGCTCAAACGCATTAAGATGGAAAGAAATTCCACAAATGTACTTTTAAAGAAGGCACACCTGTTAATTGAAATGCATTCCAGGTGACTACCTCATGAAGCTGGTTGAGAGAATGCCAAGAGTGTGCAAAGCTGTCATCAAGACAAAGGGTGGCTATTTGAAGAATCTCAAAAATAAAATATATTTTGATTAGTTTAACACTTTTTTGGTTACTACATGATTCCATATGTCTTATTTCATAGTTTTGATGTCTTCACTATTATTCTACAATGTAGAAAATAGTAAAAATAAAGAAAAACCCTTGAATGAGTAGGTGTTCTAAAACTTTTGACCGGTAGTGTGTCAAATAGCCAACATTAGTTTTGCTCGATTCACATTATATAATTAGTGAGGGAAAAAAGTATTTGATCCCCTGCTGATTTTGTACGTTTGCCCACTGACAAAGAAATGATTAGTCTATAATTTTAATGGTAGATTTATTTTAACAGTGAGAGAATAACAACAAAATCCAGAAAAACGCATGTCAAAAATTGTATAAATTGATTTGCATTTTAATGAGGGAAATAAGTATTTGACCCCCTCTCAATCAGAAAAATGTCTGGCTCCCAGGTGTCTTTTTATACAGGTAACGAGCTGAGATTAGGAGCACACTCTTAAAGGGAGTGCTCCTAGTCTCAGTTTATTACCTGTATAAAAGACACCTGTCCACAGAAGCAATCAATCAATCAGATTCCAAACTCTCCACCATGGCAAAGACCAAAGAGCTCTCCAAGGATGTCAAGGACAAGATTGTAGACCTACACAAGGCTGGAATGGGCTACAAGACCATCGCCAAGCAGCTTGGTGAGAAGGTGACAACAGTTGGTGCGATTATTCGCAAATGGAAGAAACACAAAAGAACTGTCAATCTCCCTCGGCCTGGGGCTCCATGCAAGCTCTCACCTCGTGGCGTTGCAATGATCATGAGAATGGTGACGAATCAGCCCAGAACTACACGGGAGGATCTTGTCAATTATCTCACGGCAGCTGGGACCATAGTCACCAAGAAAACAATTGGTAACACACTATGCCATGAAGGACTGAAATCCTGCAGCGCCCGCAAGGTCCCCCTGCTCATGAAAGCACATACAGTTGAAGTCGGAAGTTTACATACACTTAGGTTGGAGTCATTAAAACTCGTTTTTCAACCACTCCACAAATTTCTTGTTAACAAACTATAGTTTTGGCAAGTTGGTTAGGATATCTACTTTGTGCATGACACAAGTCATTTTTCCAACAATTGTTTACAGACAGATTATTTCACTTATAATTCACTGGATCACAATTGGGTCTGAAGTTTACATACACTAAATTGATTGCGCCTTTAAACAGCTTGGACATTTTCAGAAAATGATGTCATGGCTTTAGAAGCTTCTGATAGGCTAAGTGACATAATTTGAGTCAATTGGAGGTGTACCTGTGGATGTATTTCAAGGCCTACCTTCAAACTCAGTGCCTCTTTGCTTGACATCATGGGAAAATCAAAAGAAATCAGCCAAGACCTCAGAAAAAGAATTGTAGACCTCCACATGTCTGGTTCATCCTTGGGAGCAATTTACAAACTCCTGAAGGTACCACGTTCATCTGTACAAACAATAGTATGCAAGTATAAACACCATGGGACCACGCAGCCGTCATACCGCTCAAGAAGGGACGCGTTCTGTCTCCTAGAGATGAAAGTACTTTGTGTGCGAAAAGTGCAAATCAATCCCAGAACAACAGCAAAGGACCTTGTGAAGATACTGGAGGAAACAGGTACAAAAGTATCTATATCCACAGTAAAACGAGTCCTATATCGACATAACCTGAAAGGCCGCTAAGCAAGGAAGAAGCCCCTGCTTCAAAACCGCCATAAAAAAGCAAGACTATGGTTTGCAACTGCACATGGTGACAAAGATCATACTTTTTGGAGAAATGTCCTCTGGTCTGATGAATCAAAAACAGAACTGTTTAGCCATAATGACCATCGTTATGTTTGGAGGAAAAAGGGGAAGGCTTGCAAGCCGAAGAACACCATCCCAACTGTGAAGCACGGGGGTGGCAGCATCATGATGTGGGGGTGCTTTGTTGCAGGAGGGACTGGTGCACTTCACAAAATAGATGGCATCATGAGGAAGGAAAATTATGTGGATATATTGAAGCAAAATCTCAAGACATCAGTCAGGAAGTTAAAGCTTGGTCGCAAATGGGTCTTCCAAATGGACAATGACCCCAAGCATACTTCCAAAGTTGTGCCAAAATGGCTTAAGGACAACAAAGTCAAGGTATTGGAGTGGCCATCACAAAGCCCTGACCTCAATCCTATAGAAAATGTGTGGGCAGAACTGAAAAAGCGTGTGCGAGCAAGGAGGCCTACAAACCTGACTCAGTTACACCAGCTCTGTCAGGAGGAATGGGCCAAAATTAACCCAACTTATTGTAGGAAGCTTGTGGAAGGCTACCCGAAACATTTGACCTAAGTTAAACAATTTAAAGGCAACGCTACCAAATACTAATTGAGTGTATGTAAACTTCTGACCCACTGGGAATGCGATGAAAGAAATAAAAGCTGAAATAAATCATTCTCTCTGCTATTATTCTGACATTTCACATTCTTAAAATAAAGTGGTGATCCTAACTGACCTAAAACAGGGCATTTTTACTAGAATTAAATGTCAGGAATTGTTAAAAACTGAGTTTAAATGTATTTAGCTAAGGTGTATGTAAACTTCCGACTTCAACTGTATACAGGCCCGTCTGAAGTTTGCCAATGAACATCTGAATGATTCAGAGGAGAACTGGGTGAAAGTGTTGTGGTCAGATGAGACCAAAATTGAGCTCTTTGGCATCAACTCAACTCGCCGTGTTTGGAGGAGGAGGAATGCTGCCTATGACCCCAAGAACACCATCCCCACCGTCAAACATGGAGGTGGAAACATTATGCTTTGGGGGTGTTTTTCTTCTAAGGGGACAGGACAACTTCACCGCATCAAAGGGACGATGGACGGGGCCATGTACCGTCAAATCTTGGGTGAGAACCTCCTTCCCTCAGCCAGGGCATTGAAAATTGGTCGTGGATGGTTATTCCAGCATGACAATGACCCAAAACACACGGCCAAGGCAACAAAGGAGTGGCTCAAGAAGAAGCACATTAAGATTAAGTGGCCTAGCCAGTCTCCAGACCTTAATCCCATAGAAAATCTGTGGAGGGAGCTGAAGGTTCGAGTTGCCAAACGTCAGCCTCGAAACCTTAATGACTTGGAGAAGATCTGCAAAGAGGAGTGGGACAAAATCCCTCCTGAGATGTGTGCAAACCTGGTGGCCAACTACAAGAAACGTCTGACCTCTGTGATTGCCAACAAGGGTTTTGCCACCAAGTACTAAGTCATGTTTTGCACAAGGGTCAAATACTTATTTCCCTCATTAAAATGCAAATCAATTTATAACATTTTTTACATGCGTTTTTCTGGATTTTGTTGTTGTTATTCTGTCTCTCACTGTTCAAATAAACCTACCATTAGAATTATAGACTGATTATGTCTTTGTCAGTGGGCAAACGTACAAAATCAGCAGGGGATCAAATACCTTTTTCCCTCACTGTATATGCTATATATCCGACATTCATATATTGAAGTATAAATGGAAGTTTTGTTGCTAATTGTTTAGATCAAATTTGGACTTGAATGTTGGCTGTGTGGCATATGGTTGGAGGTGTGCCCCTTTGTCCAATTAGGTAATTTCTGGATTTAAAAAAATCAGCAATTCTTCTGCAAGTAAAATTATGGTCACACTTTACAATTGGGTACAAATATTGAGGTAGTATGCTCTTACTAGTCCCATTGAGACAGCTTACTAAGAATCTGTGTAATTTGCTTTTGATTATCTATGAATACATCTTTATTACAGCTAATAATTAGGATATTAAGGATTGGCCAGTAATACATGACTTATGTTTGAATTAGAAAACACTTAATTAAGGCCTAATATATGGCTAATAAGACATTATAAAGGCCTTAAACTACTTATCTACATACTTATACACTATAATGTGTGTACCTTAAAATTAAAAGTGTTACCCACGGTTCTAATCTAGACAGTTGCAAGGAAAAAATAGGATATATTTGATTGTTATGTTTGCTTTGCCAGTCCCTTGGCGTTATTGTGTGTTCATTTTGACTCACCTTAGATGTCCTACGGGAGCCACTGTACCTGGGCTAAACAGTGTTGTTATGCTAGCTCAAGAACTTGAGGATGTTAGTTGTAGCTTATATACCTGAGCCATTTATAAAGAACAAAGTATTGTTCTTTCAACGCAACACTGATGTTATATTAGACCTACATACTCAGACTATGGCCCTCTCTGGACCAAACACTAAGATGTAGGATTCATCCAACATGGCACCTTGTTCCCATAGCACCTTATCAAAAGTTGTGCACTACCACTTGTGCACCATTTCGAAAGCAAATATACTGATTTGAAACAGGCCTCGGAGGGAGGTAGAATGATTTCTCAAACAAACACTGTAGCTACAATACTTACTGTTTGCTTTACAACTCAAGTCTGGTCTTGCTGGTTAGGAATTAGTGTAGCAGAGAAACCTGTTACAATTCCTCAACATGTAGAAACTCGTCCCATTGTTTCAGCGAAAGCCTCGGACAAATACCTTTTGGAAGTAAGAACACATACGTTTCGGGGGATTTTTGTCTGATGCTTTGAAATGTAATGAGGTGCATAAAAGACGTAGGCATCAAAATAAGTTATTACTTCAAGAATTTGAAGTCAGGTAATGTAGAGTAGTAGGCGTGTGTACGCACATGCACGGACACGCACTGTAATGGAAAACTGTAAATGTTATGGTCATTTGGGGTATTATCACCTGTAAATTACTGAAACGTTTTACTGCAGCATACTGTAAATGCTGCTGCATTGTGGGAAAATGTTGCGGGCGCGGCAAACAATTGCTGTATTTCAAATGGTACTGTAATTCCACCCCACAGAATACAGTACCGTATCTTTGGAGCACCAAATACCTTTTGACCACTAGTGGGTGCATAGTGTTGTCTTTTTTTTTCTTTTTTCGGTAGATCAGCTTAATATTGCAGACAGATTGTAACTTCCATCAATGTACTGCATCACATCAATGTCTGCATCACTTCCAATCCCCCATGTTTTTTTATATATAAATATAAAATATATACACATAAATATATATATATATACACACACACACACATCCTTTAAAAAAATATATATATTCCCCTTTATTACTTTCCAACCCCGCCACCCTTTCCCAACTTGGAGTAAACTAGTGAACAACAATGCTTAGGCCTCTACTTCCAGCTTATACTTACTATCTACATTTTATAGACAGTCAATTTTACAATAATTATATTTTGTTTGTTTTTTCTCCTGAACTTCTTCTACTCTCAACCTCTCCGATCATTTTCATGATGTCCATCCGGTGCATAGTATTGTTGTTTCTGGTGCATTAACATATGTTGAGGCGTGCCTTGTACAAGGCTATATTTGTTGCACCCGTGAGTGAGAATGCTGTACCAATTATTTGATTTTTTAATTATGTTTTTATTAGACATATAAATACAAATTGCAAATTTAACAGATGCATCCTTTTATCCCCCTATACTTATTGAAACACCTCCCTCCCCTTAACGAAAGCAGCATACATACAAAAATTAAAACATACAATTGGAAATAATTTATAAATATACATATGTATGCACACATACATACAAAAATAAATAAAAAATATCACAACATACTATCCCTCCCACACCCTCTCATATCCCTTGATGGCCCAAATTCTTACTCCTGATCAATAGAAGGCAACTGTTCAAAAAAGGAAATTAAAGGCTGCCATCTCAAGAAAAAGTTATCAGTACAACCTCTCAAAGTATATAAAAACAATTCTAAGTGTAGAAAATACATATTTCAACCAGGCTGATACAGTGGGAGGTTTGGAGGATTTCCAATTAAGCAAGATCTGCCGGCGGGCTATGAGGGAAGCAAACGCTACAACGTCTGCTTTACTTTTAGTGAGACTAGGTAACAAAGATGGAAGTCCAAATACAGCTATTATAGCACAAGGCTGCAGGTCAATATCTAGAATTTGAGAGTATTAAAAAAGGATGACCAATACTCAGACAGCTTAGAACATGAATAAAACATATGGGTGTGGTCTGCCGGAGTGATTGAACATCTATCACGTGTCATTTGTGTCTGGGAGGAATTTACAACGTTTTTCTTTGGTGTAGTGAATTCTGTGCAAGACCTTGAACTAAATTAATCTTAAACGAGCACATGAGGATGTGGAGTTAACCCTAAGAAGGGCCTCCCTCCCACCAGTCATCTGTAAGTTCAAGTTCACTACCCCAGTCGGTCTTGATTTTGTTGTTTGGAGAGGGTTCAGAGGAAAGCATAATGTCATATAATCTAGAAATCAGACCCTGCCGAATCCACGGCAGGGACAAAATCTATTCTAGCAAAGTCTTGGGAGGTGGTTAAGGAAAGGTGGGAAAATGAGAGCAAACAAAAAGGTACGGGCTTGAAAATAGAGGAAAAGATTAGAATAAACCAGATTACATTTAGCTACGAGATCATTAAAAACTGGCAAACTTCCCATCTAAAAATAAATATTTGAAACATACCAAACCTCTCTCTCGCCACAACCAAAGCCTGGTGGAGTTTGGAGAGTAAAAATAGGTGGTTGTTACAAATACGGCTTAGAAAAGAAGGGGCAGAAAGTCTAAATGTTTACGAAATTGTCTCCAGATCTTCAAAATAGAGAGCACAATGGGGTTTCCAGTATACTTTGAAGGACACAAGAATAGTGGGGCACAAGTATTGCAAAAAGGGAGGATGATTGGCAGGAGTGTGCTTTTAATGAGCACCAGTTGGTACTTGGAGTATTACACCAGACCATAACATTTTGAATATTGGCTGCCCAAAAGTAAAGCAGTAAATTTGGACGTGCCAATCCTCCATCTTGTTTCCTCCGTTGAAGTATTGCTCTATGTATCCTAGGTGATTTGCCTGCCCAGATAAAGTAACTGATGAGCCTATCCAACTTGGTAAAAAATGATTTCGGCAGAAAGATCGGAAGACATGTAGAAACCTAGGTAAAATGTTCATTTTAACAGATTGGATTCTGCCAGCTAAGGAAAGAGGCAAGCTATCCCAGCGTTGTAAATCTGCTTTAACTTGTGTGACTAGACTTGCAAAGTTAGTTTTATGGAGGGTAGCCAGAGAATGTGTTAGTCAGACCTAAATAGGAAAAACCAGAGGGCGACAGATGGAAAAGCAGGGCTCCAGGGGGAATTTGCTTGGCAGCGGGGTTGATCGGAAAACATTCACTTTTCTGAATGTTCAATTTGTAACCTGAGAATGATCCAAATGTGTTTAAAATATGCAGCATGTTATCAACAGAGTTCACAGGGTTAGTGATATATAACAGTAGATCATCTGCATACAGTGACACTGTGTTCACCAGCTCGGATTCCAGTGAATGATGATGATCATTTTAAGGCCAAGGAAAGCGGTTCTATCGCAAGTGCAAAAAGGAGCGGGGACATAGGACACCCTTGACGGGTCCCTCTGGAGAGGGCGAAGTATTTTGAATGTTAAGAGTTGGTGTGTACGCTAGCCATAGGAGCAGAATAGAGCAGACATATCCATGAGATGAAATTGGACCCAAAACCAAATCTTCCCAAAATGTTAAATAATCCCTCTCCACCCGGTTGAAAACCTTCTCTGCATCAAGAAACAACAATTTCGGGGTCTGGAGAGACCGAAGGAGAGAGTATAATGTTCAAAAGACGCCGCACATTGGAAAACAGTTATCGCCCTTTGATTAAACCCGTTTGATCATCAGATATGACATCCTGAAGGCAGGGTTCCAACCGGCATGCTAGAACCTTAGCTAATAGTTTAACATCAGTGTTCAAAAGTTAAATGGGCCGAAAGCCACCACATTCCGCCGGATCTTTATCTTTCTTGAGTATAAGTGAGATGGAGGCTTGAGTTAGCGTGTGATAACGATTCAGTGAACATATCTAATAGTAATGGGGCGAGTTGATCTGAGAATGTTTTATTAAAATCGACGGGGAAGCCATCAGGGCCAGGGGCCTTGCCACTTTGCATTAATTTAGACCCTTTGTTGTTTCATCTAGATGCAGAGGGTTATCCAGAACTTTCCTCATGTCCATATCAATGGATGGAATATCCAAGTTATCTATAAAGTTGTCCATAGCCATATTATCTGATGGGGGTTCGGATTTATAGAGGTTAGAATAAAATGTCACAAAAGTTAAATTAATATTAGAGGAATCACTTGTAAGATTACAGGAAGAGTCATATACCTGAGAGATAAGATGAGATGCTGACTGGCGTTTAAGTTGGTGTGCCAAAAGGCGGCTGGCCTTGTCACCATATTCGTAGTACGTCCCCTTTGTTCGTTGCAACAGATACTCTGCTTTATCAGTGGAAAGCAGATTAAATTGAGTTTGAAGTTTAAGCCTCTCTGCGTATAATTCAGGGGATGGTGAAGTTGAATATTGGCGGTCTATTGCCAGGATTGAGTCCACCAGTTCTTGACATTTCAGTTTTTGTTTGACATAATGAGCATTGTAAGAAATGATCTTTCCCCGTAATACAGCTTTGAAAGTCTCCCAAAGAAGAGAGGGGGAGGTGTTGTCATTTTTATTTGTTTGAATGAATACATCTACAGTGGGGAAAAAAGTATTTAGTCAGCCACCAATTGTGCAAGTTCTCCCACTTAAAAAGATGAGAGAGGCCTGTAATTTTCATCATAGGTACACGTCAACTATGACAGACAAAATGAGAAAAATAAATCCAGAAAATCACATTGTAGGATTTTTTATGAATTTATTTGCAAATTATGGTGGAAAATAAGTATTTGGTCAATAACAAACGTTTCTCAATACTTTGTTATATACCCTTTGTTGGCAATGACACAGGTCAAACGTTTTCTGTAAGTCTTCAAGGTTTTCACACACTGTTGCTGGTATTTTGGCCCATTCCTCCATGCAGATCTCCTCTAGAGCAGTGATGTTTTGGGGCTGTCGCTGGGCAACACGGACTTTCAACTCCCTCCAAAGATGTTCTATGGGGTTGAGATCTGGAGACTGACTAGGCCACTCCAGGACCTTGAAATGCTTCTTACGAAGCCACTCCTTCGTTGCCCGGGCGGTGTGTTTGGGATCATTGTCATGCTGAAAGACCCAGCCACGTTTCATCTTCAATGCCCTTGCTGATGGAAGGAGGTTTTCACTCAAAATCTCACGATACATGGCCCCATTCATTCTTTCCTTTACACGGATCAGTCGTCCTGGTCCCTTTGCAGAAAAACAGCCCCAAAGCATGATGTTTCCACCCCCATGCTTCATAGTAGGTATGGTGTTCTTTGGATGCAACTCAGCATTCTTTGTCCTCCAAACACGACAAGTTGAGTTTTTACCAAAAAGTTATATTTTGGTTTCATCTGACCATATGACATTCTCCCAATCCTCTTCTGGATCATCCAAATGCACTCTAGCAAACTTCAGACGGGCCTGGACATGTACTGGCTTAAGCAGGGGGACACGTCTGGCACTGCAGGATTTGAGTCCCTGGCGGCGTAGTGTGTTACTGATGGTAGGCTTTGTTACTTTGGTCCCAGCTCTCTGCAAGTCATTCACTAGGTCCCCCCGTGTGGTTCTGGGATTTTTGCTCACCGTTCTTGTGATCATTTTGACCCCACGGGGTGAGATCTTGCGTGCAGCCCCAGATCGAGGGAGATTATCAGTGGTCTTGTATGTCTTCCATTTCCTAATAATTGCTCCCACAGTTGATTTCTTCAAACCAAGCTGCTTAACTATTGCATATTCAGTCTTCCCAGCCTGGTGCAGGTCTACAATTTTGTTTCTGGTGTCCTTTGACAGCTCTTTGGTCTTGGCCATAGTGGAGTTTGAAGTGTGACTGTTTGAGGTTGTGGACAGGTGTCTTTTATACTGATAACAAGTTCAAACAGGTGCCATTAATACAGGTAACGAGTGGAGGACAGAGGAGCCTCTTAAAGAAGAAGTTACAGGTCTGTGAGAGCCAGAAATCTTGCTTGTTTGTAGGTGACCAAATACTTATTTTCCACCATAATTTGCAAATAAATTCATTAAAAATCCTACAATGTGATTTTCTGGATTTTTTTCCCTCAATTTGTCGGTCATAGTTGACGTGTACCTATGATGAAAATTACAGGCCTCTCTCATCTTTTTAAGTTGGAGAACTTGCACAATTGGTGGCTGACTAAATACTTTGTTTCCCCACTGTATGTTTGTTGAAATAGTCACAGAATTCTTTATTAGACAATAGGGCTGTGTTAAATCTCCAATTCGACCGTTTTTTTTGCGTTCGGAGTAAGAGTCCAGAATGTAGGGGGAATGGTCCGAAATTACTATAGCAGAATATTCTGTCGTTTTAACTGAGGGGAGAAGCGCTCTATCTAAAAAAAGGTAGTCTATGCACGAGTAGGCTTGATGAACATGAGAAAAGTAGGAGAAGTCCTTTGTGACCGGGTGGAGGAAGCACCAAGAATCAACACAACCCATTTGGGTCATGAATGTAGAAAGAGCTTTTGCCATCCTGGAAGGAGTAAGTGTTCTGGGATTAGACCGGTCGAGTCTTGGTTCAACACATTTAAGGTCCCCCCGAAGATGAGGCGGTGGATGTCAAGATTAGGGAGAGAGGCTAAACGAGATGTCATAAATCTAGTGTCATCCCAGTTAGGGATGTAAACATTCACAAGTACTACAGGGGTCTGGAAGAGGGTGCCACTAACTAAGGTATAATGTCGGCCAGGATCTGGAATGATCTGTGAGGGTGAAAACTGTACTCATTTGTGAATCACTATTGCTGTTCCCCTGGCATTGCCGTTAAAATTAGAATGAAAAACCTTTTCCAACCCATGCTTTACGCAATCTAGTATGGTCATTAACGCGTAGGTGCGTTTCTTGAAGAAATGCGATTAAGTATTCAGGCTCTTCAGATGTGAAAATACTCTGGAGAGCTTAATTTGCCCCCCACAACCACAAATGTTCCATGTCACCAGTCTGACTGGAAGCCCCCAAATACCATCCTGACTTGTTGAACTAGACATGAACCCTTATAAGAGAAGTCAAATGAAAAATACAGGAAAAGAGATTGAGGAGCAGCATGAAACAAATCATTTAAAGAAACAGAAATAGAGCACAATAATCTTTGGATAATGCCAACATAACCCCAACATTCATAAAAATAAAATGTGATAGTACAATACCATTCAAATAAAAAAAATAGGTAAAAAATACAAATCTAATCTCTTCATTATGAACGAGAGGAGCAGTAGGAATTATCTTACTCAGCATCCGTTGATTACCCTAAGCATGTGCAGTGAGGTCAAACCGACCTAGGAAAGAAGTTACATACGCCCTTGAAATAAAAAAAATGTCATATGGCAGTAGGCAAGTGCACAATTTCGGTTTCGGTCACACTTTAAACAAAGAGTATAACCTTCAGCCTCAGTTATTGACAAACGTTTACAGCGATCGGTGGCATTTCAATGGCCATAATATGAATGTAGTCCACTAGGTGTGGCCACAGGGCAGAGTAATGAGAAACATTCGTAATGAGACACATTTTAAATTAAAAAGGGTCAGCCCCTGTCTTGGTAAATTGTTACAAACATCCTTTAGGGGGAAACAATTAAATAACAGTATACGAACGGACAACTAGCAATTTGGATATGTACAATTAAGCAAACGAACCATGGGTCTAAACTCTTCAGCTAGTGTAACCATTAAACATGAGTAAAATAAGAAGAGAATAGCAATTAAGGACAACGTAAACCATGGTAGTTCAGAATGTCCATTTAAAAAAAGAATACAAAAATACAATTTAAAAAAATGGTATACATCAAGCAGACCCCCAATGAAAAATGTCTATAAATACACACACACAAATATCCGTAGACAGGATCGGTGTTTAACTAGCGAGTAACATTCGTATCCGAAATGACCAGGCTAAAGGCGGCCAAACTACCATGTGGGCTATAGATTGCCATAAGTGGAGCAGCAAGTTCAAAGCCTTAGTAAAAACAAATAAATAAAAACGCTGCGCTTAACAGCGATTGTCTTTTATTAAGAAACTAAACAAGATCAAATGAAAGTTTAAAGAGCAGTGAGACAGCATAGTATGTCATTGTCAACAAACTATTAATGTGCTGCCTCAAACATTCCTACTGTAGCCAGCAAGTTTTAGCATAGGATTATTTCACGAGAAACGGATCGATAGATAGCCATAGATGTATGTAGCCTACTGTCCACACAGTCACTAGGACTAACGTTACTCACATAATACAGGCAGGTGAGAAATCATCCTAATCCAGGCATTCAATGTATGCGCTGTCGGTAGAGGAACTCAGCTTCTTCAGGAGTTTCGAAACAATTGACCTCGCCGTCAAAGGTGACATGGAGACGGGCAGGATAAATCAGCCCAAAGCGGATTCCCTTCTTGTACAGAGTGGACTTGATTTCGTCGATTTCTTTGCCAGGCTAAAACTGAAATCCTGGTAGAACTTGATCTTGTGGGCCTTGGAAAGTGATGTCGCCGTTTTCCCTTGCCCACCGAAGGACGAGCTCCTTTTCTTTGTATCGATGGGTTCCATCGGTTGACTGAATTGGAGCCAGAGCAGCCGCCAGTGAATTATTCAGCAATTCGGTGAGTTCTGCTGCCAAACTTTTACGTGATTTCGCCAGCTCTCTGACAAGGATCTCCAGTGTTATCGGGTTAGCGGTATCGCCCGGAGTGGCTATTGAAGCCTTCAATGAAGGTGGGATGGTAGCCATTTTAGCTGATGTTGATTTGGTGGAATGTGAGTGTTTTTCTGTCAATTTTCCAAAGCGTGTGACTGGTTTGCTCTTGCTAATTTAGGTACACTCTATTACTGGGTAATTAAAATAACTTTTGAGGGCATGAGAAGTATGAATGTAGCTGAAATTGAGGATTATTTACAAAAAGTTGTCGGAGGAGAAATCGCGCGCGACTTCGCTCAACCGGAAGGCCATGTTGTACCAATTTAACTCCTGTGTTTATAGTGCCCAATCAATTTGTATAGGGGACAGATTGGAGTGGCAGCAAGTCTTAAACCCTATTTGCACAGGACTAGTATTACTAGAGAAAGTTGGTTATGTAATTTTTAACCCAGAATGTCCGTTACGCTGGCGCTGCAGACTGATATATCCACTAATACAGGACTATTAAAGGCCCAGTGCACAACATTTGTGAAACATTTTTTGGGTACCTCTTAAGGATCGGAACCTTTTTTTTTTAAATTTTCGCCTAAAATGACATACCCAAATCTAACTGCCTGTAGGTCAGGACCTGAAGAAGGATATGCATTTAGATTAACAAGAATTTAAGCTCTCTGCCCATATAAGACATGTCTATGTCCTGGAAAGTTTGCTGTTACTTACAACAGTCATGCTAATCACATTAGCGCACTTTAGCTCAACCGTCCCGTATACCGGACACTGATCCCGTAGTGGTTAACAATATTTAACAAATATAAATAAATTAAATTCAGATTTTTCAGAACCCCTACTTCCGCTGCTATGTCTCCTGCCATGTAAAAATGACTGCAATGGCATATTCGGAGTGGACTAAAATTACATGTGGTGCTTTGGTAAAACTAATCCCGTCCAAATAGGGCTTTAAACTTTAAATGGTTGAGCATTTTGCCATCTCCTTTTGATCTGTTTTGCCCTGTAGTCACTGCCAGTTTGGAATCCTTTGTTAAGGCTTCTAGAAGTGCAAGTGATATAAAACACCAAATATTCATTAATATGTTGTAATGTGTATGTAGTAGGAGCCAACCTGCGTATACCAATCCCTTGTAATTGCAGTAAAATACTGTGAAATACAAACCCCTCTCAGCAATGAATTTTATTCATCCATTCATTAATTCCGATTACAGTAGAATATATATATATATATATACAGTGGGGGAAAAAAGTATTTAGTCAGCCACCAATTGTGCAAGTTCTCCCACTTAAAAAGATGAGAGAGGCCTGTAATTTTCATCATAGGTACACGTCAACTATGACAGACAAATTGAGAAAAAAAATTCTCCAGAAAATCACATTGTAGGATTTTTTATGAATTTATTTGCAAATTATGGTGGAAAATAAGTATTTGGTCACCTACAAACAAGCAAGATTTCTGGCTCTCACAGACCTGTAACTTCTTCTTTAAGAGGCTCCTCTGTCCTCCACTCGTTACCTGTATTAATGGCACCTGTTTGAACTTGTTATCAGTATAAAAGACACCTGTCCACAACCTCAAAAAGTCACACTCCAAACTCTACTATGGCCAAGACCAAAGAGCTGTCAAAGGACACCAGAAACAAAATTGTAGACCTGCACCAGGCTGGGAAGATTGAATCTGCAATAGGTAAGCAGCTTGGTAAGAAGAAATCAACTGTGGGAGCAATTATTAGGAAATGGAAGACATACAAGACCACTGATAATCTCCCTTGATCTGGGGCTCCATGCAAGATCTCACCCCGTGGGGTCAAAATGATCACAAGAACGGTGAGCAAAAATCCCAGAACCACACGGGGGGACCTAGTGAATGACCTGCAGAGAGCTGGGACCAAAGTAACAAAGTCCACCATCAGTAACACACTACGCCGCCAGGGACTCAAATCCTGCAGTGCGAGACGTGTCCCCCTGCTTAAGCCAGTACATGTCCAGGCCCGTCTGAAGTTTGCTAGAGTGCATTTGGATGATACAGAAGAGGATTGGGAGAATGTCATATGGTCAGATGAAACCAAAATAGAATTTTTTGGTAAAAACTCATCTCGTCGTGTTTGGAGGACAAAGAATGCTGAGTTGCATCCAAAGAACACCATACCTACTGTGAAGCATGGGGGTGGAAACATCATGCTTTGGGGCTGTTTTTCTGCAAAGGGACCAGGACGACTGATCCGTGTAAAGGAAAGAATTAATGGGGCCATGTATCGTGAGATTTTGAGTGAAAACCTCCTTCCATCAGCAAGGGCATTGAAGCTGAAACGTGGCTGGGTCTTTCAGCATGACAGTGATCCCAAACACACCGCCCGGGGAACGAAGGAGTGGCTTCGTAAGAAGCATTTCGAGGTCCTGGAGTGGCCTAGCCAGTCTCCAGATCTCAACCCCATAGAAAATCTTTGGAGGGAGTTGAAAGTCCGTGTTGCCCAGCGACAGCCCCAAAACATCACTGCTCTAGAGGAGATCTGCATGGAGGAATGGGCCAAAATACCAGCAACAGTGTGTGAAAACCTTGTGAAGACTTACAGAAAATGTTTGACCTGTGTCATTGCCAACAAAGGGTATATAACAAAGTATTGAGAAACTTTTGTTTTTGACCAAATACTTATTTTCCACCATAATTTGCAAATAAATTCATAAAAAATCCTACAATGTGATTTTCTGGATTTTTTTTCCTCATTTTGTCTGGCATAGTTGACGTGTACCTATGATGAAAATTACAGGCCTCTCATCTTTTTAAGTGGGAGAACTTGCACAATTCGTGGCTGACTAAATACTTTTTTAGATTTTTTAGATTTAACACAGCCCTATTGTCTCATAAAGAATTCTGTGACTATTTCAACAAACATACAGTGGGGAAAAAAAGTATTTAGTCAGCCACCATATGACATTCTCCCAATCCTCTTCTGGATAATCCAAATGCACTTTAGCAAACTTCAGACGGGCATGGACATGTACTGGCTTAAGCAGGGGGACACGTCTCGCACTGCAGGATTTGAGTCCCTGGCGGTGTAGTGTGTTACTGATGGTAGGCTTTGTTACTTTGGTCCCAGCTCTCTCCAGGTCATTCACTAGGTCCCCCCGTGTGGTTCTGGGATTTTTGCTCACCATTCTTGTGATCATTTTGACCCCACAGGGTGAGATCTTGCGTGGAGCCCCAGATCGAGGGAGATTATCAGTGGTCTTGTATGTCTTCCATTTTCTAATAATTGCTCCCACAGTTGATTTCTTCAAACCAAGCTGCTTACCTATTGCAGATTCAGTCTTTCCAGCCTGGTGCAGGTCTACAATTTTGTTTCTGGTGTCCTTTGACAGCTCTTTGGTCTTGGCCATAGTGGAGTTTGGAGTGTGACTGTTAGAGGTTGTGGACAGGTGTCTTTTATACTGATAACAAGTTCAAACAGGTGCCATTAATATAGGTAACGAGTGGAGGACAGAGGAGCCTCTTAAAGAAGAAGTTACAGGTCTGTGAGAGCCAGAAATCTTGCTTGATTGTAGGTGACCAAATACTTATTTTCCAGGAGTGGCTTCGTAAGAAGCATTTCAAGGTCCTGGAGTGGCCTAGCCAGTCTCCAGATCTCAACCCCATAGAAAATCTTTGGAGGGAATTGAAAGTCCGTGTTGCCCAGCGACAGCCCCAAAACGTCACTGCTCTAGAGGAGATCTGCATGGAGGAATTGGCCAAAATACCAGCAACAGTGTGTGAAAACCTTGTGAAGGCTTACAGAAAACGTTTGACCTGTGTCATTGCCAACAAAGGGTATATAACAAAGTATTGAGAAACTTTTGTTATTGACCAAATACTTATTTTCCACCATAATTTGCAAATAAATTCATTAAAAATCCTACAATGTGATTTTCTGGATTTTTTTTTCTCAATTTGTCTGTCATAGTTGACGTGTACCTATGATGAAAATTTCAGGCCTCTCTCATCTTTTTAAGTGGAAGAACTTGCACAATTGGTGGCTGACTAAATACTTTTTTCCCCCACTGTATATATATATATATATATATATACAGTTGAAGTCGGAAGTTTACATACACTTAGGTTGGAGTCATTAAAACTCGTTTTTCAACCCCTTTCAACCACTGTGCATGACACAAGTAATTTTTCCAACAATTGTTTACAGACAGATTATTTCACTTATAATTCACTGTATCACAATTCCAGTGGGTCAGAAGTTTACATACACTAACTTGACTGTGCCTTTAAACAGCTTGGAAAATTCCAGAAAATGATGTCATGGCTTTAGAATCTTCTGATAGGCTAATTGACATAATTTGAGTCAATTGGAGGTGTACCTGTGGATGTATTTCAAGGCCTACCTTCAAACTCAGTGCCTCTTTACTTGACATCATGGGAAAATCAAAAGAAATCAGCCAAGACCTAAGAAAAAAAATTGTAGACCTCCACAAGTCTGGTTCATCCTTGGGAAAAATGTCCAAACGCCTGAAGGTACCACGTTCATCTATACAATCAATTGTACGCATGTATAAACACCATGGGACCACGCAGCCGTCATACCTCTCAGGGAGGTGACGCGTTCTGTCTCCTAGAGATGAACGTACTTTGGTGCGAAAAGTGCAAATCAATCCCAGAACAACAGCAAAGGACCTTGTGAAGATGCTGGAGGAAACAGGTACAAACGTATCTATATCCACAGTAAAACGTGTCCTATATCGACATAACCTGAAAGGCCGCTCAGCAGGGAAGAAGCCACTGCTCCAAAACCGCCATAAAAAAGCCAGACTACGGTTTGCAAATACACATGGGGACAAAGATCGTACTTTTTGGAGAAATGTCCTCTGGTCTGATGAAAAAAAAATAGAACTGTTTGGCCATAATGACCATCGTTATGTTTGGAGGGAAAAGGGGATGGCTTGCAAGCTGAAGAACACCATCCCAACCGTGAAGCACGGGGGTGGCAGCTTCATGCTGTGGGGGTGCTTTGCTGCAGGAGGGCCTAGTGCACTTCACAAAATAGATGGCATCATGAGGAAGGAAAATTATGTGGATATATTGAAGCAACATCTCAAGACATCAGTCAGGATGTTAAAGCTTGGTCGCAAATAGGTCTTCCAAATGGACAATGACCTTAAGCATACTTCCAAAGTTGTGGCAAAATGGCTTAAGGACAACAAAGTCAAGGTATTGGAGTGGCCATCACAAAGCTCTGACCTCAATCCTATAGAACATTTGTGGGCAGAACTGAAAAAGCGTGTGCAAGCAAGGAGGCCTACAAACCTGACTCAGTTACACCAGCTCTGTCAGGAGGAATGGGCCAAAATTCACCCAACTTATTGTGGGAAACTTGTGGAAGGCTACCCGAAACGTTTGACCCAAGTTAAACAATTTAAAGGCAATGCTACCAAATACTAATTGAGTGTATGTAAACTTCTGACCCACTGGGAATGCGATGAAAGAAATAAAAGCTGAAATAAATCATTCTCTCTACTATTATTCTGACATTTAACATTCTTAAAATAAAGTGGTGATCCTAACTGACCTAAAACAGGGCATTTTTATTAGAAATAAATGTCAGGAAATTTGAAAAACTGAGTTTAAATGTATTTGGCTAAGGTGTATGTAAACTTCCGACTTCAAATGTGTGTATATATATATACATATACACACACAGTGGGGAGAACAAGTATTTGATACATTGCCAATTTTGCAGGTTTTCCTACTTACAAAGCATGTAGAGGTCTGTAATTTTTATCATAGGTACACTTCAAATGTGAGAGACAGAATCTAAAACAAAAATCCAGAAAATCACATTGTATGATTTTTAAGTAATTAATTTGCATTTTATTGCATGACATAAGTATTTGATCACCTACCAACCAGTAAGAATTCCGGCTCTCACAGACCTGTTAGTTTTTCTTTAAGAAGCCCTCCTGTTCTCCACTCATTACCTGTATTAACTGCACCTGTTTGAACTCATTACCTGTATAAAAGACACCTGTCCACACACTCAATCAAACAGACTCCAACCTCTGCACAAAGGCCAAGACCAGAGAGCTGTGTAAGGACATCAGGGATAAAATTGTAGACCTGCACAAGGCTGGGATGGGCTACAGGACAATAGGCAAGCAGCTTGGTGAGAAGGCAACAACTGTTGGTGCAATTATTAGAAAATGGAAGAAGTTCAAGATGACGGTCAATCCCCCTCGGTCTGGGGCTCCGTGCAAGATCTCACCTCATGGGGCATCAATGATCATGAGGAAGGTGAGGGATCAGCCCAGAACTATACGGCAGGACCTGGTCAATGACCTGAAGAGAGCTGGGACCACAGTCTCAAAGAAAACCATTAGTAACACACTACGCCGTCATGGATTAAAATCCTGCAGCACACGCAAGGTCCCCCTGCTCAAGCCAGCGCATGTCCCGTCTGAAGTTTGCCAATTACCATCTGGATGATCAATAGGAGGAATGGGAGAAGGTCATGTGGTCTGATGAGACAAAAATAGAGCTTTTTGGTCTAAACTCCACTCCCCATGTTTGGAGGAAGCAGAAGGATGAGTACAACCCCAAGAACACCATCCCAACCGTGAAGCATGGAGGTGGAAACATCATTCTTTGGGGATGCTTTTCTGCAAAGGGGATAGGACGACTGCACCGTATTGAGGGGAGGATGGATGGGGCCATGTATCGCGAGATCTTGGCCAACAACCTCCTTTCCTCAGTAAGAGCATTGAAGATGGGTCATGGCTGGGTCTTCCAGCATGACAACGACCCGAAACACACAGCCAGGCCTACTAAGGAGTGACTCCGTAAGAAGCATCTCAAGGTCCTGGAGTGGCCTAGCCAGTCTCCAGACCTGAACCCAATAGAAAATCTTTGGAGGGAGCTGAAAGTCTGTATTGCCCAGCGACAGCCCCGAAACCTGAAGGATCTGGAGAAGGTCTGTATGGAGGAGTGGGCCAAAATCCCTGCAGCAGTGTGTGCAAACCTGGTCAAGACCTACAGGAAAACATTGTAAAATAAAGAAAAACCCTGGAATGAGTAGGTGTGTCCAAACTTTTGACTGGTACTGTATCTATATAGGATTTTTACATTTTACGCTATTGTACTGTGTGTCATTACACAGTACTTGCTTTGATACCGTATTTATATAACAGTATGTGTACAGTGCATTCGGAAAGTATTCAGACCCCTTGACTTTTTCAATTTTGTTACGTTACAGCCCCTCCACCAATCTACACACAATACCCCATAATGACAAAGCGGAAACAGGTTTTGAGAATTTTTTGCAAATGTATTAAAAATAGAAAACGGATATCACATTTACCTAAGTATTCAGACCCTTTACTCAGTACTTTGTTGAAGGACCTTTGGCAGCGATTACAGCCTTGAGTCTTCTTGGGTATGACGCTACAAACTTAGCACACCTGTATTTGGGGAGTTTCTCCCTTCTCTGCGGATCCTCTCAAGCTCTGTCAGGTTGGATGGGGAGCGTCGTTGCACAGCTATTTTCAGGTCTCTCCAGAGATGTTCGATCGGGTTCAAGTCCGGGCTCTGGCTGGGCCACTCAAGGACATTCAGAGACTTGTCCCGAATCCATTCCTGCGTTGTCTTGAACCTTCAAGCTATAAAAACAAATGAGAGTCGCACAACTTCCAGTAAGTTATTGGGTAAAAAAAAACAATGTTTCGGTGTCACTCTACCTTCTTCTGAAGGAGAACCTTCACCCCAGTTTGAGGTCCTGAGAGCTCTGGAGCAGGTTTTCATCAAGTATCTCTCTGTACTTTGCTCCGTTCATCATTCCCTCGATCCTGACTTTTCTCCCAGTCCCTGCCACTGAAAAACATCCCCACAGCATGACGCTTCCTCCAACATGCTTCACCGTAGGGATGGTGCCAGGTTTCCTCCAGATGTGATGCTTGGCCTTCAGGCCAAAGAGTTCAATCTTGGTTTCATCAGACCAGAGAATATTGTTTCTCATGGTCTGAGAGTCTTTAGGTGCCTTTTGGCAAACTCCAAGCGGGCTGTCATGTGCCTTTTACTGAGGAGTGGCTTCTGTCTGGCCACTCTACCATAAAAGCCAGATTGGTGGAGTGCTGCAGAGATGGTTGTCCTTCTGGAAGGTTCTCCCATCTCCACAGAGGAACTCTGGAGCTCTGTCAGAGTGACCATCGGGTTCTTGGTCACCTCCCTGACCAAGGCCCTTCTCCCCCGATTGCTCAGTTTGGCCGGGCGGCCAGCTCTAGTAAGAGTCTTGGTGGTTCCAAACGTCTTCCATTTAAGAATGATGGAGGCCACTGTGTTCTTGGGGACCTTTAAAGCTGCAGAGATGTTGGTGCCCTTCCCCAGATCTGTGCCTCGACACAATCCTGTCTCGGAGCTCTACGGACAATTCCTTCGACCTCATGGCTTGGTTTTTGCTCTGATATGCACTGTCAACTATGGGACCTTCTATAGACAGGTGTGTGCCTTTCAAATCATGTCCAATCAATTGAATTTACCACAGGTGGACTCCAATCAAGTTGCAGAAACATCTCAAGGATGATCAATGGAAACAGGATGCACCTCTCCCTCCTATCCCGGAGGACCTGAGCCCTAGGACCATGCCTCAGGAATACCTGGCCTGATGACTCCTTGTTGTCCCCAGTCCACCTGGTCGTGCTGCTGCTCCAGTTTCCACTCTTCTGCCTGCGGCTGTGGAACCCTGACCTGTTCACCGGACGTGCTACCTTGTCCCAGACCTGCTGTTTTCAACTCTCTCTCTCTACCGCACCTGCTATTTCAACCTCTAAATGCCCGGCTATGAAAAGCCAAGTGACATTTACTCCTGATGTACTGACTTGTTGCAACCTCTACAACCATTGTGATTATTATTTGACCCTGCTGGTCATCTATGAACGTTTGAACATCTTGGAGAAAAATCTGGCCTTAATGGCCATGTACTGTTATAATCTCCACCAGGCACAGCCAGAAGGTGACTGGCCACCCCTCAGAGCCTATTTCCTCTCTAGGTTTCTTACTAGGTTTATGCCTTTCTAGGGAGTTTTTCCTAGCCACCGTGCTTCTACATCTGCATTGCTTGCTGTTTGGGGTTTTAGGCTGGGTTTCTGTATAGCACTTTGTGACATCTGCTGATGTAAAAAGGGCTTTATAAATACAATTTGATTGATTGATTGACCTGAGCTCAATTTCGAGTCTCACAGCAAAGGGTCTGAATACTTATGTAAATAAGGTATTTCTTTTTTTTTCTTTTTTATAAATTTGTTTAAAAAAATCAAAATATCTGTTTTCGCTTTGTCATTATGGGGTATTGTGTGTAGATTGATGAGGAAAAACATTAATTTAATCAATTTTAGAATAAGGCTGTAACGTAATAAAATGTGGAAAAAGTCAAGGGGTCTGAATACTTTCAGAATGCATTGTACTGTAATATAAAATACAGAATTGTACTTGCCTCCGAGCTGTCTGTAAGCTACTGTCAAATTCACAGTGACCCCTTTACAGTTCACACCAGCCAGTTGCTACACAACAATGGAATGTATTCTCCATTAGCGAGTCACTCACAGCTATCAGTTAATCCCAAATCAATTCCACATTAATCCTTTGGTGTTTACACTTCTCCTCTACATGATCTTCTCTCCTCTGCCTGGCTTTGTTCAACCCTGGTGTGCAATGCATTCAACATATCAGTTGTGATACAAAGATCATTGCACTATCATTGTTCTGTGCCAGAGCCTGATAGTTGTGATGCAAATACATTTGTCTGCACACAAATATTTATACAACCGTTGTGTGGGAAACTAGGCTGGTAGACACACACCAGCCTCACTGTCCATTGGCTATGTTTAATAGTGAGTGTGATAAACCTAGTCAATTGCTGGCTGCACTCCAGTGGGCTAAGCCAGTGGTTCCCAACCAGGGGTATTATGACCCCTGGGGTTGCTTGGCCTATCTAGAGGGGGTACTTGAGAAGACTGATGAGACCATAGGTCTATTGGTAAAATGCACATGAGGGGGTACTTCAGGGGTACTCCGGGCAGAGCAAAATTCAGTTGGTGGTACAGTAACTGAAAAACGTTGGGAACCACTGGCCTAAACTATACATTTGACTTGCAATTAGAACCACCACAGTGTTCGCATGAATTATGGCACTGCACACTCTCCAATGCAAATACGTTCTCTGTATCTTTACCATGTAAAGTAATACGTTCATAGCCTCTCATACATCTAAGCTTGTTTCATATCCTATCAGACCTGGGTTCAAATTTGAAGTCTTTTTTTGTTCTAACCTGCCTGGAGTGCCATATGGGTGGGATTTGACTATTCTATTGGTTTACTAAATCAGGCAAGCTGGGTTAGTAAATCAATAAAGTATTTGAAATAATTTCAAATAGTATTTGAACCAATGTCTGTATCCTATTATCAAATTTTTGTCATTTAGCAGACGACTTACAGGAGCAATTAGGGTTAAGTGCCTTGCTCAAGGGCACATCGACAGATTTTTCACCTAGTCGGCTCAGCTATTCAGCATTGCTGGTTATACAAGTTAGTAAAACATGCCACACTGTTTTGAAATCAATAACCTTTGACCTTTCTGTCCCTTGCAGGTCATCGCAATGGCCCACAACCAAACCATTCCCCTTCGTCTCCTGTCCAACTTCTCCCTTCCCCAAATCATCCCTCCATCCCTCACAAACCCCTCCTCATCCCTCTCTCCGTTCTCCTCCTCTACACCCCCTTCCCTGTTCCTGTCCGCCTCCATCCACATCCTGAACACCACCAACCCGTCTGTTTCCGGGGAGAACCAAAGCATTGTGGGTAATACCACCTCCACGACAGTAGGGGCTCTCATCCTGTGTCTGGTCTTGCTGCTGGGCCTCCCTGGCAACCTCTTCATCATCTGGAGTATCCTGGCGCGTGCCCGTCGCCGCTCCGTCACCACCCTCCTCATTCTCAATCTAGCGGTGGCCGACGGCTCGCTCATGGCGCTCACGCCCTTCTTCGTGATCTACCTGGTCAAGAAGACCTGGGTTTTTGGCAACATCATGTGCAAGGTTGGGGCTCTTGTTGATTGTTGATATAATGGCTGCATTCCAGGCTGACTACATTGCAGCCAGTGCTAGATATCACAACGCCTGGATAGGTGTTAAGCATATCCACTAACCTCATCATATGATATAGCAATCTGATGCCCGACTGTGCAGTTGATGACGTGGCAAGTAACCATGCAACGCAATGACTGCAATGTAGTCGGCCTGGAACGTGACCAATGTCAATAGACCAATGACATCATTTTATGCCCAAAGACGGACATATTTGAAAACACCTTTGTTACTTAACATGCAGTGAGTACTTTACTTTTTCATTGAATCCTTATCCTTTTGAAATGCTAACAATATGCTCTCCCTTTTCGTCTTCATCAGATACTCTTCTACCTGTGCCTCGCCAACATGTACGCCTCCATCCAACTGATCATGCTGATGAGCCTGCACAGGCTGGTGGCCGTGGTGTGGCCTCGGCGCGTCGCTGCCCTCGCTGGACGGAAGGCGGTGCAGCGTGGGGTGCTGGTACTGTGGACCCTGGTGCTGGTCGCATCCATCCCTGCGTTGCTGTTCAGGGACGAGCGGAAGACAGAGCACCCCAACGGGAAGAGACGCGTAGTGTGTGAGTCGTTCCACAAGCAGCGAAGTCATGTGAGCGACACTTAATTATTTACTGACTGACTGACTTAATCCTAATCTACATTCCTGGAGGACCATAGGGCTTTATTATTATTATTATTAATATTATTAATATTATTAATATATTTTAAAAAAATTTAATTTTTTAATTCTAACCCTACCACCCCTCCCCTAATTGGAGTAAACTAATGGACAACAACACTTAGGCTTCTACTTCCATCTTATACATACTATATACATTTTACGGACACAATCTATTTTACAATAGTTATATCTTGTTATTAGTCCCACCCTTCATATAGATCACAAAATAGTTGGGAAGAGATTTTCGATGTACCGATTCCATGGCACATGGTTTATGAACTGATACGCAAAACGTCGCCGGATTCAAAACTTTTTCCATTTAAATTATTATACAAAATTCTTGCAACCAATATAATGTATATATATATGGGGGATACAACCTTCCCAGCTCTGCAGATGTTGCTACAAAGAGACAGAGTCATTAGATCATTTATTTTGGTACTATCCATATGTAGCTTGTTTTTGCTCACAGGTCCAGGAATGGCTGAAGAATTGCAACATTTACCAGGAGCTAACTCTGCAGATAGCACTACTGGGTGATTTGAAAAGTCATAGTCAATCGGTCAATAACATAATAATACTTTTAGGAAAAATTGTCATCTTTAATTTACAATCTGTAGAAACTATGAGAATAGAAAGGTTCTGAACTTTTGTGAAACATCACAGCACAGTTGAAAAATATATGGCAAATATAAATCCAATATGGATGGTGTTAAGAGATAGATGGGAGGGGTTGAGTGGAGCTGAAGGGTGAGACTAAGAACCATAGAGATAGATGGGAGGGGTTAAGTGGAGCTAAAGGGTGGGACTAAGGACCATAGGGCTAGATGGGAGGGGTTGAGTGGAGCTGAAGGGTTGGACTAAGGACCATAGGGCTAGATGGGAGGGGTTGAGTGGAGCTGAAGGGTTGGACTAAGGACCATAGGGCTTGCATGTGAGTGATGGGAGAAGGAAAATAGCATTTAATCAACAATTAAAGACTTGTATGTCAGTTGAGGGAAGAAGAAAGTACTTACTTTTCATGACGGCTTTCTATCACCGTAGCAATGTCTTATCTGTCTTACCTTATTATGTGGTCCTCTGTAGCTCAATTGGTAGAGCATGGCGCTTGTAACGCCAGGGTAGTGGGTTCGATCCCCGGGACCACCCATACGTAAAAATGTATGCACACATGACTGTAAGTCGCTTTGGATAAAAGCGTCTGCTAAATGGCATATTATTATATTATTATTATTATTATTATTATCTGTAGTCAGATCATCCATAAAAACTTTGTTAGGTATGGAGTGTAAATGTTACATTGCTTTTGTGTATATAGTGTCACTGTCACTAAACAATCAAGCTGTCAATCAAGGTGATCTCTATGCTGATACAGTAGGCTACTCGCCCTGTTCCCTCAGTGCAGGTGGTGCTCCAGTACACGTTGGAGACAGTGCTGGGATTTGTAGTTCCTTACGGAGTGATTGTAGGCAGCTACATCTGCATCCTGCGGAGGATCAGGCAGACCAGGTCCACTGTTGTTTTACTATCTTCATTTATCGATCATCTTAATTACAATTTTCTCTATCTTCATTTCATATTTGTCTAGAATGTATTCTTTTGCCTCATCTTTCTCACTTTATTTTATTTTGTTTTGTTAAGCACTTTGAGATGTGTTTTTATAAGATGTGCTGTAGAAATAATGTTTGATTTGATTTGACCAGATTCAGGAGGAGGATCCGCAGTGAGAAGCTCATCCTGGCCATCGTGGTCACCTTTGGTGTCTTCTGGTTGCCCTACCATGTCATCAACATTGTGCAGGTACTGTGTGTTTGTGTTTGTTTGTGTGTGTGTGTGTGTGTGTGTGTGTGTGTGTGTGTGTTTGTGTGTGTGTGAGAGTTATAGCCAGGGCCTCAAACTCCCTATTGAGGCTAAAACTATAGGTGCTGCTGTAACACGAATGTCTATTATGATGAAATCTGTTCTCATAGATTAAATATGTCCTTACAGGTTGCTGCAGCACTTTCTCCAAATGATTCAGCTCTAAAAGCAAGGTAGGCTTTCTCAATGACTGTGTCATAAGATCCTCACCCCCTTTTTTATTTGTAGTGTCATAATAACCTTTACTTAATTGAATTATTATCAAATCCCTAACTAAATTCTCATTAAAAAAAAGAACAACCATGTTTTCCCTCCCTCCCCAAAAGAACAACCCTGTTTTCCTATTCTCCCTCCCTCACTGTAATGGAAAACTGTAATTTCTACTGTAATTTTAGGTATTATCAACAGTAAAAAACTCTGAAACATTTAACTGCAGCATACTGTAAATGATGGTGCATTGTGGGATATTGCTGTTTTTCGAATGGTACTGTAATTCCACCCCACAGAATACAGTACCATACCGTATCTTTGGAGTCCCAAAAACCTTTTGAACACTAGTGGTTGCATGGTATTGTTGTCTCTGGCTCATTAACATATTTTGAGGCGTGCCTTGTAAGAGGCTATATTTGTTCCACCCGTGAGTGAGAATGCTGTATCAATTTAACTATTATGTGGTTATAGTGCCCCATCAATTTGAAATGTATAGGGGACAGATTGGGGTGGCAGAAAGTCTTAAACATTAAATCAGGGGTGTCAAACTCATTCCATGGAGGGCCTAGTGTCTTCAGGTTTTTCCTTTCAATTAAGACCTAGACAACCAGGTGAGGGGTGTTCTTTACTAATTAGTGACCTTAATTCATCAATCAAGTACAAGGGAGGAGCGAAAACCTGCAGACACTTGGCCCTCTGTGGAATGAGTTTGACACGTGCCTTAAATGGTTGAGCATTTTGCCATGTCCTTTTGGTCTGTTTTGCCCTGTAGTAGTTGCCAGTTTGGACGCCTTTGTTAAGGCCTCTAGAAATGCAAGTGATATAAAACACCAGATATTCATTAATATGCTGTAATGTGTAAACACTTTACATAGCATCCAACCTTCTTGCAACAATCCCTTGTAATTACAGTAAAATACTGTGAAATAGAAATGTAATTCATCCATCCATTCATTCTGATTACGGTAGCATTAACTTTTTTACAGTATATTACAGTACATTTTACGGTATTATACTGTGTGTCATTGCACAATACTTGCTTTGATACCGCATTTATGTTACACTAGGTGTACTGTAATATACTGTAGTCTCTGCTAATGCAAGGCAAGCGGTAGCGATGCACCAAGTCTGGAACCAACAGGAATCAACAGCTTCTACTCTCAAGCCATAAGACTGCTAAATAGTTAGTTAAATAGTTACATAGACTATCTGCATTTACCCTTTCTGCACTAACCTTTTTGACTCACCACGTATGCTGCTGCTACTGTTTACTATCTTTCTTCCTAGTTATATCTACATACATTATCTACCTCAATTACCATGTACCCCTTCACATTGACTCGGTACTGGTACCCCGTGTATAAAGCCAGGTTATCGTTACTCATTGTGTATCTATTATTACTTTTATTATTATGTGTTTTACTTTTTCTATTATTTCTCTATGTTCTTTCACTCTGCATTGTTGGGAAGGGCCCGTGAGTAAGCATTTCACTGTTAGTTTACACCTGTTGTTTACGAAGCATGTGACGAATGAAATTTGACTTTAAAAAAATACATAATTGTACTTGCTTCCTCTCACTCCCTCCCCCAGGCTTGACACTATTTGGCAGACCAGCCGTGCGGTCACCTCAGCCCTGGCCTTCATCAGCAGCTGTGCCAACCCTGTCCTCTACACTTTCGTTGGCATGTCGTACATCCGGCGGGACGGCTTTGCCTTCATGGCCCGCCTGTTCGAGGGCACGGCGCAGGACTCTGGGACCAGGAAGAGCCGACAGAACAGCCAGAATAGCCGAGAGAGAGACAGGGATGCAGAGGAGGTCGGACTGAAGGAAAAGGAGGGAGATCTAGAGTCGACAACCAGCACCAATGTCACGAGTCCCATCAAAGTGAAACCTGGGAAGAATGGCAAACAGGGCCCGATTCCGACTTAGGAAAGGATGTCTTTCTCATGCTCACATTTCCTACACATTTCTCAGTAGTTGGCATTCAGACTTACCTTATAAAGGTGTGTAACGGGCTTCGCAGGCGTGGTTCCCTTATGCGCACGGAATAAATGTCATTCATCTGCTGAAAACCCTCTCACTTGCTGGCCAACAGATTTTCTCGTGGAGTTTTCATTCAGTAGGCTTTTCAGTACATTTATTTAGCTATCCTTTAAATATGGTGTACCTTTTAGTTTGAATTTTGTCAACAGACTCAATAGAATATATAGAGAGAATCGGTTCAGAATATTAGGGGTCAATTAAAGAAAGCCATCTAAATATACACTACCAGTAAAAAGTTTGGACACACCTACTCATTCAAGGGTTTTTCTTTATTTTTTACATTGTAGAATAATAGTGAAGACATCAAAACTATGAAATAACACATATGGAATCATGTAGTAACCAAAAAAGTGTTAAACAAATCAAAATATATTTGAGATATATGAGATTCTTCAAATAGCCACCCTTTGCCTTGATGACAGCTTTTCACACTCTTGGCATTCTCTCAACCAGCTTCATGAGGTAGTCACTTGGAATGCATTTCAACTAACAGGTGTGCCTTCTTAAAAGTTAATTTGTGGAATTTCTTTCCTTCTTAATGCGTTTGAGCCAATCAGTTGTGTTGTGACAAGGTAGGGGTGGTATACAGAAGATAGCCCTACTTGGTAAAAGACCAAGTCCATATTATGGCAAGACAGCTCAAATAAGCAAAGAGAAACGACAGTCCATCATTACTTTAAGACACGAAGGTCAGTCAATACGTACCATTTCAAGAACTTTGAAAGTTTATTCAAGTGCAGTCGCAAAAACCATCAAGCGCTATGATGAAACTGGGTCTCATGAGGACCGCCACAGGAATGGAAGACCCAGAGTTACCTCTGCTGCAGAGGATAAGTTCATTAGAGTTACCAGCCTCAGAAATTGCAGCCCAAATAAATGCTTCACAGAGTTCAAGTCACAGACACATCTCAACATCAACTGTTCAGAGGGGACTGTGTGAATCAGGCCTTCATGATCGAATTGCTGCAAAGAAACCACTACTAAAGGAAACCAATAATAAGAATAGACCTGCTTGGGCCAAGAAACACGAGCAATGGACATTAGACCGGTGGAAATGTGTCCTTTGGTCTGGAGTCCAAATTTGAGATTTTGGGTTCCAACCGCCGTGTCTTTGTGAGACGCGGTGTGGGTGAACGGATGATCTCAGCATGTGTAGTTCCCACCGTAAAGCATGGAGGAGGAGGTGTTATGTTGTGGGGGTGCTTTGCTGGTGACACTGTCTGTGTTTTATTTAGAATTCAAGACTCACTTAACCAGAATGGCTACCACAGCATTCTGCAGCGATACGCCATCCCATCTGGTTTGGGCTTAGTGGGACAATCATTTGTTTTTCAACAGGACAATGACCCAACACACCTGCAGGCTGTGTAGGGACTATTTTACCAAGAAGGAGAGTGATGGAGTGCTGCATCAGATGACCTGGCCTCCACAATCCCCCGACCTCAACCCAATTGAGATGGTTTTGGATGAGTCGGACGGCAGAGTGAAGGAAAAGCAGCCAACAAGTGCTCAGCATATGTGGGAACTCCTTCAAGACTGTTGGAAAAGCATTCCAGGTGAAGCTGGTTGAGATAATGCTAAGAGTGTGCAAAGCTGCCATCAAGGCAAAGGGTGGCTATTTGAAGAATCTCAAATCTAAAAATATAAAATAGATTTGTTTAACACTTTTTTGGTTACTACATGATTCCATATGTGTTATTTCATAGTTTGTAGAAAATAGTAAAAATAAAGAAAAACCCTTAAATGAGTAGGTGTGTCCAAACTTTTGACTGGTACTGTGTATATGCATATTCATCTCGGTTTCAGCACCAATTGGTAGATTTTAAAATCTTGTAGATTGTTTAGGGCTAGGAAAGTATTTATGAATCATAAAAAACTGGTTTGGATAGCATTTACGCACAAAAGAAAGAAAACGTGGGTTTGATTCATTCAGAAAATTGCCACATTCAGTTCTTTAACTCATGGTAATGTTGGATGATTAGTGTACATAGAATTATAATAGGGAGAATAGTGTACAATAGTAGGCTATACCCTCCTCTATTGCCAGCACTAACCATAGAACTGTGTGATGACACAGCCAAGTTTTGCACCATACGTCGGGTTCAAACTGTTATGCTTGGTCTGTGTCCCCCGCTCCATAACGATTTAATTAACTATGTCTAATTAAATATGATCAACTGTTACTAATGATCTTCAGCAACAACCACATGGCCGTGTTTGCGTTTACAGAGGAAGCAAATGAAGGTTAACAAAATCATGTACTTAAATGGAATGATAATGTAGGCTGTACCAACTGAAGGGAACTAACTAACAGTAAATTGGCAGTTGAATATGTGTTGTTATTAGGCCTACTGACGGTCGATACTGATAGTGGTTAATATTTAACATGATAGAAATAGTAAACAGAGAAAGTCGGGGTAGCCTATAATCAAGACATTTGAGAGTGCCCATCCCAGCAAGGTAAGGCAATACAATTTAAATTCTGCCTAATGGCACAGCATTTCACTGTGGGAAATGTATATGTTGATATGCTTCAGTTTTCTACCATATGATTGGTTTCACATTTGCCTCCAGCGATTATAAGGTAAAATATATCTAAAACAAGTATCATTTATATGTACAATTCCCTTATCCAAATGGATTACTCATTTACCTAGCTCTTCCTAATAGCTATTATCAAGTTGTACATTTGACCAAAATTAAGTAGATGCTTTTTCCACTTGGATCGGATAGGTTCGCTAGACCTTATTCATGGTAGGTGAATAGCACGCTATTCTTATGATTAAGTTCAAGGTCAGACTATGCATAGAGAGAAAAGTGCATAAAAAAAGGAATTACATTCAATTTACAAATGCTTAACTATGGTTCCGATTCTGACTTAGGAATTTATGCCTTTCCTATGCACTTTCAGTATTTGGCATTCAAACTTATTTAGTCGTGTAAAGCACTCTGCAGGTGTGGTTACCTTGCGCACTCCGAATAAATGTAATTAAACTGCTGAAAACCCTCCCATATCCTGGACAACAGATTTTCTCTTGGAGTTTTCATTCAATGGGGTTTTCCTATAGCTCTGGTCTCCGATTTTCATCAACAGAAAATAATGAGGGCACACAATTAGAATTCTGAATAACGGCATGGCTATTTATATCCTATTTTACTGTGCAATACAGTACATGTCATGTTGAGATGATTTTCAGTTTGCTTCGTCTCCAGAGATCATAGAGGGAAATTATCTAAAACAATTACTATGTGTATTTACAATCCCCTTCTCCAAACGGATTACTCATTTACCTAGCTCTTATCAATAGATCTAATCAAGTTGTAAATTACAGTGCATGGAGAATGGTGTTATTTCTATTGGAACAAATTAAGTAGATGCTTTTTCCACTTTGAACTGGTAGGTTCGCTAGACCTTATTCATGGTTTCCTCGCGTAAAGGTGGTGGAATTATTAGGGAATTAAGTCAAGGTCAGAATATGACGTATCCGCCACACCTTCATTTATTCGGTCTCCACCTCGAACGAATAGTGGATGAATAGCATACTATTCTCATGCTTAAATTTAAGGTCAGAATGAAAATGAATAAAGTTATATTTACACGCGCTTAACACGAGTCGGAATCTGGGCCATAGTGACTGGAAGATGAATGAGTTGGACACTATTGCAGAAGCTGTTTTGGAGGGAATGTAGTTTCCTGCAGTTCGCAGGTTGGCCACTAGATGTAGAAGTCATGTTTCCAAATGGTTCATGACTGACTTAATGACTGACTGAACCATATCTCTGTTTTTAGAGGTGGTGATTCAAGCTCAGTGGGTGTGGGTTGAATTTAGTCAATTATCTTTACAGTATGTTTTGTCTGTCTGACTTTCTCTCCCTCTCTCCATTTGTGTGTGTGCATGCGTGTGTGCATGTGATTTAATGCTGTAAGTACAGTGCAATACCAAATTATTAGAGTAAAAAGAGCACTGTATAATGTAAAGTGTTACCAATATTTGTATAATTGTTTACCACATTTATTTTATCAAAAGCATTAAGACATGTCATGTTTTTGTGCCAGTGCATGAAAATTAAAAACACTTTTCTCAGAGAAGATATGGCTGCCGTTGATTGACTAGGAAACTCTTAGAGGTGAGATCAACATTCACAACAAGACAGCTATCAGAAGAGTCATATCCGGCTGGCAAGCAGTAGCATGCAGGTCCTCCAGTCATTTCTTTGCCTTCAGGACATTTTTTCCCTCCTCCTCCTTTTTCCTGGAACTTGTCCTCTCTTTTTCTTGTTCTTCCTCCTCGTCCTTTGCCTCCTTGTCCTCCTTCTCCACCTCTCTTTTCCCTGGAACCATTGTCATCTCTTCTACCTCTCCCTCTTGTTTCCCACCTCCCCAGTCCTCCTTCTCTTTCTCTCTACCGCTACCATCATGCTTTGCTCTCATGCTGGGCGTGTCCATGTTGGAGGCCTTCCCCTCAAGCAGCAGTGCCACGCCCCCCACACCATTGGGGGAGGAGCCAGAGCGTGTGAGGGAGGAGCCAGAGCAGGAGCTGGCCATGGTATAGAGCAAAGGGTTGACAGCACTGCTGAGGTAAGCTAAGGCTATGACCACCGTCCTGGCTCTCAGACAGAACCCCAGCAAATCCGTGGACCCGGAAAGAATGGCCCCCACCTGAAACAAGGAATCATAAGTTTCATTATGAACTCGAACTATGTCAATCTTTTTTTTTTTTTTACAAACTTTGGGGAAATACATTTACATTTTAGTCATTTAGCAGACGCTCTTATCCAGAGCGACTTACAGTTAATGAATACATATTTTTTTATACTGGCCCCCCGTGGGAATCGAACCCACAACCCTGGCGTTGCAAACGCCATGCTCTATCAACTGAGCTACATCCCTGCCGGCCATTCCCTCCCCTACCCTGGACGACGCTGGGCCAATTGTGCGCCGCCCATGAGTCTCCCGGTCGCGGCCGGCGGCGACAGAGCCTGGATTCGAACCAGGATCTCTAGTGGCACAGTTAGCACTGCGATGCAGTGCCTTAGACCACTGCGATGCAGTGCCTTAGACCACTGCGCCACTCAGGAGATTTGTGTTTTAATGCAATGTTTTACCACCCTGAACTGGATTTCACCATATGAGGCCAATGGTGACTTTAGAACAGTTACAGAGTTTAATGGCTGTAATACAATAAAACTGAGGATGGATCAACAACATTGTAGTTACTCAACAATACTAACCTAATTGACGAAATGAAAAGAAGGAAGCCTGTACAAAACATGCATCCTGTTTGCAAGAAGGCACTAAAGTAATACAGCAAAAAATGTGGCAAAGCAATTCACTTTTTGTCCTGAATACAAAGTGTTATGTTTGGGACAAATCCAATACGACACATTACTTAGTACCACTCTCCATAATTTCAACATAGTGGTGGCTGCATCATGTTATGGGTATCCTTGTAATTGTTAAGGACTGGGGAGTTTTTCAGTATAAAAAATTAACTGAATGGCACTAAGCACAGGCAAAATCCTAGAGGAAAACCTGGTTTAGTCTGCTTTCTACCAGACACTGGGAGATTAATTCACCTTTCAGCAGGACAATAACCTAAAATACAAGTCTAAATCACACTGGAGTTGCTTACCAAGAAGACAGTGAATGTTCCTGAATGACCGAGTTACAGTTTTGACTTAAATCTACTTGAAAATCAATGGGACGACCTGAAAATTGTTGCCTAGCAATGATCAACAACCAATTTGACAGAGCTTGAAGAATTTTAAAAAGAAAATAATAATGGGAAAATGTTGTACAATAGATAAGAGCTGGGACCGGGGCTAAGCGGGAGGGCCAATAGACCAGAGGTGGTAGAACGGAATGCCTGGGTTGGGGTGTAGGATTTGAGCATAGCCTGAAGGTAGGGAGGAACGGGCAGTTCATCTTGCTGCTACGTAGGCAAGTACCATGGTTCTGTAGTTGACGCGAGCTTCAACTGGAAGCCAGGTGTGGAAAACTCTTAAAGACTTACCCAGAAAGACTCACAGATGTAATCGCTGCCAACGGTCCTTCTACAAAGTATTGACTCAGCGGTGTGAATACTTACGTAGATATTTCTGTATTTAATTTTCAATAAATTTGCTAAACATTTCTAAAAGCATTTTTTCACTTTGTCATTATTGGGTATTGTGCGTAGATGGGTGATTATTTATTTTTTTAATCCATTTTGAATTCAGGCTGTAAAACAACAAACTGTGGAATAAGTCAAGGGGTATGGATAATTTCTGAAGGCACTGTATGTAATGTATACATTCGGTGCATTCGGAAAGTATCAGACCCCTTTACTTTTTCCACATTTTGTTACGTTATAGCCTTATTCTAAAATGGGTTAAATTAAAAATGTTCCTCATCAATCTACACACAATACCCCATAATGACAAAACAAAAACAGGTTTTTAGAAATGTTTGCTAATTTATTACAAATTAAAAAAACGGATACCTTATTTACATAAGTATTCAGACCCTTTGTATATATATGCCCACCTGCAGGATGTTGACCAGGTGGTACGGAGCCCACAAGAGGGCGAAAGCCAAGACTATCAGTGCGATGAAGCGGTTGGTCTTCCTGTAGGAGCGGTGGTGCCAGTGGGCGCAGCTGGATGCTAAGGTACGAGCGATACGCAAGTAGCAGACCGTCATGATGCTGAAGGGGACCAGGAACGCAGTAACTGTCTCTAGGGAATAGTGGAACACCTGGTAGAGAGGATAGGACCAGAAACGATTTGATTTCATTTGATTTCATGCGTTTTAGTAAGAGTGTCTTTAAATGAGTGTAATTACATATTTTATCTATTTAAATTTCAGTACTTGTCTGTTACAAATAAATGCATCAAAAACAATGTTGACAGATTGATCGATTGTTTTAGCTATATCCACATCTATTTAGAATAAATATGGATATAGAATTTAAAAAATCTGCAACATGTTTTATGGAAAACGGATAACACAATATGAAATAATGTGGTGTACAATACTAATATACTGTACAACACTAAAATTACAAAATAGAATATTCTGTCAGTAAAGTTACCTGGTGGGCGGGCCCGGGGTAATGCGTGGTACACTCCCCCTTTCGGACCTGGCGGTACACAAGCAGAGGAGTGGGCAGCACTATAGCCAGCGCCCACACCCCGCCCATGATAGGGAACAGCCTCGACTTCGTCCGGACGCGCTGGGACAGGAAGGGACATACCACGCCAAGGTGTCGGTCGACGCCCATCAAGGTAATCAACAGGACGCTGAGGTACATGCTGATGCCGCAGACGTAGTGCAGGAACTTACACACTCCCTCTCCGAACTCCCAGACTCTGCCCATGAAGAGCTGGTGAATGAAGAAGGGAGCGGAGAGCAGCACAAGTGCGTCAGCAGCCGCTAGCTGGAGGATGAGGAGGGACGTGATGGAATGGCGATTCAGGCGGAATAGTATGGTCCAAACCACAAGGAGGTTTCCGGGGAGACCCATGGCCATAGCAACCAGGAGAAAGGAGATTTCAACATAATAAGTGATGGATGAGTTTGGAGCAGATGAGTTGGTAGAGAAGTAGCTGGTGTTATTCCATGCTGTGGTTTCCATCCTGAGAGTTGGAAGCGAGAAAGAGAGAGCGAGACAGACAGACAGACAGGTAAATAAAGTGGTGTGGAAATACAGGATTTTGTCATCGAAACAGAGGAAGTTGCTTGAAACACGTTGTTTAGCAACCCGGTAGGTTGCAACGAATACATTTCACAACAGTATAACGTGAACGTCTAGCAACCCAAAGGTTACGTGATCGAATCTCATCACAGACAACTTTTAAATTTTAGGTAATTTTGTAACTTTGCAACTACTTACTACTTTTTAGCTACTTTGCAACTACTTAGCGTGTTAGCTAACCCTTCCCCTAACCCTAACCTGAACCTTTTAACTTAACCTTAACCCTAACCTTAACCCTTTAACAACTTAGCTATCATGTTACCTGACCCCAACCCCTAACCTTAACCCCTAACCCTAACCCTAACCTTAACACCTAGCCTAGCTAACGTTAGCCACCTAGCTAGCCTAGCTAACATTACCTACAACACATGCGTTATGAAAAAATAAAATTGTGTAACACACACGAAAAAGTGGACTTTTTATTTTTGTGTACCTGTCATGAATTTTGAAAAAGTAATTTGGTGTCTGTTCCACAATAAGCTGTGATAGTGTGTTTGCATACACTTATGCAAAATAACATTGAAATTAATCAATATGCATAAAGAAACATCAGCGACACACAATCCATGCTGTTAAATACCTTAAAACTTCAAAGTCCCATTCTACAACATTTTAAGCATTCAAAAAATACAAGATATAATTCATAAAAATGCTTCGAATAATGTATCTCTTCAGCGTCCCATTTGTGTGTAATATTGGGCCTATTTGGCCTCATGTTGTAACCTGTCATGTTGTAACCTGTCATGTTGTAACCTGTCATGTTGTAACCTGTCATGTTGTAACCTGTCATGTTGTAACCTGTCATGTTGTAACTGGTGTTCTCACAGTTCCAAACTATCACACACTAACAGCTAACTGGCCACTGCATGCATGAAAGTATCTGATGAGTCAAACAGCAACCAGATTATATATATATACACACTACTTTTCAAAAGTTTGGGGTCACTTAGAAATGTCCTTGTTTTCGAAAGAAAAGCTATTGTTTTGTCCATTAAAATAACATCAAATTGATCAGAAATACAGTGTAGACATTGTTAATGTTGTAAATGGCTATTGTAGCTGGAAACAGCTGATTTTTAATGGAATATCTACATAAGCGTACAGAGGCCCATTATCAGCAACCATCAATCCTGTGTTCCAATGGCACATTGTGTTTGCTAATCCAAGTTTATCATTTTAAAAGGCTAATTGGCAGCTTCATTAAATAGTACCCGCAAAACACCAGTCTCAACGTCAACAGTGAAGAGGCGACTCCGGGATGCTGACCTTCTAGGCAGAGTTGCAAAGAAAAAGCCATATCTCAGACTACCCATCTTAATCTTTTCTTTTTATTGGTCAGTCTGAGATATGGCATTTTCTTTGCAACTCTGCCTAGAAGGTCAGCATCCTGGAGTCGCCTCTTCACTGTTGATGTTGAGACTGGTGTTTTGCGGGTACTATTTATTGAAACTTCCAGTTGAGGACCTGTGAGGCGTCTGTTTCTCAAACTAGACACTCTAATGTATTTGTCCTCTTGCTCAGTTGTGCACCGGGGCCTCCCCCTCCTCTTTCTATTCTGGTTAGAGCCAGTTTGCACTGTTCTGTGAAGGGAGTAGTACACAGCGTTGTACGATATCTTCAGTTTCTTGGCAATTTCTCGCATGGAATAGCCTTCATTTCTCAGAACAAGAATAGACTGATGAGTTTCAGAAGAAAGTTCTTTGTTTCTGGCCATTTGTAGCCTGTAATCAAACCCACAATTGCTGATGCTCCAGATACTCAACTAGTCTCAAGAAGGCCAGTTGTATTGCTTCTTTAATCAGCACAACAGTTTTCAGCTGTGCTAACATAATTGCAAAAGGGTTTTCGAATGATCAATTAGCATTTTAAAATGATAAACTTGGATTAGCAAACACAACGTGCCATTGGAACACAGGATTGATGGTTGCTCATAATGGGCCTCTGTACGCCTATGTAGATATTCCATAAAAAATCAGCTCTTTCCAGCTACAATAGCCATTTACAACATTAACAATGTCTATACTGTATTTCTGATCAATTTGATGTTATTTTAATGGACAAAAAAATTGCTTTTCTTTCGAAAACAAGGAAATGTCTAAGTGACCCCAAACTTTTGAACGGTAGTGTGTATATATACACAACATAAATGACTCTCCCGAGTGGCGCAGTGGTCTAAGGCACTGCGTCTCAGTGCTAGCTGTGCCACTAGAGATCCTGGTTCGAATCCAGGCTCTGTCGTAGCCAACCGCGACCGGGAGACGCATGGGGCGGCGCACAATTGGCCCAGCGTTGTCCAGGGTAAGGGTGGGAATGGTTGGCAGGGATGTAGCTCAGTTGGTAGAGCATGGCGTTTGCAACGCCAGGGTTGTGGGTTCGATTCCCATGGGGGGGCCAGTATTTTTAAAAAATGATGTATGCACTCACTAACTGTAAGTCGCTCTGGATAAGAGCGTCTGCTAAATGACTAAAATGTAAATGTAAATAAATATACACAATACTCTGTGTCTTCTAGTGTCTCTCTCTCGCCTCTATTTTCTCTCTCTCGCTCCCTCCCTCCTTCCCATCGCTCGCTCTCTCTCTCTCTTGCTCTCTCTCTCTCTCTCCCGCGTGCCTCTTTTCTCTCTCTCCCTCCCTCCTTCCTCTCTCTCTCTCTCTCTCTTTCGCATGCTGTCACAGATCCATGGTGGTCAGAGAAAAAGGGGAAGATGTGGGACAAAACAGTGTCTTGATCCTAAATGATCAGGTGACTCAAACGTAGTGTGCTATGGACAATATGTCGTCATTTGAGAAATAGACAGAGTTGTCATATATTGGCTACATTTACAAATTTACATAGCATCAACATCCTATAAAGATTTAACTCTACTTCAGTTCTAGTTCAACCAAATAGACAGCACACAGATTTCAATAATAAACTGTGTTTGTATAAAATCTGATGTCGGATCACAACACAACACGCTATTTACTCCCTAAACCTTTAATGTGTGTGTGACACATTAAGAATCAGCACATAGGGGAAAAGGAGAAGACTGTCAGAAAGTTTACGTGATGATGGAGAGATATGATTTTTAGAAACCTTTTTTGTCACCATTTAGCTATTTGCTATACATAGCAAACAATCAAAATGCCAACAAAGTAAAACATCTCAGTGCATAGCAGTATCTACAGTGGGGGAAAAAAGTATTTAGTCAAATCAAATCAAATCAAATTTTATTGGTCACATGCGCCGAATACAACAGGTGCAGACATTACAGTGAAATGCTTACTTACAGCCCTTAACCAACAGTGCATTTATTTTAAACAAAAAAAGTAAAAATAAACCAACAACAAAAAAAGTGTTGAGAAAAAAAAAGAGCAGAAGAAAAATAAAGTGACAGTAGGGAGGCTATATACAGGGGGGTACCGTTGCAGAGTCAATGTGCGGGGGCACCGGCTAGTTGAGGTAGTTGAGGTAATATGTACATGTGGGTAGAGTTAAAGTGACTATGCATAAATACTTAACAGAGTAGCAGCAGCGTAAAAAGGATGGGGTGGGAGGGCAGTGCAAATAGTCCGGGTAGCCATGATTAGCTGTTCAGTAGTCTTATGGCTTGGGGGTAGAAGCTGTTGAGAAGTCTTTTGGACCTAGACTTGGCACTCCGGTACCGCTTGCCGTGCGGTAGCAGAGAGAACAGTCTATGACTAGGGTGGCTGGAGTCTTTGACAATTTTGAGGGCCTTCCTCTGACACCGCCTGGTATAGAGGTCCTGGATGGCAGGAAGCTTTGCCCCAGTGATGTACTGGGCCGTACGCACTACCCTCTGTAGTGCCTTGCGGTCGGAGGCCAAGCAGTTGCCATACCAGGCGGTGATGCAACCAGTCAGGATGCTCTCGATGGTGCAGCTGTATAATTCTTTGAGGATCTGAGGACCCATGCCAAATCTTTTTAGTCTCCTGAGGGGGAATAGGCTTTGTCGTGCCCTCTTCACGACTGTCTTGGTGTGTTTGGACCATGATAGTTCGTTGGTGATGTGGACACCAAGGAACTTGAAGCTCTCAACCTGTTCCACTACAGCCCCGTCGATGAGAATGGGGGCGTGCTCAGTCCTCTTTTTTTTCCTGTAGTCCACAATCATCTCCTTTGTCTTGGTCACGTTGAGGGAGAGGTTGTTGTCCTGGCACCACACGGCCAGATCTCTGACCTCCTCCCTATAGGCTGTCTCATCGTTGTCGGTGATCAGGCCTACCACTGTTGTGTCGTCGGCAAACTTAATGATGGTGTTGGAGTCGTGCCTGGCCATGCAGTCATGGGTGAACAGAGAGTACAGGAGGGGACTGAGCACGCACCCCTGAGGGCCCCCGTGTTGAGGATCAGTGTGGCAGATGTGTTGTTACCTACCCTTACCACCTGGGGGCGGCCCGTCAGGAAGTCCAGGATCCAGTTGCAGAGGGAGGTGTTTAGTCCCAGGATCCTTAGCTTAGTGATGAGCTTAGAGGGCACTATGGTGTTGAATGCTGAGCTGTAGTCAATGAATAGCATTCTCACGTAGGTGTTCCTCTTGTCCAGGTGGGAAAGCGCAGTGTGGAGTGCAATAGAGATTGCATCATCTGTGGATCTGTTGGGGCGGTATGCAAATTGGAGTGGGTCTAGGGTTTCTGGGATAATGCTGTTGATGTGAGCCATGACCAGCCTTTCAAAGCACTTCATGGCTACAGACATCAGTGCTACGGGTCGGTAGTCATTTAGGCAGGTTATCTTAGAGTCCTTGGGCACGGGGACTATGGTGGTCTGCTTGAAACATGTTGGTATTACAGACTCAGTCAGGGACATGTTGAAAATGTCAGTGAAGACACTTGCCAGTTGGTCAGCACATGCTCGGAGTACACGTCCTGGTAATCCGTCTGGCCCTGCGGCCTTGTGAATGTTGACCTGCTTAAAAGTCTTACTCACATCGGCTACGGAGAGCGTGATCACATAGTCATCCGGAACAGCTGGTGCTCTCATGCATGCTTCAGTGTTGCTTGCCTCGAAGCGAGCATAGAAGTGGTTTAGCTCGTCTGGTAGGCTTGTGTCACTGGGCAGCTCGCGGCTGTGCTTCCCTTTGTAGTCTGTAATAGTTTTCAAGCCCTGCCACATCTGACGAGCGTCAGAGCCAGTGTAGTACGATTCAATCTTAGACCTGTATTGACTCTTTGCCTGTTTGATGGTTCGTCGGTCATAGCGGGATTTCTTATAAGCGTCCGGGTTAGAGTCCCGTTCCTTGAATGCGGCAGCTCTACCCTTTAGCTCAGTGCGGATGTTTCCTGTAATCCATGGCTTCTGGTTGGGGTATGTACGTACGGTCACTGTGGGGACGACATCATCGATGCACTTATTGATGAAGCCAGTGACTGATGTGGTGTACTCCTCAATGCTGTCTGAAGAATCCCGGAACATGTTCCAGTCTGTGCTAGCAAAACAGTCCTGTAGCTTAGCATCTGCGTCATCTGACCACTTTTTTATTAACCGAGTCACTGGTGCTTCCTGCTTTAGTTTTTGCTTATAAGCAGGAATCAGGAGGATAGAGTTATGGTCAGATATGCCAAATGGAGGGCGAGGGAGAGCTTTGTATGCGTCTCTGTGTGTGGAGTAAAGGTGGTCTAGAGTTTTTTTCCCTCTGGTTGCACATTTAACATGCTGGTAGAAATTAGGTAGAACGGATTTAAGTTTCCCTGCATTAAAGTCTCCGGCCACTAGGAGCGCTGCATCTGGATGAGCGTTTTCCTGTTGATTAATGGCCTTGTACAACTCATTCAGTGCAATCTTAATGCCAGCATTGGTTTGTGGTGGTAAATAGACAGCTATGAAAAATATAGATGAAAACTCTCTTGGTAAATAGTGTGGTCTACAGCTTATCATAAGATGTTCTACCTCAGGCGAGCAAAACCTCGAGACTTCCTTAGTATTTGGTTTTGTGCACCAGCTGTTGTTTACAAATATACACAGACCGCCACCCCTTGTCTTACCGGAGTCAGCCGTTCTGTCCTGCCGATGTAGCGTATAGCCTGCTAGCTGAATGTTATCATTGTCGTCGTTCAGCCACGACTCGGTGAAACATAATATATTACAGTTTTTAATGACCCGTTGGTAGGATAACCGTAATCTTAAGTCGTCCACTTTATTTTCAAAAGATTGAACGTTGGCTAATAGGATTGATGGAAGAGGCAGTTTACTCGCTCGCCGTCGGATCCTTACAAGGCACCCCGATCTGCGTCCACGATATCTCTGTCTCTTCTTCACGCGAATGACGGGGATTTGGGCCTTGTCGGGTGTCTGTATGATATCCTTCGCGGCCGCCTCGTTGAAGAAAAAATCTTCGTCCAATACGAGGTGAGTAATCGCTGTCCTGATATCCAGAAGCTCTTTTTGGTTATAAGAGACGATGGCAGAAACATTATGTACAAAATAAATTACAAATAACGCGGAAAAACACACATAATAGTACAATTGGTTAGAGGGCTGTAAAACGGCAGCCATCTTCTCCGGCGCTGTTCACTAATACCAATTGTGCATGTTCTCCCACTTAAAAAGATGAGAGAGGCCTGTAATTTTCATCATAGGTACACGTCAACTATGACAGACAAATAGAGGAAAAAAATCCAGAAAATCACATTGTAGGATTTTTTATGAATTTATTTGCAAATTATGGTGGAAAATAAGTATTTGGTCACCTACAAACAAGCAAGATTTCTGGCTCTCACAGACCTATAACTTCTTCTTTAAGAGGCTCCTCTGTCCTCCACTCGTTACCTGTATTAATGGCACCTGTTTGAACTTGTTATCAATATAAAAGACACCTGTCCACAACCTCAAACAGTCACACTCCAAACTCCACTATGGCCAAGACCAAAGAGCTGTCAAAGGACACCAGAAACAAAATTGTAGACCTGCACCAGGCTGGGAAGACTGAATCTGCAATAGGTAAGCAGCTTGGTTTGAAGAAATCAACTGTGGGAGCAATTATTAGGAAATGGAAGACATACAAGACCACTGATAATCTCCCTCGATCTGGGGCTCCACGCAAGATCTCACCCCGTGGGGTCAAAATGATCACAAGAACAGTGAGCAAAAATCCCAGAACCACACGGGGGACCTAGTGAATGACCTGCAGAGAGCTGGGACCAAAGTAACAAAGCCTACCATCAGTAACACACTACGCCGCCAGGGACTCAAATCCTGCAGTGCCAGACGTATCCCCGTGCTTAAGCCAGTACATGTCCAGGCCCGTCTGAAGTTTGCTAGAGTGCATTTGGATGATCCAGAAGAGGATTGGGAGAATGTCATATGGTCAGATGAAACCAAAATAGAACGTTTTGGTAAAAACTCGTCGTGTTTGGAGGACAAAGAATGCTGAGTTGCATCCAAAGAACACCATACCTACTGTGAAGCATGGGGGTGGAAACATCATGCTTTGGGGCTGTTTTTCTGCAAAAGGACCAGGACGACTGATCTGTGTAAAGGAAAGAATGAATGGGGCCATGTATCGTGAGATTTTGAGTGAAAACCTCCTTCCATCAGCAAGGGCATTGAAGATGAAACGTGGCTGGGTCTTTCAGCATGACAATGATCCCAAACACACCGCCCGGGCAACGAAGGAGTGGCTTCGTAAGAAGCATTTCAAGGTCCTGGAGTGGCCTAGCCAGTCTCCAGATCTCAACCCCATAGAAAATCTTTGGAGGGAGTTGAAAGTCTGTGTTGCCCAGCGACAGCCCCAAAACATCACTGCTCTAGAGGAGATCTGCATGGAGGAATGGGCCAAAATACCAGCAACAGTGTGTGAAAACCTTGTGAAGACTTACAGAAAACGTTTGACCTGTGTCATTGCCAACAAAGGGTATATAACAAAGTATTGAGAAACTTTTGTTATTGACCAAATACTTATTTTCCACCATAATTTGCAAATAAATTCATTAAAAATCCTACAATGTGATTTTCTGAAAATTACAGGCCTCTCTCATCTTTTTAAGTGGGATAACTTGCACAATTGGTGGCTGACTAAATACATTTTTTCCCCACTGTACAAATGTGAAAGCAGGTCCCCCTCTCTCCCACCACACAGGAAACCCCAAATTATTCTAAATTCCCACCAACTGTAAATATCCTACTGGGCACAGACATCAATTCAACGTCTATTTCACGTTGGTTCAATGTAATTTAATTGAAATGACGTGGATTTTTTTTTTTCTTCACCAGTGTGTGCCCGGTGGGATGGTGATGGGAAATAATGAGAGCAAGCAGGTGAGTAAGGCAGACAAACAGACTAGAAAGACAGTGCATGCAGTCATTTATTATTATTATTATATTTTTTAACCTTTATTTATACAGGTTTTTCTCATTGAGATAAAACAGTGATATAAAGTTTATTTTATTTTTATTGGCCAGCCTGAGATATGGCATTTTCTTTGCAACTCTGCCTAGAAGGTCAGCATCCGGGAGTTGCCTCTTTACTGTTGACGTTGAGACTGGTGTTTTGCGGGTACTATTTATTGAAGCTTCCAATTGAGGACCTGTGAGGCGTCTGTTTCTCAAACTAGACACTCTAATGTATTTGTCCTCTTGCTCAGTTGTGCACCGGGGCCTCCCCCTCCTCTTTCTATTCTGGTTAGAGCCAGTTTGCACTGTTCTGTGAAGGGAGTAGTACACAGCGTTGTACGATATCATCAGTTTCTTGGCAATTTCTCGCATGGAATAGCCTTCATTTCTCAGAACAAGAATAGACTGATGAGTTTCAGAAGAAAGTTCTTTGTTTCTGGCCATTTGTAGCCTGTAATCAAACCCACAATTGCTGATGCTCCAGATACTCAACTAGTCTCAAGAAGGCCAGTTGTATTGCTTCTTTAATCAGCACAACAGTTTTCAGCTGTGCTAACATAATTGCAAAAGGGTTTTCGAATGATCAATTAGCATTTTAAAATGATAAACTTGGATTAGCAAACACAACGTGCCATTGGAACACAGGATTGATGGTTGCTGATAATGGGCCTCTGTATGCCTATGTAGATATTCCATAAAAAATCAGCTGTTTCCAGCTACAATAGCCATTTACAACATTAACAATGTCTATACTGTATTTCTGATCAATTTGATGTTATTTTAATGGACAAAAAAATTGCTTTTCTTTCGAAAACAAGGAAATGTCTAAGTGACCCCAAACTTTTGAACGGTAGTGTATATATACACAACATAAATATACACAATACTCTGTGTCTTCTAGTGTCTCTCTCTCTCTCTCTCTCTCTCTCTCTCTCTCTCTCTCTCTCTCTCTCTCTCTCGCTCCCTCCCTCCCTCCTTCCCCTCGCTCTCTCTCTCTCTCTTGCTCTCTCTCTCTCTCTCTCTCTCTCTCTCTGTCTCCCTCCCACCTTCTCCTCGCTCTCTCTCTCTCTCTTGCTCTCTCTCTCTCTCTCTCTCTCTTTCATGCCTTTCTCTTGTGACTTCTCTCTTTCTCTCTCTCCCTCTCGCTCTCTCGCGTGCCTCTCCTTCCTCTCTCTTTTTCTCTCTCTCTCTCTCTCTCTCTCTCTCTCTCTCTCTCTCTCTCTCTTTCGCATGCTGTCACAGATCCATGGTGGTCAGAGAAAAAGGGGAAGATGTGGGACAAAACAGTGTCTTGATCCTAAATGATCAGGTGACTCAAACGTAGTGTGCTATGGACGATATGTCGTCATTTGAGAAATAGACAGAGTTGTCATATATTGGCTACATTTACAAATTTACATAGCATCAACATCCTATAAAGATTTAACTCTACTTCAGTTCTAGTTCAACCAAATAGACAGCACACAGATTTCAATAATAAACTGTGTTTGTATAAAATCTGATGTCGGATCACAACACAACACGCTATTTCCTCCCTAAACCTTTAATGTGTGTGTGACGCATTAAGAATCAGCTCATAGGGGAAAAGGAGAAGACTGTCAGAAAGATTACGTGATGATGGAGAGATTTGATTTTTAGAAAACTTCTTTGTCACCACTTAGCTATTTGCTATACATAGCAAAAAATCAAAATGCCAACAAAGTAAAACATCTCAGTGCATAGCAGTATCTACAAATGTGAAAGCAGGTCCCCCTCTCTCCCACCACACAGGAAACCCCAAATTATTCTAAATTCCCACCAACTGTAAATATCCTACTGGGCACAGACATCAATTCAACGTCAATTTCACGTTGGTTCAATGTAATTTAATTGAAATGACGTGGAATTTTTTTTTGATTCACCAGTGTGTGCCCGGTGGGATGGTGATGGGAAATAAGGAGAGCAAGCAGGTGAGTAAGGCAGACAAACAGACTAGAAAGACAGTGCATGCAGTCATTTTGATGTTATTTTAATGGACAAAAAGATTGCTTTTCTTTCGAAAACAAGGAAATGTCTAAGTGACCCCAAACTTTTGAACGGTAGTGTATATATACACTGCTCAAAAAAATAAAGGGAACACTAAAATAACACATCCTAGATCTGAATGAATGAAATAATCTCATTAAATACTTTTTTCTTTACATAGTTGAATGTGCTGACAACAAAATCACACAAAAATTATCAATGGAAATCAAATTTATCAACCCATGGATTGCTGGATTTGGAGTCACCCTCAAAATTAAAGTGGAAAACCACACTACAGGCTGATCCAACTTTGATGTAATGTCCTTAAAACAAGTCAAAATGAGGCTCAGTAGTGTGTGTGGCCTCCACGTGCCTGTATGACCTCCCTACAACGCCTGGGCATGCTCCTGATGAGGTGGCGGATGGTCTCCTGAGGGATCTCCTCCCAGACCTGGAATAAAGCATCCGCCAACTCCTGGACAGTCTGTGGTGCAACGTGGCGTTGGTGGATGGAGCGAGACATGATGTCCCAGATGTGCTCAATTGGATTCAGGTCTGGGGAACGGGCGGGCCAGTCCATAGCATCAATGCCTTCCTCTTGCAGGAACTGCTGACACACTCCAGCCACATGAGGTCTAGCATTGTCTTGCATTAGGAGGAACCCAGGGCCAACCGCACCAGCATATGGTCTCACAAGGGGTCTGAGGATCTCATCTCGGTACCTAATGGCAGTCAGGCTACCTCTGGCGAGCACATGGAGGGCTGTGCGGCCCGCCAAAGAAATGCCACCCCACACCATGACTGACCCACCGCCAAACCGGTCATGCTGGAGGATGTTGCAGGCAGCAGAACGTTCTCCACGGCGTCTCCAGACTCTGTCACGTCTGTCACATGTGCTCAGTGTGAACCTGCTTTCATCTGTGAAGAGCACAGGGCGCCAGTGGCGAATTTGCCAATCTTGGTGTTCTCTGGCAAATGCCAAACGTCCTGCACGGTGTTGGGCTGTAAGCACAACCCCCACCTGTGGACGTGGGGCCCTCATACCACCCTCATGGAGTCTGTTTCTGACCGTTTGAGCAGACACATGCACATTTGTGGCCTGCTGGAGGTCATTTTGCAGGGCTCTGGCAGTGCTCCTCCTGCTCCTCCTTGCACAAAGGCAGAGGTAGCAGTCCTGCTGCTGGGTTGTTGCCCTCCTACGGCCTCCTCCACGTCTCCTGATGTACTGGCCTTTCTCCTGGTAGCGCCTCCATGCTCTGGACACTACGCTGATAGACACAGCAAACCTTCTTGCCACAGCTCGCATTGATGTGCCATCCTGGATGAGCTGCACTACCTGAGCCACTTGTGTGGGTTGTAGACTCCGTCTCATGCTACCACTAGAGTGAAAGCACCGCCAGCATTCAAAAGTGACCAAAACATCAGCCAGGAAGCATAGGAACTGAGAAGTGGTCTGTGGTCACCACCTGCAAAACCAGTCCTTTATTGGGGGTGTCTTGCCAATTGCCTATAATTTCCACCTGTTGTCTATTCCATTTGCACAACAGCATGTGAAATGTATTGTCAATCAGTGTTGCTTCCTAAGTGGACAGTTTGATTTCACAGAAGTGTGATTGACTTGGAGTTACATTGTGTTGTTTAAGTGTTCCCTTTATATTTTTGAGCAGTGTGTATATATATATATATATATATATATATATATATATATATATATATATATATGTATATACACACAACATAAATATACACAATACTCTGTGTCTTCTAGTGTCTCTCTCTCGACACTCTTTTCTCTCTCTCTCTCGCTCCCTCCCTCCTTCCTCTCTCTCTCTCTCTCTCTCTCTCTCTCTCTTGCTCTCTCTTTCTCTTTCTCTCTCTCGTGCCTCTCTCTTTTCTCTCTCTCTCTCTCTCTCTCTCTCTCTCTCTCTCTCTCTCTCTCTCTCTCTCTCTCTCTCTCTCTCTTCTCTCTCTCTCTCTCTCTCTCTCTCTTTCGCATGCTGTCACAGATCCATGGTGGTCAGAGAAAAAGGGGAAGATGTGGGACAAAACAGTGTCTTGATCCTAAATGATCAGGTGCCTCAAACGTAGTGTGCTATGGATGATATGTCGTCATTTGAGAAATAGACAGAGTTGTCATATATTGGCTACATTTACAAATTCACATATCATCAACATCCTGTGAATATTTAACTCTACTTCAGTTCTAGTTCAACCAAATAGACAGCACACAGATTTCAATAATAAACTGTGATTGTATAAAATCTGATGCCGGATCACAACACAACACGCTATTTCCTCCCTAAAACTTTAATGTGTGTGTGACTCATCATGAATCAGCTCAAAGGGGAAATGGAGAAGACTGTCAGAAAGATTACATGATGATGGAGAGATATGATTTTAAAAAACCTTTTTTGTCACCATTTAGCTATTTACTATACATAGCCAAATTCCAAATGCCAACAAAGTAAAACATATCATTGCATAGCAGTATCTACAAATGTGAAAGCAGGTCCCCCTCTCTCCCACCACACAGGGAACCCCAAATTCTTCTAAGTTCCCTCCACAGACATCAATTCAACGTCTATTTCATGTTGGTTCAATGTAATTTAATTGAAATGACGTGGAAAAAAACGTTGATTCACCAGTGTGTGCCCGGTGGGATGGTGATGGTAAATAATGAGAGCAAGCAGGTGAGTAAGGCAGACAAACAGACTAGAAAGACAGTGCATGCAGTCATTTTATTTTATTTTATTTAACCTTTATTTATACAGGTTTTTCTCATTGAGATAAAACAGTCATATAAAGTATGATGGAAATGTTGCAGTATGATGGATATGTGACAACTTATTGCGTAATGCGTAATGCAATAGGATGAGTCATCATAAATGATCAGGTTGAAACAGTTTGAACAGCGTCAAATTCGATTAGCACAGACTTCCTTCCTGATTTGTGACGATATCATGTCCCCTGTGCTTCCCCTCTCTTGTGTTCAAAAACATGAAGCAATAATCACAGTTGGCATGAGTACAAGAGTGAGGAAGGAAAGAGGAGAGAAGGAAGACAGACGTGGAGACATGAATGGACGGACGGTCAGATAGACAGACAGACAGACGACGGACAGACAAAACATTTACAAAATAGCTAACAAATGCACTTCCTGTGGATTAGCCTCTGAGAAGATCAATGGTAAAACGAGGATAACTCCACAAGTGAACCAGCTCATAAAGGTCAGCGTTATGAAATGTAAAGCTCCTTCAGCCGATATAAATTTTTTGATATTTGTTGATACAAACATTGTGTATAGTGTCCAGAATGAAAAGTTTCGGAGGGGAGGTGTGTTTTATTTTCCCTTGTTTGTAAACAAGATGTCTTGTAAGTGATGATGTCTATGTGCATGTATGACTGTATGTGATGATGTGTTGAAGATAAGTACATGATCTATGGGCGGCAGGTAGCTTAGTGGTTAAGAGCGTTGTGCCAGTAACCGAAAGGTCGCTGGTTCTAATCCCCGAGCCGACTAGGTGAAAAATCTGTCGATGTGCCCTTGAGCAAGGCACTTAACCCTAATTGCTCCTGTAAGTCGCTCTGGATAAGAGCGTCTGCTAAATGACTAAAATGTAAATGTAAATCTATGCATGCTTATCAGTGCTTAATGGAAATACAGCCACAGGGACCCAGCTGTAAACAAGTCACTCTGGCCTTTGTCCAGTTCTTAATTTGAGCAGGATCCTGCCGGAACAGGATCCGGCACCTCTCAATTTGGGACTGTTTCATTCCGGTACCCATTTGCAAAGATCTCTCATGGGCAAAAATAACTTAAGAAATAGGTTAAATTAACAGAGATTCCCTTACATTGTATTACTGGGCTATATCAGCCAATATGCTAAATGTAGTTTGCAGAGTTGGAGAGACTTGCACTGTCTCTTGAGCTATTTTTATAGCCTACCTTTTAGGAGTGGGAAGATTTTCAGAACTGGAGGTAGCAAGAATGATGACAGCAACACTTGCTATGTTTTGCATAGTCCTATAGGATATAGCCTACCTTTAAGGAGGATGATTTAAGGTAGAGACAAATAAATGGGTAATCTATACTTAATGAAAATTAAAAGGCGCAACGCTCGCTCACCATAGTAGCCTAACCTATGTGCGCGTTGTGTCTTTCCTTTTCAATGATGATTACATTTTTTTTATTGCACTTTGACTCACGTTGGTTGAGCACCCTCCACTTCTTTATATTTATTTACAGACACTGAAGTAAGCTACAGTCTAATCATATTTAAGTTAATTTCATATTCAAGTTAACTGCCACGTGATTCTCCGCCCATGTAGACAGCCTACTCTATTTCAGTGAGACCACACAATCTAGGCGCACTTGAACTCTCACGCCCAACTAGGAGAGGTAGGCTACTGAAGTCGAAGCAGCAAATTCTGAGTGTGTGAATAATACAAAAAATATGTGTTTTTAATACAATAGGTAGGCTAACGCATACAGAGCAGAAAGATGACCGTTTCAAAATAATCTGTGGGACAACTACAATATTTTCATCCAAAGTCGTCTGTCTGACCGCCCGCTCCCGCCTGCAGCATGAAGAATGCAGACCGTGCCGCAATGATCTCTGTCGGGACCCGCAGGCATCCCACAGGAATGTAGCCCTCTAGTGCAGTCAGTACACAACACTATGCTCATCATGTCTTAGCAGTATCAGATGGTGACAGGGGTCCCATCAGGGTCAGACAGCCAGGGAAGACCAGTCTACAGAGCGCAGGTGAATTTTGCAGTATATTCAGTGAATGATACAAAGTTCCATCTTGAATTGATGGGTAAACCTACAGTAGCTACAGGACAGCAGCTTAAGCTTAAAGCTACAGTCTGGGATCTGGGAATAATGGTCATTTCAATTATTGAATCTTGGATAATATAATGTATAAATGTACACCAAGGTAATTATTTGTCATGCCTCATTTTAGGAGGATCAGATGGTGAAAGCAGTCTCAGCAGTCAGGCAGCCAGGGAAGACCAGTTTGTGACAGAGGTGAGGTGAATTGTTGCAGATACAACACTTTATTCTCTCTGTCCAGCAAACACTGGACAAGCCAGATGCTATTTTAAGGCAGTCTGACAAACCTCCAAAGTTGATTTCCAAACTGTATCAAGGGTTGATAGAGGCTTTTCCCGATGACACAAAACATGTCAAACAAAAATGTGAGGAAGAACTGGGAGACGCTATGATGATGAATGGATACAGATATGTTGGAATGCCCAGTCATGTTCATATAATCTCAGACATACATTTCTGCATTTTAAAACCATCCATACAACGTACTATATGCCAGTGAAACTGAATATCATGCACTCAGAAATTGTATTATTCTGCTGGAGGTGTAAAGCACAAAAGGGGTCATATTTGCTTATGTTGTGGTCTTGTGAAGGTTGGCTAAATTCTGGCGAAGAGTATATTATTTTATCTCAGCATGTCTACAGATTCTCCCTTCCCACTGTTTTTGTTCGCTTGGAAATGTTGATACTGGAGACTGTTATCAGAAGAAACTGTGTAACCTAGCATCTATAGTGGCTAATAAATGCATTGCCATTAATTGTAAGGTTGGTTATCCTTCCACAGTGTATGGAATACATTTCAAGTTATGTACAGTATCACTAGATTTGTTTTAAGATTAAGGGTATACTGGGCAACTTTCATAAGGTCTGGATGCCTTATATGGAATGCTGTATGACCAAAGGAGTCTGTATTGAAAACATGCCCACGTCAGGGGAGATTTAGGCAATCTCTAGTTGCTGGGCCGCTCAGTCCTGGCCCTGGGGGTCTGCTGTACAGTTGTCACGCTGGCCTCGGCCTAACACACAATAATGAATGTTTCACTAAGATCCTAAAGCTGAGTGGGGTGTGTTGGGTAGGGGCGCTACAGGGCTGTGGACCCGTAGGGGCAGGACGGGGTGACCCAGCTATGTTGTTTGCAAGTAAAAAGAGCTCTACAGTACTATTAGGCCTATGATATGAATTATATGGAGGGTGTACTGTTTATGTGTGTTAATGTATATGTGTATGTGTGTTTTCATGCAACTTTTGTTTTCCAAACCTTTCCCTTGAGACATAAAAAAAAAATGGGAAGGAAGTTGTGTTGGGGAGAGAGTTGAGTTATTGACTAGACCGGTGGTGGTCGGGCGTGTAGGCGGCTCGGGTTGGATGGGCGGTCTGGCTGAAAAGTTGTCTTTGTACATTATTTGTAAGAGTTGTTCATTTGTTAGGCTATTGGTTAAAGGTGCAACACAATATTGATTATTGAATTATCATCTAGTTCAGTCTTATCAATCACTTAAACATATGTAATAATCTCTTATCTAGCTTGATGACTGTGGGCATTTTTGCTTACTTTCTGTTGTTCTAAATAGAGACGGCTAGAAAGGCCATGGGTCATATTAGATTGTGTAGAAATGCAGGAAATGTGCTTCAGATGCCCTCAAAAAATGGGAGGACCCCCAGACCCCCTGCCAAGTTATGTCCCCCTCTGCAAATAGCACTGCTGGATGATTTAAAAAGTCATAGTCAATCGATCAATAATATAATAATACTCTTAGCAAAAATGTTTATTTTTAATTTACAATATGTAGAATCTATGAGAATTTAAAGGTTCAGTACTTTTTATAAATATCACAGCACAGTTGAAAAATATATGGCAAATAGAAATTAAAACTGGATGGTGTTCAGAGATAGATGGGAGGGGTTGAAGGATGGGACTAAAAACAAACAAAAGATGACTATTGTAAAATATATTGTGTCCGTAAAATGTATATAGTACAGTTGAAGTCGGAAGTTTACATACACTTAGGTTGGAGTCATTAAAACTCGTTTTTCAACCACTCCACAAATTTCTTGTTAACAAACTATAGTTTTGGCAAGTCGGTTAGGACATCTACTTTGTGCATGACACAAGTAGTTTTTCCAACAATTGTTTACAGACAGATTATTTCACTTATAATTCACTGTATCACAATTCAAGTGGGTCAGAAGTTTACATACACTAAGTTGACTGTGCCTTTAAACAGCTTGGAAAATTCCAGAAAATTATGTAATGGCTTTAGAAGCTTCTGATAGGCTAATTGACATCATTTGAGTCAATTGGAGGTGTACCTGTGGATGTATTTCAAGGCCTACCTTCAAACTCAGTGCCTCTTTGCTTGACATCATGGGATAATTAAAAGAAATCAGCCAAGACCTCAGAAAAAACAGTGTAGACCTCCACAAGTCTGGTTCATCCTTGGGAGCAATTTCCAAACGCCTGAAGGTACCACGTTCATCTGTACAAACAATAGTACGCAAGTATAAACACCATGGGACCACGCAGCCATCATACCGCTCAGGAAGGAGACGCGTTCTGTCTCCTAGAACAACAGCAAAGGACCTTGTGAAGATGCTGGAGGAAACAGGTACAAAAGTATCTATATCCACAGTAAAACAAGTCCTATATCGACATAACCTGAAAGGCCACTCAGCAAGGAAGAAGCCACTGCTCCAAAACCGCCATAAAAAAGCCAGACTACGGTTTGCAACTACACATGGGGACAAAGATCGTACTTTTTGGAGAAATGTCCTCTGGTCTGATGAAACAAAAATAGAACTGTTTGGCGATAATGACCATTGTTATGTTTGGAGGAAAAAGGGTGTTGCTTGCAAGCCGTAGAACACCATCCCAACCGTGAAGCACGGGGGTGGCAGCATCATGCTGTGGGGGTGCTTTGCTGCAGGAGGGACTGGTGTACTTCACAAAATAGATGGCATCATGAGGAAGGAAAATTATGTGGATATATTGAAGCAATATCTCAAGACATCAGTCAGGAAGTTAAAGCTTGGTCGCAAATGGGTCTTCCAAATGGACAGTGACCCCAAGCATACTTCCAAAGTTGTGGCAAAATGACTTAAGGACAACAAAGTCAAGTTATTGGAGTGGCCATCACAAAGCCCTGACCTCAAGCCTATAGAAAATGTGTGGGCAGAACTGAAAAAGCGTGTGCGAGCAAGGAGGCCTACAAACCTGACTCAGTTACACCAGCTCTGTCAGGAGGAATGGTCAAAAATTCACCCAACTTATTGTGGGAAGCTTGTGGAAGGCTACCCAAAACGTTTGACCCAAGTTAAACAATTTAAAGGCAATGCTACCAAATACTAATTGAGTGTATGTACATTTCTGACCCACTGGGAATGTGATGAAAGAAATAAAAGCTGAAATAAATCATTCTCTCTACTATTATTCTGACATTTTACATTCTTAAAATAAAGTGGTGATCCTAACTGACCTAAAACAGGGAATTTTTACTAGGATTAAATGTCAGGAATTGTGAAAAACTGAGTTTAAATGTATTTGGCTAAGGTGTATGTAAACTTCCGACTTCAACTGTAGTAACCAAAAAAGTGTTAAACAAATCAAAATACATTTTATATTTGAGATTCTTCCTGTGGCGGTCCTCATGAGAGCCAGTTTCATCATAGGGCTTGATGGTTTTTGCAACTGCACTTGAAAAAACTTTAAAAAGTTATTGAAATAATGATGGACTGTCGTTTCTCTTTGCTTATTTGAGCTGTTCTTGCCATAATATGGACTTGGTCTTTAACCAAATAGGTATATCTTCTGTATAGCCCCCCCCCCCCCCCCCCCCACCTTGTCACAACACAACTGAAAGGCTCAAACGCATTAAGAAGGAAAGAAATTCCACAAATTAACTTTTATGAAGGCACACCTGTTAATTGAAATGCATTCCAGGTGACTACATCATGAAGCTGGTTGAGAGAATGCCAAGCGTGTGCAAAGCTGTCATCAAGGCAAAGGGTGGCTATTTGAAGAATCTAAAATCTAAAATACATTTCGATTTGTCTAACACTTTTTTGGTTACTACATGATTCCATATGTGTTATTTCATAGTTTTGATGTCTATACTATTATTCTACAATGTAGAAAATAGTAAAAAATAAAGTAAAACCCTTGAATGAGTAGGTGTGTCCAAACCTTTGACTGGTACTGTACTTGAACAATATTATTTAACTCTTCCGAGTCGGCGAACGCTTCGGCGCGTTCAAATCGCGGGCCGGCTTTAGGACCGCGCAGCATCCAAACCAAGTGACGCAGAGGGCTGCCGTCGATTTCATGCAGAAATGGAGACCCGAAGCTACGTTTTGAGTGTTTGTTTCATGTAAATACACCAACTAAAACCAAAGTTATGATAATTTCAATTCCATGAAAAAAGTGCGTCAAAATATGCGCTCTTTTATGAGCGCTTTGCATTTATTATAATAACTTTGTCGTCTTTTGTGATAAAAAGGAACGGAAAAAAACGTGTGCTTGTGCTAACCCGGTTCTTCAGGATGCACACGAGTATATAAACATTCATTCCCATGACAACTAGCCATTGCGAAAGAACGAACGAGAGGAATTAGTTCAGTTCATGAGTAGTTTTGGAGAGTTTTTCACGAGTTAGTATTTCAATTGTTAGTATTTCAAGAGTTTTATTGTCAGCAGTATCGTTTTTGTGAAGCAATATGAGGCGCACACTTCACGTTGAACAAGCCGTCGACTTGTTATTCCAAATGAGCGATGAAGAAACTTTGGAAAGTTCGTCGTCAGACAATGAGAGTGGCCAGGATGACTTCGAGGACCCTGATTTTGTTGCTGAAAACGTGAGGTAAGAAGACAAACATTTTTCTAAAATGAATTTGTTTTATTGCTTTCGTTTATCTTACTATAGTATTCTATTCTACTTCACTGTAGTGCAAATGCCAATGAACATCTTGAACTTTGAATAATCTTGAATCCGTTTACCTGTTTTGTATAGTGACGACGACGACGACGAGCAGCCTGGGCCATCAACAGCCCCCACCCCCACAACAAGCCGACGGAGGCCATCACAGAGGGGGTGTGGAAGGAAGGATCAGGCCAAGACCAGGTCAAGATCTCCAGCCCAGTCAGCAGCACAGCCAGAACAGAGCTCTGAGCCATGGAAAACAGAGACTGATCCTGACACTGCCCCACAAGCCAGTAGGTTCATGCCCCGCAGACCACCAGGAGCCCAGGTGGATTTGCATTCAGGGCACACACCAAAGGACCTCTTCCTGCTCTACTTCGCCGCAGATACAATGAGGACAATCTGCAGAAACACCAACAAACAGGCAGCAAGAAATCAGCAGAAGGGGAGCAAATATCAGTGGACTGACGTTGATGTGGAGGAACTGCACAGATTTCTGGGTCTCCTCATCTACACCTCATTGGTGACTCTGCCTAGTATCCAGGACTACTGGAAACAAAGCCACATATTGTCTGTTTCATTGCCAGCGAAGGTCATGCCAAGAGACAGATTCCGGTCCATCTCATGGAACATCCACCTAAGTGATCCAGAGGAGGATGTCATAAATGACCAGCGCAAAGGTACACCCCAGCATGACAAACTGTTCAGGGTCAAACCTCTGATGGACGACATTCGCACTGCCTGCCAGGCTCATTACCATCCTAAGAAGGAACTGTCAGTCGACGAGAGGATGGTGGCTACAAAAGCCAAAACTGGCATGACCCAGTACATGAAGGACAAGCCTAACAAATGGGGGATCAAGCTCTTTGTGTTGGCAGAGTCTAACAATGGCTACACTCTAAACTTCAACGTGTATGTTGGGAAAGCACACACACCCAGCGTGCATGGACTTTCATATGATGCTGTTATGGACCTCATTCAGCCATCACATCTTGGTACAGGATACCATATTTATATGGACAATTTCTACACCAGCCCAAAACTGTTCCTGAGTTTGGGAAGTATGAAGTTTGGAGCCTGTGGGACCTACAGAAGCAACAGAAAAGGGTGTCCTAGTGGCAGAGAAAATGCCCTCACCAGCAAATCGAAGAGGGGGTCTGTGAGATGGATCAGAGAGGATCGCCTGGTCTTTGTGAAGTGGATGGATACGCGGGAGGTGTCGGTGTGCTCCACAATCCACCCAGCGTTTTCGGGCGAGACAATCAAGAGGAAGGTGAAGGAAGGACCTGGACGCTGGGTAGCAAAAGACATTCCCTGCCCTACCCCCATCATGGCCTACAATAAGTACATGGGAGGGGTTGACCTGTCAGACCAGCTTCTCCAGTATTACTCAACCCATCGCAGAACTGCTCGCTGGTACCGTACCCTCTTCCTGCATTTTTTGGACATGGGAACAACAAATGCATACATCCTGCACTGTGACATCAGTGCGACCCAACAGGTCACACCCATGACGCACAAGAACTTTGTGGCAGAACTTGTGGCCCAGCTGTGCGGAGTGACCCAGACAGGGGTTCCACTTCAAAAAAGCACCAGCCATGTTTCTGTGGCCATTGCCAATGTTGCAGAGGCCAAAGACAAAGCCACAGCAGGCCGCAGGGTTTGTCAACGCTGTAAACAAGTTGACAAGAAGAGGTTTGTCACACCATGGAAGTGCAAGGCCTGTGATGTGGCTCTCTGTGTCATTGTGGACAGGAACTGTTTTGAAGAGTGGCACAAATAGGGTAAAGGCCAGTGGCTATACCTACTTTTTTTGTAAATAGTTGTGTATTGCTTGTATATATCTCAAGAATACTTTTATATGTTCATATTTGCACTTTGTGGTTCAATTTGAAGCTTTTTTTTTCATTTTGGACAGAAACTGTTTTGAGGAGTGGCACAAAAAGGTTTAGGGTTAGAATAGAAGAAAAACGCCAGTGGTTATACCTACTTTTTATTGTAAATAGTTATTTATTGCTTGTATATATCACCAAAATACTTTTATATGTTCATATTTGCACCTTGTGGTTCAATTTGAAGCTTTTTAAATGCTTGGTTCACCATGTTTGAGGGTTTTACAATAAAAAAACCATCTTTTTTCTAAACGGACTTTGTGTTTTCTGTGTGTGTTTGGGTCCAGTGTGTTGAAATAGTATGTCAAAGTGAAAAACTTACTAACAGATCATATAGGTGAGGTTGTGCTGAAAAAAAAGATACCCAACATTGGTCTGGTAAACATTTCTTTATGTAGTATATCAGGGCAAAATTGAAGGTACCCAAAAACGGCCAAAAAAGCTCCAGACTCCGAAGAGTTAAAGTTTTCCACAATTTTTTTTGACATTTCATTGAAAATATGAGTAGAGAGATCCAAACTACATTCCAAGTTATAATTTGGTCCTTACCTGCCGCATGTCCATTCCAGAGAAGAAAGATCAAGACTACGTCAGTTGAACTGTTCCAAGCACAATTTACGTTCAGAACTAGATCTAGTTATTCTAGCATGTCAGTCCAACATAATAAGGATAATTTGAATATCATATTTTTAAGTTGTTGGTTGTTCAGATTTAACAGCATATTACTTTGGATTTTTATTTGCAAATGTCAGTATTTTTCAACACATATAAATTAAGTACTATATTCAAAAATGTAAGTAAAAATCATTACATTTCTTTTGCAATATTTACTAAACCCGTGGGTAATTTTTTACAGTGTAATTCTCTGGTCATTCTATCCAACAGTAGTGAGGACTGCTAATCCCAAAGTTCCAGAAACCACCGATTCTTCAGTTCCCTCTCAAAATGGCGTCAGACCTCTCCATCTCCACTGCCTCCCCCCAGCTCCCCTCCATGTCTCCTCTCGCCTCCTCTTCCTCTCCTCTCTCTATATCACACCAGATCGGCATCTCTATCCTGGTCCTAGCATTCGTCTTCGGTTTCCCCGGCAACCTGTTTGTTGTGTGGTCGGTGCTGTGCCGTGTGAGGCATCGGTCGGTTACCTGCCTGCTGGTCTTAAACCTCGCTGTGGCCGACGCATTGGTGTTGCTAAGCGCCCCGCTTTTCCTGCGCTTCCTAGCAGGCAGGCGAGGCTGGGAGTTTGGGGCGGCGGCTTGTAAGACGGTGCACTACCTGTGCTGTGTTAACATGAACGTGTCCATCTACCTGATCTGCCTGATGAGCATGGATCGCTGGCTGGCCGTGGCAAGGCCCTTCCTGGCTCAGAGGATGAGGACCAAGAAAACCCTGATGGCTGTTCTACTGGGGATCTGGGTGCTGGCGTTCGTCTTGGCACTGCCCATGGCCTTCTACCGCAGGTGGGGCTGTGTGTGTGTATGTGTTTGTGTGTGTGTGTGTGAGAGAGAGAGAGAGAGAGAGAGAGAGAGAGAGAGAGAGAGAGAGAGAGAGAGAGGCATGAGAGAGAGGACATATTCAAATACACTTACACTAACAAAAAGGCGGTTATCATTCTTCAATACTGATCTGAAGATTTTGGTTTGCATTACAGGCCGCCTATTTGTAGTTCCTAAGCTGTTAAACACTTCTCTAATAATCTGTGAAGTATGACTGCAATAAAGAACCTGGAACACTCATTGTCTCAATCAAACAATCTCTCTCTCTCTGTCTCTCTGTCTTTGTCTCTGTCTCTCTCTCTCTCTCTCTCTCTCTCTGTCTCTCTCTCTCTCTCTCTCTCTCTCTCTCTCTATATATATATAATTTAGTAACCTGAAGCTGCACATGAACAGCTCCGTGACCGTCTGCATATCGTATCATTGGGGCAGTGTGGGTCACCAGGTGTTCCAGTACCTGTTTGAGACCGTCCTGGGCTTCTTCCTCCCCTTCATCTTCATCATTGTCTGCTACACCTTTGTCATCTGCGGACTACGCAGGGCCATGTTCCAGCACAAGGGACGGGGAAACCGTCTCATCCTCCTCATCATCGGTGCTTTCGCTCTGTTCTGGCTGCCCTACCACCTGGTCAACATTTTACAGGTATGGGAGTTGGCCAATGTATTTCAAGGTACTGCACATTATTTAGCAGTTAATTTGTTGTGTGTCGTACAGGTTTAATAACAGGTATAAGCCCTATATCTGTCTCTCTTGTATCTATCTGTCTCCTCTCAACTCTTCGCCTCTTCCTTTTTCTCTCTCTCCTCTTTCCCTCTCTCTCTCTCTCTCTCTCTCTCTTTCCCTCTCTCTCTCAGGTGATTGGTCTGCTGGGTGGTAACGACACTCTGTTGAAAGTGGCCAAGGCGGTCCGTCCCAACGTCACAGCGTTTGCTTTCCTGAGCAGCAGTGTGAACCCTGTGCTGTATGTGTTCGCCGGCAGCTCCCACATCCGCCAGGCCGGCCTCAGCTTCATGGCCAAGCTCTTTGAGGGCACCAACTCTGAGGGAGGGACCTCTGCCTCCTTTACCCGCAGTTCAAAGTCCAGCCGGAGTGGTTCCTCAGCCCCACTGTCACTCAAGCTGGGGTGGTCGGGGAAGGAGAAGGAGAGGGGTGGGAATAGTGTGACGGAGCTGCGGGGAGTTGAGGTCAAGGCCAAGTCCAAGCCGGAGCTCAAGACTTTGACCTCCAGTGATCAGTTGGAGTAGTGTTACTTTTTGTGGCCTAGTGTACTAGTCATAGGTTAACCGTATTTAATGTATTTCACAGATCTTTGCTACAATTTGTGGTTTATAGCGAGTGTTTGTGGTTGCCTCCATGCAATTTCGGAATAAAAATATTATAAAATGTCCTTAATAAAGTTTTAACCTGTTGACAAATCGAGTAGTATAGCGATTTCTTAAAGGAAGGGGAAGGAATTGTTCTAGAGACTTACATGCAACCTATAGAGGAGAGTGGGGTAAGTTGAGCGAAAGGGGGACATTTATCCACCCTTGTTTCTAGGAAACCATACACAAAATTAATAATTTGACCCAATATTTAGAAAGAGGAAGAAACCACATGGAAAAAGTGGTATGCAATTTAGGTCCAAAACACAGATTTTCACCAAGTCAAATTAATTTATTGTGTTAGAGGTTTCATGATGCTTGTATCTAAACCAAAGTAGAGAATTTTAAGATTGTTCTATACATCAGTTATGGTCTCTATAAGCTTTAATATAAGGTCTTAAACCTAGCATGAAAGTGCATCCTTGTTGCTGTGTGGGCTAAGATAGTCCAAATGTTTGCCTTGGGGTAAGTTGAGCCAATGGAAAGTTGAGCAAATTAAAGTGTTTTCTTCTCATGCGTAATGCAAGGCATTATCGCTAGCATATGATGTAACAACAGGGCCTGGCCTATGTTAAAAGTGTTTTAAAAAGTACAAAAGTGTTTGTTAGGCGTTTAGCCTGTGTTAAAAGATGCTTAAATGATTAAAAGAGAAAAAAGTGATTGTAATTGTGTTGATATGTGTTTGTGAAATAAAGATAGACATGGTTTTATTTTATTCAGTACAGAATTTTGTAACTTACCACTTCCAGCGGTTCAACTTACCCCATACATACCCAGGGTAAGTTGTGCCAGAGACCACTTTTTTTGGACAAGCTATGTTTTCAAAACTATAATATTGACATGGATTCTGATTATTTCCAGGGATATACAACATCCTGAAATATATTGTGATATCTTTGTTAGAAAGAATATTATATTTACCTTGAAGGAGTGATGCTGAATGTAAAAAATGGCTCAACTTACCCCACTCTCCCCTAGCCAAATTACCTCAATGACTGGAGCTGTATTTGGAAACTTACATTTGCATGATGATCTCATTATTATAATTGTGGTTAATTATTACAAAATGTTCTGCGCAGGCGAAGCAGTGTGGAACAGTGTCCAGCTATTGATGCAACATTATTCAAATGCTTTCAATACACAGATGCAAAACATCACATACAGTGACTCCAACTTGACCAAACATAGCACACTGTAACAAACAAAAAGGGGATGCATTAGATAACTTGGTATTTTAGGTGTCAATAGTAAGGGTGAGTGGGGTAATTGAGCAAGTCTTTACATTCAGCTTCACTACATCAAGGGAAATATAGTATTATTTCTAACAAAGATATTTACATATATTTCAGGATGTTTTGTATCCTTGGAAATAATCAGAATTCATGTCAACATACCAGTTTTGAAAACATACCTTTTCCAAAAAAAGTGGTCTCTGCCACAACTTACGGGGTAAATTGAGCGTAGGGACAGGGTAAGTTAAGATGCCTAAGGGAAAGTGGGTGATGGTGCTGGTAGGTCAAAGTTTAATTCATGGAATGGGGGTGTGGGGTATTATATATATTAAATGTATGCCTACATTCAGAAATACAGTGCTTTAGGAGCTAACTGTACATGCGCCAAATAGCCTACACACCAATAACCAAATGCTTTTGGGAACGGGCAGAAAAAGTTTATGTTGATCTACGGAGGCAAAAATGACATTGTCTGAGTTTAATTCAATAAGAGAAAAGCTGCGAAATGGAGAGCTGAAAATAAAGAGAAAGGAGGGCCAGAAAAGTAATGTTTAGGAAAGATTTGGTGAAGTGGTAAAAGAGGTTGATAGCTATGTTATGTGTGATGATTGTGAGGAGCTATACAAATTCGACAGTCACAAGATGGGGACTTCAAATAGGCCTATGACGTGTAAAAAAAAAAAAGTAGCCTACTGTTCAAATGGGTTAAATGGAAACTGAAACCCGGACACTGACTGTAGGTCTATAACCTCTAAAATAGCCTTAATATTAACCCCTGCAGAATTAAGCATTTCTTGCAGTAAAATTATACACCAAAAATACGCTACATTTTGACTTGGAAACAGGAGTGGAGAAATATGAGTTCTTTCTTTCAGCATGTTGACAGAATGTGAATGCGCAGTCAGATACCTTCTGTAGACGTGCTATCTTTATCAGCATTATAAAAGCTGATAGTATTTCAACCACATAAAATACTGTATACACTACCGGTCAAAAGTTTTAGAACACCTACTCATTCAAGGGTTTTCTTTATTTTTACTATTTTCTACATTGTAGAATAATAGTGAAGACATCAAAACTATGAAATAACACATATTGAATCATGTAGTAACCAAAAAAGTGTTAAACGAATCAAAATATATTTTATATTGAGATTCTTCAAATAGCCACCCTTTGCCTTGATGACAGCTTTGCACACGCTTGGCATTCTCTCAACCAGCTTAATGATGTAGCCACCTGGAATGCATTTCAATTAACAGGTGTGCCTTCTTAAAAGTTCATGTAGAAGATAGCCCTATTTGGTAAAATTTGGTAAAAGACCAAGTCCATATTATAGCAAGAAAAGCTCAAATAAGCAAAGAGAAACGACAGTCCATCATTACTTTAAGACATGAAGGTCAGTCAATACAGAACATTTCAAGAACTTTGAAAGTTTCTTCAAGTGCAGTCGCAAAAACCATCAGGCGCTATGATGAAACTGGCTCTCATGAGGACCGCCACAGGAATGGAAGACCCAGAGTTACCTCTGCTGCAGAGGATAAGTTCATTAGCCACATTCTGTTACCAGCCTCAGAAATTGCAGCCCAAATAAATGCTTCACAGAGTTCAAGTAACAGACACATCTCAACATCAACTGTTCAGAGGAGACCGTGTGAATCAGGCCTTCATGGTCGAAATGCTGCAAAGAACCACTACTAAAGGACACCAATAATAAGAAGAGACTTGCTTGGGCCAAGAAACACGAACAATGGACATTAGACCGGTGGAAATTTGTCCTCTGGTCTGGAGTCTAACACGTTTCAGGAGAAGACCCAGATGCAGACAGTGTCGAAGTAACAAAAGTTAATTACAAAAACAGGGGGCAGGCAAACAACATGTCAAGGGCAGGCAGGGGTCAGTAATCCAGATCAGAGTCCAAAAAGGTACAGAACGGCAGGCAGTCTCAGGGTCAGGGCAGGCAGAGGTCAATAATCCAGGGTGGGTGACAAATTACAGAACGGCAGGCAGGCTCAGGGTGAGGATACAGGAGACAAAGGGCTATGTGACATGGGTTTGATCCTAGACACATGAAAAGTGTGATGTATACGGAGGGTACAGGGCAACAGAAGACGAACAGCAGAGAGGCAAATTATCTTGGAGATCAAGGCCGATAAACCGGGGGGAAAGTTTGCGGGACACCACCTGGAGGGGCAGATCTCAGGTGGACAGCCATACCTTCTGGGGAGCCGAGGTTCGGTGGCGGTCCGCTTGCCGTCGATACCCGGAGGTGGTCTTGAGAAGAGCCGACCGGGCTCTCCTCCAAGTACGACGACAGTGGCGGACAAACATCTTGGCCGAGTGTATGCCGACCTCTTCCTCTTGCGCCGGGAAGAGCGGGGGCTGATAACCCAGAGTATTCGCTCCTACCGGTGAGCCTGGTCTTTTAGTGGACAGGTGGACACAAAATGACCAGTAGTCCCGCAATACAGGCAACTCTTTGTTTGAAGCCTGTATTGCCGTTCAGCTGGAGACAGCCTAGCTCTGCCTAGTTGCATCGGCTCGGGAAGAGGTGGATCGGCAGACTTCGGAGACTCTCTGGGGAACTCGAGTAGCCTCTGGTTCTCTCGGCAACAGAGCCGTCTGGGACTTCCGGCATGCCTCGGAGGCGAGGTGGAATTCCTCTCCTTCCTACGTTCCCATAGTCGCCCATCGATCCAAATGGTCAAGGCGATGAGCGTGTCGAGATCCGTCGGTAGTTCCCGGGCTGCAAACTCGTCCCTTACTTCCTCCGATACTCCGTGCAGGAATGTGTCGAACAGCGCTTCCGGGTTCCAGACACACTCAGCTGCCAACGTGTGGAAATCCACTGCATAGTCTGCCACACTGCGGGATTCTTGCAGAAGCTGGAGTAACTTCCGGGCAGCCTCTCTCCTGGACAATGGAGCATTGAAAACCTTTTTTTACCTCCTGCATGAACTCCTCCAGACTGATGCATACGGCCGACTGTTGTTCCCACACTGCCGTAGCCCAGGCGAGAGCCCTCCCGGACATCAGGTGGAGACAATCCAGTCCAAATTTGAGATTTTTGGTTCCAACCGCCGTGTCTTTGTGAGATGCGGTGTGGGTGAATGGATGATCTCCACATGTGTATTTCCCACCGTAAAGCATGGAGGAGGAGGTGTGATGGTGTGGAGGTGCTTTGCTGGTGACACTGTCTGTGATTTATTTAGAATTCAAGGCACACTTAACCAGCACGGCTACCACAGCATTCTGCAGCGATATGCCATCCCATCTGGTTTGGGCTTAGTGGGACTATCATTTGTTTTTCAACAGGACAATGACCCAAAACACACCTCCAGGCTGTGTAAGGGCTATTTTACCAAGAAGGAGAGTTATGGAGTGCTGCATCAGATGACCTGGCCTCCACAATCCCCCGACCTCAACCAAATTGAGATGGTTTGGGATGAGTCGGACCGCAGAGTGAAGGAAAAGCAGCCAACAAGTGCTCAGCATATGTGGGAACTCCTTCAAAAGCATTCCAGTTGAAGCTGGTTGAGAGAATGCCAAGAGTGTGCAAAGCTGTCATCAAGGCAAAGGGTGGCTATTTGAAGAATCTCAAATATAAAATATATTTTGATTTGTTTAACACTTTTTTGGTTACTACATGATTCCATATGTGTCATTTCATAGTTTTGATGGCTTCACTATTATTCAAAATAGTAAAAATAAAGAAAAACCCTTGAATGAGTAGGTGTTCTAAAACTTTGACAGGTAGTGTACTGTACATCCAAGCCAAACTGAAATCTTATGAGAAACATGTTGGGTCGTTTTCACAGTTTTCTATTTCCTTACAATTGGTCAAACTGATGTCATTAGGAAATTTTGCACAGAAAATCTTTTTTGTTGTTGTTGTAGTTATTGCATGTTCTCCCCGGTCCCTAAATGTCTTTGTTCTCCAAAAGAAACAGAGATGAAAGATAATATTTTACTGATGTGAACTACACTGAACAAAAATATAAACTATACTGTATCAGTCAATTGAAATAAATTCATTAGGCCCTAATCTATGGATTTCACCACTGGGAATACAGATACTATATGCATCTGTTGGTCACAGGTACCTTAAAAAAAAGGTACCGGCATGGATCAGAAAATCAGTCAGTATCTTGTGTGACCACCATTTTTACCTCATGCAGCATAGAGTTGATCCGGCTGTTGATTGTGGCCTGTGGAATGTTGTCCTACTTCTCTTCAATGGCTGTTCAAAGTTCCTGGATATTTGCGGCAACTGGAACACGCTATCGTACAGAGCATCCCAAACATGCTTAATGGGTAACATGTCTGGTGAGTATGCAGGCGATGGAAGAACTGGAACATTTTCAGCTTCCAGGAATTGTGTACAGATCCTTGCGTCATGTGGATGCTGAAACATGAGGTGATGGCGGCGGATTAATTGCACGACAATGGGCCTCAGGATCTTGTCATGGTATCTCTGTGCATTCAAATTGCCATCGATAAAATGCATTTGTGTTTGTTGTCCGTAGCGTCACCGCCATGGGGCACTCTGTTCACAATGTTGACATCAGCAAACCGCTCGCCCACACAACGCCATACACGCTGTCTATGGTGTCAATTACGATTCAAAAGTCAAACTGGCGCGAGATGGTGCACGAGCAAGATGAAAAATCATTGCGCAAACAAACACTTGAGTTGAGAGAGAACAACTGTGGTCGAGCGAGCAGAGCACGGGTGCAGCAAATGCAGGCTAGCGTGGTGCGCGCAAATTAAACTTGAGAGTTGCGAGTGTGACTTTGAGCGAGCAGAACTGCATTTCCGCACGCAGTAAATTAATTTGAGAGCAGAGATCGGTAACCACTAGTCTAGAGAACACCCAGCGGGTGGTCAAGACATCTGCGGCAACTTCATCTTTAGTGTGTCAGCTCTGCTGCACCTGGGAGCTAAAGGAATAGCACCGCACTCCTAATAGTCATGTATGCTTAAACATACTTGTATGCTCATTTATTTATTTCTTCAATCGGTAATCAGCAGTTGAAACAACAACAAAGCGTTCTCCTCGCCCCTGTTTCGTAAAAAGCTGAGGGATGGGGATGGAGAAATGTAACCACTCTCAAATTCATAGACAAAGCTATGGATGCAAGGACTAACCATCGTGCCTCCTAAAACCCCATTGGAGACAACCCAAGGTTCCTCAGGGTTTTGAGAAGGATGCGAGTAGAGAGGAAGTGAGGAGTTGAGCAGAGATTCATTGGGAAAGAGCTCATGTCATTGTTTTAGGTGGAGTCTTATATTGAATCATTTATTCTGTTTGCACTTATATCTTTGTTCTATCTGTGGTCTTTCCACAGATGGCTCTGGCTTGCTGATAACATCTGATCTGATGAGACTCCTCTTTCCACAGATGGCTCTGGGTTGCTGATAACATCTGATCTGAAGAGACTCCCTATGCAAATTGACACCTCTATTACTGACTCTATTCAATAAAACTTCCAATGTCAAATATAAATAATTTGGGATTCTGTAATTGATAGATGATGGTAGTTCCCAATCAGACATTGACTATAAAAATATATGTTTTCCTCAGTGCAATGTTTGGTGAATGCATGTGGAATGTTTGGTGAATGCATGGTGTTGTTTTGTCCTCAGTCCTCCTTTGTGTACAGATTCAGTTCTAAATTACCATCATCGAGTCCATCCTCACCTCCTCCATCACTGCAACGGATTGTCCGGTCTACTGAGAGGATCATTGGCTGCCACCTGCCCTCCATCGAGGTCCTGCACGACTCCAGTGCAAGGAAGCGTGCAGGAATTATCATTGCCCCCTCTTCCAAAGACTCCCCTCTGGCAAACGGTTCAGGTCAATCACGACCAAAACCTCCCGTGGCCCTCACCAACCATCCACGATGATCCGCTCATCCATGGACTTTGCACTCTGTAGCCACAGACTATGCACCCTGCACATACATCCCAGAACTGCACATTGCTCTTTGGACTCTCTTACAATGGGGAAAAAAGGTATTTAGTCAACCACCAATTGTGCAAGTTCTCCCACTTAAAAAGATGAGAGAGGCCTGTAATTTTCATCATAGATACACGTCAACTATGACAGACAAATTGAGAAAAGAAAATCCAGAAAATCACATTGTAGGATTTTTAATGAATTTATTTGCAAATTATGGTGGAAAATAAGTATTTGGTCACCTACAAACAAGCAAGATTTCTGGCTCTCACAGACCTGTAACTTCTTCTTTAAGAGGCTCCTCTGTCCTCCACTCGTTACCTGTATTAATGGCACCTGTTTGAACTTGTTATCAGTATAAAATACACCTGTCCACAACCTCAAACAGTCACACTCCAAACTCCACTATGGCCAAGACCAAAGAGCTGTCAAAGGACACCAGAAACAAAATTGTAGACCTGCACCAGGCTGGGAAGACTGAATCTGCAATAGGTAAGCAGCTTGGTTTGAAGAAATCAACTGTGGGAGCAATTATTAGGAAATGGAAGACATACAAGACCACTGATAATCTCCCTCGATCTGGGGCTCCACGCAAGATCTCACCCCGTGGGGTCAAAATGATCACAAGAACGGTGAGCAAAAATCCCAGAACCACACAGGGGGACCTAGTGAATGACCTGCTGATAGCTGGGACCAAAGTAACAAAGCCTACCATCAGTAACACACTACGCCGCCAGGGACTCAAATCCTGCAGTGCCAGACGTGTCCCCCTGCTTAAGGCAGTACATGTCCAGGCCCGTCTGAAGTTTGATAGAGTGCATTTGGATGATCCAGAAGAGGATTGGGAGAATGTCATATGGTCAGATGAAACCAAAATATAACTCAACTCGTCGTGTTTGGAGGACAAAGAATGCTGAGTTGCATCCAAAGAACACCATACCTACTGTGAAGCATGGGGGTGGAAACATCATGCTTTGGGGCTGTTTTTCTGCAAAGGGACCAGGACGACTGATCCGTGTAAAGGAAAGAATGAATGGGGCCATGTATCGTGAGATTTTGAGTGAAAACCTCCTTCCATCAGCAAGGGCATTGAAGATGAAACGTGGCTGGGTCTTTCAGCATGACAATGATCCCAAACACACCGCCTGGGCAACGAAGGAGTGGCTTCGTAAGAAGCATTTCAAGGTCCTGGAGTGGCCTAGCCAGTCTCCAGATCTCAACCCCATAGAAAATCTTTGGAGGGAGTTGAAAGTCCGTGTTGCCCAGTGACAGCCCCAAAACATCACTGCTCTAGGGGAGATCTGCATGGAGGAATGGGCCAAAATACCAGCAACAGTGTGTGAAAACCTTGTGAAGACTTACAGAAAACGTTTGACCTGTGTCATTGCCAACAACAGGTATATAACAAAGTATTGAAAAACTTTTGTTATTGACCAAATACTTATTTTCCACCATAATTTGCAAATAAATTCATTAAAAATCCTACAATGTGATTTTCTGGATATTTTTTTCTCATTTTGTCTGTCATAGTTGACGTGTACCTATGATGAAAATGACAGGCCTCTCTCATCTTTTTAAGTGGGAGAACTTGCACAATTGGTGGCTGACTAAATACTTTTTTCCCCCACTGTATATATATATATATATATATATATATATATATATATATATATAGACTTTTTCCACATTTTGTTGTGTTAGAAAGTGAGATTAAAATGGATTTAATTGTCATTTCTTGTCAACGATCTACACAAAACACAAATATATCTTGATTAGATAAGTATTCAACCCCCTGAGTCAATACATATTAGAATCACCTTTGGCAGCGATTACAGCTTTGAGTCTTTCTGGATAAATCTCTAAGAGCTTTGCACACCTGGATTGAACAATATTTGCCCGTTATTCTTTAAAAAATTATTCAAGCTCTATCAAGTTGCTTGTTGATCATTTTTAAAGTGGCAATATACAGTGGGGGAAAAAAGTATTTAGTCAGCCACCAATTGTGCAAGTTCTCCCACTTAAAAAGATGAGAGAAGCCTGTAATTTTCATCATAGGGACACGTCAACTACGACAGACAAATTGAGATTTTTTTTCTCCAGAAAATCACATTGTAGGATTTTTAATGAATTTATTTGCAAATTATGGTGGAAAATATGTATTTGGTCACCTACAAACAAGCAAGATTTCTGGCTCTCACAGACCTGTAACTTCTTCTTTAAGAGGCTCCTCTGTCCTCCACTCGTTACCTATATTAATGGCACCTGTTTGAACTTGTTATCAGTATAAAATACACCTGTTCACAACCTCAAACAGTCACACTCCAAACTCCACTATGGCCAAGACCAAAGAGCTGTCAAAGGACACCAGAAACAAAATTGTAGACCTGCACCAGGCTGGGAAGACTGAATCTGCAATAGGTAAGCAGCTTGGTTTGAAGAAATCAACTGTGGGAGCAATTATTAGGAAATGGAAGACATACAAGACCACTGATAATCTCCCTCGATCTGGGGCTCCATGCAAGATCTCACCCCGTGGGGTCAAAATGATCACAAGAACGGTGAGCAAAAATCCCAGAACCACACGGGGGGACCTAGTGAATGACCTGCAGAGAGCTGGGACCAAAGTAACAAAGCCTACCATCAGTAACACACTACGGCGCCAGGGACTCAAATCCTGCAGTGCGAGACGTGTCCCCCTGCTTAAGCCAGTACATGTCTAGGCCCGTCTGAAGTTTGCTAGAGTGCATTTGGATGATCCAGAAGAGGATTGGGAGAATGTCATATGGTCAGATGAAACCAAAATATGACTTTTTGGTAAAAACTCAACTCGTCGTGTTTGGAGGACAAAGAATGCTGAGTTGCATCCAAAGAACACCATACCTACTGTGAAGCATGGGGGTGGAAACATCATGCTTTGGGGCTGTTTTTCTGCAAAGGGACCAGGACGACTGATCCGTGTAAAGGAAAGAATGAATGGGGCCATGTATCGTGAGATTTTGAGTGAAAACCTCCTTCCATCAGCAAGGGCATTGAAGATGAAACGTGGCTGGGTCTTTCAGCATGACAATCATCCCAAACACACCGCCCGGGCAACGAAGGAGTGGCTTCGTAAGAAGCATTTCAAGGTCCTGGAGTGGCCTAGCCAGTCTCCAGATCTCAACCCCATAGAAAATCTTTGGAGGGAGTTGAAAGTCCGTGTTGCCCAGCGACAGCCCCAAAACATCACTGCTCTAGAGGAGATCTGCATGGAGGAATGGGCCAAAATACCAGCAACAGTGTGTGAAAACCTTGTGAAGACTTACAGAAAACATTTGACCTGTGTCATTGCCAACAAAGGGTATATAACAAAGTATTGAGAAACTTTTGTTGTTGACCAAATACTTATTTTCCACCATCATTTGCAAATAAATTCATTACAAATCCTACAATGTGATTTTCTGGAATATTTTTTCTCATTTTGTCTGTCATAGTTGACGTGTACCTATGATGAAAATCACAGGCCTCTCTCATCTTTTTAAGTGGGAGAACTTGCAAAATTGGTGGCTGACTAAATACTTTTTTTCCCCACTGTATAACTTTTTGGGCGACCTGACCAAATTCACATAGAAATGTGAGTTATAGATATATCATTCTACTTGAATGCAAGTCTAAGAAGCAGTAGATCTGTTCTATGTGCTCGATTTTCTGAAAATGTTCTCTCTCTCTCTCTCACTCTCTCTCCCCCCCACACTCGCTCGCTCGCACACACACACACACACACACACACACACACACACACACACACACACACACACGCACGCACACACACACACACACACACACACACACACACACACACACACACACACACACACACACACACACGACAGCTGGCAGAGAGGTTGGCATGCAGGAGTACAGGAGTAACTTCACGGTGGTGGTACGAGGTGATCGTCTCTACGCCATCAGAGGAGACATGGACATCAACACCAACCTGGACAGTGTTGAGGTCTAAAGCCCTGTCTCTGACACCTGGCGGTAAGGTAGAAGACAGAGACTCCATGAAAGTATTATTAAACAGACTTTCAAAACGTGGGTCTGCTAAAGGTGCTTTCCTCACCTCACAAATAATTGTAACTCATTTCAAAATAAAAGTCCCATAGAAGGCTATTTGACATTGTTTGCTCATGCTCATATGGTGCACATGCAGGACTTTTATTTTGACTTGAGGCGAAGTGATTTGTGAGGTGAAGAAAGCACCTGCAGAGCTATAAGAAGAATCTAGTGTGAATCTCTGGTTTACCCTTACTATAGTTGAAAGATTAGTCTATAGTGCAAGGTGAACTGAACAAAGATCATCACGGTGACATCTAGTGGTATTTAAGAGTATAGCGCTATGTTTGAGTTGGTTTACATAAGAACGAACAAGAGAGCAGATTTTGGACACATGCAGAAGCATTTAAGCGCAGCATATAATTCTGACTCAATTCAACCATACTACTCTCAATTTGATCCATTCATATACAGTGGCTTGCGAAAGTATTCATCCCCTCTTGGCATTTTTCCTATTTTGTTGCCTTACAACCTGGAATTTAAAAATGATTTTTTGGGAGGTTTGTATCATTTGATTTACACAACATGCCACTTTGAAGATGCAAAATATGTTTGGGGTGAAACAAACAACAAACAACAAATAAGCCCCCCCCCCCCCCCCCCAAATCAATACTCTGTAGAGCCACCTTTTGCAGCAATTAAAGCTGCAACTCTCTTGGGGTATGTCTCTATAAGCTTGGCACATCTAGCCACTGGGATTTTTGCCCATTCTTCAAGGTAAAACTGCTCCAGCTCCTTCAAGTTGGATGGGTTCCGCTGGTGTACAACAATCTTTAAGTCATACCACAGATTCTCAATTGGATTGAGGTCTGGGCTTTGACTAGGCCATTACAAGACATTTAAATGTTTCCCCTTAAACCACTTGAGTGTTGCTTTAGCAGTATGCTTAGGGTCATTGTCCTGCTGGAAGGTGAACCTCTGTCCAAGTCTCAAACAGGTTTCCCTCAAGAATTTCCCTGTATTTAGCGCCATCAATCATTCCTTCAATTCTGACCAGTTTCCCAGTTCCTGCCGATGAAAAACATCCCCACAGCATGATGCTGCCACCACCATGCTTCACTGTGGGGATGGTGTTCTTGGGGTGATGAGAGGTGTTGGGTTTGTGCCTGACATAGCGTTTTCCTTGATGGCCAAAAAGCTCAATTTTAGTCTCATCTGACCAGAGTACCTTCTTCCATATGTTTTTGGAGTCTTTCCCATTCCTTTTGGCTAACACCAAACATTCTGGCCACTCTTCTGTAAAGCCCAGCTCTGTGGAGTGTACAGCTTAAAGTGGTCCTATGGACAGATACTCTCTCTGCTGTGGAGCTTTGCAGCTCCTTCAGGGTTATCTTTGGTCTCTTTGTTGCCTCTCTGATTAATGCCCTTCTTGCCTGGTCCGTGAGTTTTGTTGGGCGGCCCTCTTTTGGCAGGTTTGTTGGCTGATCTGTACTTCTCCACAACTTTGTCCTTGACCTGTTTGGAGAGCTCCTTGGCCTTCATGGTGCCGCTTGCTTGGTGGTTCCCCATGCTTAGTGGTGTTGCAGACTCTGGGGCCTTTCAGAACAGGTGTATATATACTGAGATCATGTGACAGATCATGTGACACTTAGATTACACACAGGTGGACTTTATTTAACTAATTATGTGACTTCTGAAAGTAATTGGTTGCACCAGATCTTATTTAGGGGCTTCATAGCAAAGGGTGTGAATACATATGCACGCACCACTTTTCCGTTATTTATTTTTTAGAATTTTTTGAAACAAGTTATTTTTTAAATTTCACTTCACCAATTTGGACTATTTTGTGTATGTCCATTACATGAAATCAAAATAAAAATCAATTTAAATTTCAGGTTGTAATCCAACAATATAGGAAAATGCCAAGGGGGATGATACTTTTGCAAGGCACTGTATGTTCTTAATCTGTAACATTGCCAACCTCTTGCCAACCATTGCCAATCTCCAGCTTTGCCAAGCCTCTGGACCAGGCCCTGAGTGGCGACGCTGCCACAGTAGGAGGGAGATATAATATCTTCATCTCAGGGGGGTTCGACTGCAGGTACCAGTGTCTGACCTCCTTGTTCCTGTACCACCCTGAGAGAGGAACCACCTACCTGGCAGAGATGAGCCAGGATCGGGCCCAACACTGTATGGAGGTCCTGCATGGTGGTGGTAGTCTCTGCTTTGTAAGAGGGGTGTGTAACCTACATACCGTCTACACCAATTAGTTGGCCTGTGAACCCGTTATGGACATCCTTGAGTGCTTTCACGCCCCTGGCCATCCCCCATGTTGGAGCAGCCTCTGTGGTTCTGGAGGGGAAGCTCTATGTGCTGGGAGGATACTGCCAAGAGGATGACAGGGAGACCAGACTGGTTAACCGTTATGAACCCATTACCCAATGTTGAGAGAATACGGGCAAGATGCCCGGACCCAGCATGGACATACGAGCCTGTCTGCTCCGCCTGCCCAACCACTTAAGACAATGAGAAAGGGAACTTTAGAGTGTGAGAAAGAGGTTGGGGTCCAATTTAATTTATCATTCCAAATTAAATTCTGGAATTCAAGCAGGAAGTGGAGAATTTACTTGGAATTTAATTGGAATTGCAGCAATCTTCAAAAAAACGTAATTGGAATTGAATTGGAATTTAGGCTGTCTGAATTGGAATTGAATTGGAATTGATGTCACGAATTCCGCCGAGGCTGCTCCTCCTCCTTGTTCGGGCAGGCTTCGGCGTTCGTCGTCCCCGGAGTACTAGCTACCACTGTTTGATGTTATCTATGTTTGTTTGGTTTTGTCTGTTTAGTGCACCTGTTCCTTATCACGTCTTGATTATGTCACCTATAAGTTTCCTTTGGTTTTGTTTGTAGTTGTGTGTCGTTGTACGCCTGTCGTTTGGTGTAGGTTGTTTGTTTGCTTATTGTTAGTGCTGTTCGCACTTTACGCACTGTTTTGCGTATTCGCTCGCCTCCTGTTTATGAGGCCTGTATGGATTGTTCTTTGCTCCTGTGACTATTAAAAGTCGGATCGACTAAGCTTCTGTGTCCTGCGCCTGACTCCAACACCACATCCACATCAGCCCTTGACAATTGAAGAAGAAAACCATCATTGGAATGGAATTGAAATTTGTGGAATTGACCCCAAACCTTTTTATGACTGTACAACAAAGAGAAAAAGCTAGGCTGCCATTAATCTACAGGTGAGTAAAAATGTATTGTATGCCAGAAATTATAATCTAATTCTTTGTCATTGATAGAATGTTTTGACAGAAAAATGAATGCATATGTGTTGATATTATTAAATACCTTATGCCCTTACAAAGAACATGATTTGCTTTAAGAATTAAATACATTGTAATATTATTCTGCTTATTTAATCTTATGCATTTATTAGGTCTTATACTCTTTCTTACAGCGACGAGATCATGAACAAAATTGGGAAAAGCCTGAATTTGGAAACAAATGAAACTCCAACAGGAGAGAGAGACAGTGAGAGCAAAAACGCACGTGCAAGCCAGCCAGCCAGCCAATGAGCACCAATATCTGTGTGTCTAGCATTAATGATCAACTGTAGCCCTATTCACTCAGTATTTACAAAGCTTCTCAGAGTAGGAGTGCTGAACAAGGGTCGTTTTTCCCTCTTAGATCATAGTGAATAAGATTACTAAGGGAACGTTGAGAGCTACTCCACCCTGTCTCTCCCAAGACGATGATGAAGAGGACGGCTACTGTCTGGCTGGCCTGGCTGGGCTACATGTGTCTGGCTCAGGAAGAGGAGGTCTTGGGTTCTGTGGTGAACGTCTACACTGAACTGAAGGAGCTTAGGTCTTTGGTGGGAGAGCTGAGTACTAAGCTCCATACAGCAGAAGCAGACCTGAAAGAGCAGAGAGCTATGGTGGAGGAGCTGAAGAAAGAGAGAGAAGGTACAGTAAATATAAATTCATTAGTATTTATAAGCAGACATTTATGAAGCATTTATAAACATGTATTCAGTTTATTATCATGAAAATGTATATAAAGTGTTACCCAATGCTTTACAGGTCAATAATGCTCACAAATGAAAGTCCTCTTCTTGCTCCTCCCTTTGGTCCTTTTTTTCTACCAATGGGCAAATTTGTTTTGCATCGGGTGGGCGGAGTTTGCTCATTTTAGACCATTCCATTGGTCCTAAAGTGAAATCTCCACCCACCTGGCGCACCAGGCCATGCAAAACGAACTCGCCCGTTGTTAGGGATGATGATGCTCTCATTGCTGTGTTGTTGTTGATTGATGTTGTTGTTGTTGTTGTTGCTACTATCTTTGCTGGCAGAGCAACCCAAGGTAGCCTTCTCAGCAGCCTTGCTGTCGTCTGAAAGTAAACACCATGGGCCCATCGACGCAGAGACTAACCTCATTTTCGGAAAAGTCCTGACCAACATTGGCAGTGCATACAACCCAATCACAGGTCTCGCACTGAACATGCTGTATCTACATCATTATTTATAGCAGGGATGGTCGAAAACGGCCAGTGAGGTGCAGGATTGTTTCCCAGCCAGTCAGTAACACATCCCATTCAACTAATCAACTATTTTCAATAGCAATACTGCTTGGCTAGAACAAAAGCCTGCACCAATAGCGTTCCTTTGTGCATACGACTGGTCCATCTGATATAAGCCTCTAGTAGCAATGGCTAAATGCTAGATGCAACCACTATTTATCAACTCCTTCCATGTCTCAGGTGTCTTCACAGCGCCAGTGAGAGGGGTCTACTACTTCAGGTTTTCTGGAAACGGCTTTGCAGGCCATGACATGGGTCTGAGCATATTCAAGGATAGCGAAAGAATGATGTCTGTGTATGAATACCATTCCAGTGGAGAACAGAATGACCATGCGTCCAATGGAGTCACACTGCAGTTGGAGAAGGGAGGAGTGGTCTACATGCGTCTCTGGATCAACACATGGGTCTTCATCGACGAGCGATATGACTACTGCTCCTTCAGTGGCTTCCTGCTCTTTCCTATGTGAAGCATACAGCACAATGTCACATTTTCCTCTGTCATGAGATAAAACCCTGATGCAGGAAAATATATAATAAATAGCCTGTTTTGAAGATGTTTATATTGGTCCACTAATACAGGACTAGTAAAGGCCCAGTGCACTACTTTTGTGATTTAGTTTTTACTACATGTATTTGAGTATTTACCAGCATTTGTAACTTGAGTCCCATAATTATCTGTACAAAACAGTTAATCTGATAATACTTGTGGAATATAAATATACTTGCTTGGTATATGTTTTCCAGTTTCTTGAAATACTTGCAAATGCAACTTATTTCTATCTGAAAACTGAAATGGTCTATTCATTTCTATGGAAAACATTCCTTTTCAGTAGACACTTTCATCCAGAGCAATTTACAGTAGTGACTGCATACATTTACTTTTTCGTACTGGTCCCCCATTGGAATTGAACCCACAGCCATAGTATTGCAAGCGCCATTTTTTACCAACTGAGCTACATCATCACAAAACACTTGATGTCTCAATGTACTCAATTACTGTATTGTGCATTGTTTTTCTTCATGGTGATGGAAAGTCTACAGGCACAAACCTAGATGAACAGCCTATGTACAATACAGTAATGCACATTTACATTAAGTGGTTTTTAAGGATGGTAAATTAATACTGCACAAAAAGTGGTTGTTTTCCATGTTATTTGATCAAGAAAAATATTTAGTTTGCACCTTTTGATGTAAATGTTTGAGAACAGGGTTTTGTTCTTTATGGTTTCCATTAGAATGACAATCGCAGAGAAAGGGACAGGGCAACAACTTTTACAATTCCAACTATTGAATCCAGCAAGATACTGTTCTTAATTATATAACTACCTTCTTTGCCAAAGCAGAGATGCTGAAAAAATTCCTGCGCTACAGATGTCTATATTGGTCTGCTAATACTAGTTAAGGCCCAATGCATTACTTTTGTGTTGTTTGTTTTTCTTTTAAATATATACAGTACCAGTCAAAAGTTTGGACACACCTACTCATTCAAGGGTTGTTATTTATTTTTGCTATTTTCTACATTGTAGAATAATAGTGAAGACATCAAAACTATGAAATAACCAAAATGTAGTAACCAAAAAAGTGTTAAACAAATCAAAATATATTTTATATTTGAGATTATTCAAAGTAGCCACCCTTTGCCTTGATGACAGCTTTACACACTTTTGGCATTCTGTCTTTACTGCTCTATTACTTCACCTTCAGTACGTTCGGCTCCAACTCCCACCTTACGGGGCCATCTTGATTAAGGATGGAGAGTGTTCTAATTCCAGTGACAGTGACAGCACCAGCAACGCTGTCGTCCTACAACTGGTCGCTGGGGAACAGGTCCACGTAGAACTGTGGGAACACTCCAGAGTGTTTGATAGCCTGAATGGACACACCACCTTCAGTGGCTTCCTGCTCTTCCCTTTGTAATAGATGCTTCAGCGTGAAATTTCCCCTAGGTACAGATCCAGGATCAGCTTCCCCTCTCCCAATACTACCCTTAACCATTAGTGTGGAAAATGGAAAACTGACCTAAGATCAGCATCTAGGGGCAACTTCTCCCTGTAATAAACAGGAAGTGATGCTGGAATCAGGATGTGATGTAATTAGTGTGAACAACCTCCACATTATACACTGCATATCAATAGTGTTGTCAACACTGTTAAAAAAAGTATTATAAAGTGTTCCCCGCTATTTTAGAGAACATTTATGATCTCCCTTAGTATCTTATCTCTTTATACAGTAGTCTACGGATATTATGAACATTTGGGTTAATACCTTACTTTAACTGTTATTGGAGAAGTTTGAGAGTAGTTTTTACTTGATTTTCAAGCTCTTTTGATATTATATTCTTGTAAACTGTACATAAGAATCTCTTAATGGATGTATTGTTTTAATAAAAGGTTATAGAATTGCATATTTATTTATTAGTATGCTCTCTTGAATGTTAGATCCAGTTTCCATACTACCACAGTGTGGGAAGGGCAGGGGCAGCTACCTAGCAAACATGAGCAAGGACTGGCACCAGCACAGCATGTTAAAAATGTAAAAAATGGCTTCCTTGTTCCTGGTTACCTCCTCACTTGTTACGCGACGGTGCGGTGCTTTCCTCTCTGTATTTAAAACAACAAATGCTGTTATATTGGCATGATAAGGCACTTAACCGCTAAGAGTCAATCCAAAAGTGTTCCTTGTCCCCCCCCCCTTTTCTGCTAGCACAGGAAACTCTCACGAAAAGGGATAGTAGCATATGCAAACATTTCCAGGATTTCCCCAGCTCTCTATCTTAATGCCAGTGAGTTGTATCTAGTCTACTGCTTTGCCATCACAAGATAAAAACAAATCACAAACCCCTTGAGGTCGATGTACGCACCCGCATGGTTATCGGTGACACCATCACATTTTATTAAATAACACCCTGTGTGTTTAGAGATGTCCATTTTTTTGCATGGGCTGCATCTCATTTCAATGAATCCGCCGGTGTTGGCCATTCGCCTATGTGGTAGACATCCGCTTCCCAAAAACGGTGTTTGTAAGACATGAGAGGATGCTGAAAGTTACTTTTCACAAAAACGTCTGTAAAGTCTGAACAGCTATTTGGACCCCACTATCGGAAGCCGAGACTCTCACACGGACATGTCAGCTCTTCTGCTCTACGACGTCTACAAGCTTCACAGGACTCGTCTCAATTTGATGCTGCTGACGTCCCATCTCCGAACAGGTCTTCTCACAAAAACTTCTGTAAAGTCTGAGCTACAAACTATTTTCATGTCATCCAACAATTATAAGCACCTGGGGGCCATACTTGCAAACATTAGAAAAAGTTCAGGGTTAAGTTTCAGCATCAGCCAATTAAAATAGTTGACTTAGTTGCACGTGATCAAAAGCTACATGATAGCTGTTGCCATTACATAACCTTGCACATTTAGTCCTCAGCAGGTGGCCATGATTATTTCCTGTAACAAATTGCCCCTCCCCCCTAACTTTTTCTCGACAAACCAATAGCATTTCAGAAAATAGGTCAACTTGGCCACCAGAGGGATACATTCAAACCTCCAAATTCAAGGTTTACTTTTGTTCCCCTCCACTTGGTCTGTCTCAAGTGTAGAGTGCCAATGTTGCATGACTATCTTTGCATAGGATACTTACTAACGTTACGTTTTCACGTATATTACGTTTTTGCTTCTCCGTTTCACATACATCCATGTATTGTTAATGGTGGGTCAAGACATGTCAGGGTAAAAAAAATTATAACAAAATATACTGAACAAAAATATAAATGCAACTTGCAACAATTTCTAAGATTTGACTGAGTTACAGTTCATATGAGGAAATCAGTAAATTGAAATACATTCATTAGGCGCTAATCTATGGATTTCACATGACTGGGAATACAGATATGCATCTGTTGGTCGCAGATACCTTAAAAGAAATGGGCCTCACAATGGGCCTCAGGATCTCGTCACGGTATTTCTGTGCATCCAAATTGCCATTGATAAAATGCAATTGTGTTCGTTGTCCGTCGCTTATGCCTGCCCATACCATAACCCCAATACCACCATGGGCCATACACGTGGTCTGCGGTTATGAGGCCGGTTGGACGTACTGCCAAATTCTCTAAAACGACGTTGGAGGAGGCTTACAGTATAGTAGAGAAATGAACCATTCAATTCTCTGGCAAAAGCTCTGGTGGACATTCCTGCAGTCAGCATGCCAATTGCATGCTCCCTCAATACTTGAGACATCTGTGGCATTGTGTTGTGTGACAAAACTGCACATTTTAGAGTGGCCTTTTATTGTCCCCAGCACAAGGTGCACCTGTGTAATGATCATGCTGTTTAATCAGCTTCTTCATATGCCACACCTGTCAGGTGGATGGATTATCTTGGCAAAGGAGAAACAAGGATGTAAACAAATTTGTGGACAAAATTTGAAAACATTTTGGAACATTTCTGGGATGTTTTATTTCAGCTCATGAAACATGGGACCAACACTTTACACGTTGCGTTTATATTTTGGTTCAGTGTAAATAGTTTTAGGAACTCAGTCTGGCTCTCAATTTACTGTTGTTGCGAGTTAGAATAGTAGAATGCACAAGGTGCAATTTTTTATTTGGTTGTGACTCAGCAGTTTTTCTCTTGTTATCATTCACTGACAGTCACTCAATTAGCCATGTCAACTAACAAAGGTAAATTAGTCTAGCAAGCAATCTATACTTCAAATAATCATGGCCGAATACCGACTGGGCTCGCGGGGCATGTGCCTAGGGGCCCTGAACTCCAGGGGTCCCCCATTGATTTTGTTAGTCACTCTCACTCAAGATATTATATTAACATGGCATAAGTCAAGGCAAAATGTGTACAATTGCAGGATTTTTGCTTTAAAACTGCAGGAAATTAGCTGGAAAAATGCTATTATTATTTTGCAGAAAATATGTTTTAAATCACAAAATTCTATCTCCGACCCATGGCAAAATTTGTAGAATTGCTGAAAACTTGCTTTAAAACTGTAATATTTTCTCTACGCCAAATGGAAAAATGTGTAGAATTTCAGGAAATTAATTTTAGAACTTCAATTTCTCTCTCTGCCATCAAGAGGGGGGGCCACAAAATTCACCTACCGCCCTGACAGATCCACGGACGACGCAATCGCCATTACACTGCACACTGCCCTCACCCACCTGGACAAAAGGAATGCATATGTGAGGATGCTGTTCATTGACTACAGCTCGGCCTTCTATACCATAGTGCCCTCTAAGCTCACCACAAAGCTCACGGCCCTGGGACTGAACTCCCTATGCAACTGGGTCCTAGACTTCCTGAAAGGCCGCCCCAACGTGGTGAAAGTAGGCAACATTACCACCTCAACACTGATTCTCAACACGGGGGCCCCACAAGGGTCCGTCCTCAGTTCCCTCCTGTACTCCCTGTATACCCACGACTGCGTGGCCTCACACAGTTCCAACTCCATCATCAAGTTCGCTGATGACACGACAGTAGTAGGCCTGATTACCAATAACAACGAGACGGCCTACAGGGAGAAGGTAGGCACTCTGACGGCGTGGTGCCAGGTAAACAACCTCTTCCTCAATATCGGCAAAACAAAGGAGCTGATTGTGGACTTCAGGAGGAACCAGGCTGGGCTTCCCCATCCTCATCAACGGGGCTTCCGTGGAGAAAGTCAAACACTTCAAGTTCCTCGGCGTACACATCTCTGAGGAGCTGAAATGGTCAAACCACACGGACACCGTGGTGAAGAAGGCACAACAGCGACTCTTCAACCTCAGGATGCTGAAGAAATCTGGCCTGTTGCCGAGGGCCCTCAAAGTGAGCACCATCGAGAACATACTGTCGGGCTTTACCACAGCCTGGTACGGCAACTCCACCACTGTGGACTGCAAGGCGCTACAGAGGGTGGTACGCTCAGTTGAATGCACCATTGGGTGCACACTGCCTGCCCTCCAGGACACCTACAACACCAGGTGTCGCAGGAAAGCGAAGAAGATCATCAGCGATCCCAGCCACCCGATCCATGGCCTGTTCTCCCCGTTTCCATCACTCAGACGTGGGCAGTATAGAAGCATCATGACAAAAACTGTAAGACTGGCCAATAGCTTCTACCCCCAGACCATCAGGCTTCTGAATAGCCACCACTAGTCAGTTACCTGCTCCTGCAGTCCCCCACCCCCACGGACATTTACCCTGAACCCACCCCAATGGACATTTATCATTGCCACAGTTGTTAATATGTATATATTATTATTTCAATTTGTTTTATTATCTATTTATATGGTTTTATTTCAATTTGTCCTGCATTTCATTGTACCCTGTAATTACACCTGTAACACTGTACATGTGACTATTAAACTCTCTAATCTAATCTAATGTTAAGGAATCTTCCATGTAAAAGTGTTGGAACACGTACAACGACTTCTACAATTTTACTTGGCTGATACAGAATTTGTTACAGGAAATATTAATGGCCAGCTACTGAGGTTAGTATATGGCTAAATGTGCAATCTTATGTAATGGGAACCGCTAAAATGATCACTTGCAACTACGTCAATAATTTTAATTGGCTGATGCTTAAACTTAACCTAAAAAATCTAATGTTTGATAGGACTGGCCCCCTGGAGTTTATTAAATGGCATTGTCACTTGGATTGGAACCGGTGCTATGGTCAGATGACATGAATGAAATAGAGAGCTTTGGCCACACACACCCAGTGGTGGGTTTGGCGTCGAAATAAGGATATGGATCAATCTCATTGAATGCAATGTATTCACTTAGGCATCAAGACTCTGACGCTTATCTCTAGACATCAATACTGTGACACTAATCTTCCCCCCATTGAATCCAATGTATTACATTAGGCATCATGTTTCTTGATCAAATCTTTTTGCAAAAACTTACCAGATTGATGCTTTTCTGCCGATACCAGGCTGAGCTGTCAAAGGGAATGCGCTTGCTGGCCAATGTGACACAAAATGCTGCAAAAGTAATATCAAAACGTGCAATCTACAGTTCAGGTAAAGTTGTAAGGACATAATTATGTTATAATTAGCTAGCTTGCTTGCTTTCAAAATTGAGAGAAGGGTGTCAGTTTGTAATGTATGTACAATAGCTAGTGAAATTAGTTAATCCCTCAATTTAGCACTTCTGTGTTTAGCAGAGTAACATTTGTCCTATCCAACAGGCATCAAATGTGAGAAGTAATATTGTAGTTGCCTTTTTTCTTAGGCTACCAATCCCAGCCCACCTCTGCTCTGACCACAGAAGTAAAACCATGTTCAGTCAGATGCTTTCCTCTCCATGGAGAATGCTTGGGTATGTCATTGTATGTCATTGTCAAGTTCATAGAAATTAAGCTATACATTGATCCAAGGTGACTGACTATTCACTAACACCAACTCTGTGTCTATGGGTGTTTTCTCAATATGCATGCTAAAGTGCTCCACGCTCTCATGCTCCAAGTGCAATCTCCGAGGACGTTCTCTTGAGTACGTTCTTGTGAGGACGAGAGTGTGGAGAACGCATAAAACATTACAATTGAGAAGCACTCCCCCCTACTGTATTACCTCACGCTGCACCTCCCCATTCACTGAACCTTCTTCCAGCCAGGACAACGGCAACGATAGAGACGAAACAAGATATACACAAAGCCAACGTTTTACTTCATAATTATCAGCTAACTATATGTGAATCGTAATAATGTAGCTAACCAGATAGTTTAACAGGCAAAAATGAACTAAAAGTAATGTTATGCAAGGTAGATGTATATGCTTTGTGGGTAGCTAGCTAGCTAACAGTAGTAGCTTCAGCTCAAATACATTTAGCGTAATTTTTTACGTGGTTGCGTCAAATTTCTGTGCATACTTTCCATTGAAGCTTGCATCGATGCATGTTTCAAAATATCCTCCTGAGAACCAAGGAAAATATTGTTTTTCCTAATCATATTTTTTGTGATTCAATAACTGTTTAGGGTTAAAAAAAAGCATCCTACAATTTCCACATTTTAATTTTAATTTTAATTTTTTATTTTACAGCATGTCCACTGTAGTGGACAACAGGATCATTTGAGTACGAAAAGAGACACATTTGGTAGATACAAATTCTTACAGAGTTCTTACAGATTACAGAGTTTTTATGAACTAAGAATACATACATTTTGGGCTGTAGATTGATTATTATCCAAGAATACAGACATTTTGATTATACAATACACATGAATCATTCTTGAATCCTTTTCCTTACATTTCGCAAGGATAGCTTTACTATTAAAGCTTAACACTTTGTTATGTCCATATCCTTTGATTGGTCCCCTTGAATCCTTTCAGTGTTATTTGAACAATGAACATATAACTAATGTGTAACAGATTTATTTTGGATTTTTTCCTTCTGTCAAACTGAATCCAATCTAGCTTTTTCCTTCACTCTTCATTTTGTTCTTAGTATTTTCTTTGTTAGTGGTGAAAGTCCTGGAAGCAATTTCTCTTTTTGGTAATGCAGAGGAACATCTTGCATTTGGTACATCTCATGTACGTCTTGCTCTTGCAGCCCTTATTTCTGCATCTTTCTGCATGCTTGGTATCCATCATCTCAGGCATGTGCATGGCTCCTAGTCTGCGCACAGATGGCTCTGGTTGTGGGATCCTCATTTTAGATGGTGGCTCATACTCATCCTCACTCTCTTCACAGCTGTTTTCCAGTTCCGGACTCTCCAACAGCTCCTCAGCTAGGAGTAGTTTGAAGTCCAGGTACTGATGTGTGTTCTTTGATGGTCTGTGCAGAGCTTTGCTGTCAGACTGGTATTGTATCCAGGAGTTGGTGATGGCAACATCAAAGAAGTGACTGATCACGCGCGATGTCCACTTCTTGGTCCTGCTTGACATACGATAGAAGCTAAGCATGCGATCACAAAGATCTACGCCACCCATGTTATCATTATACTGCTTAATTACTGCTGGTCTTTTAACCTGGACCAGGTGCTTTTCTTTCTGGGACCATCTGGTACAGATGTCTTCTGGGTCTTTCCCATGTACAGTGGATGCCATGAGCACTGGTTTGTTGTCGAACCATTTTGTGATGGCCAGCTCAGGACTCTTTCTGGCCACTGACACTGATGTTCCTCTCCCCTCTTTTTTCAACTGTTTGTCTACTGGCAGCTGGCACAGCTTTGGGACACGGTTCTTCATTATAGTTCCAGTTGCAGGAAGGCCCTTTGCCAGCAATGCATCCAATAGATCTATGGTTGTGAAGTACCTGTCAAAGAATATGTGGCTTCCTGTTGGAACAGATTCAACCATGCGTAGAACTGCTGCAGCTCCAACTCCTAACCTTTGGACTGTAAAGGTATTCTTCCCTTGGTAGACTTCAAAATCAAGCATCAGACCATTTGGGGATGCAAGGACAAAGACCTTTAGGCCAGTAGGGCTTGGCTTGCCGGGAACATATTGCCTGACTGGACAACGGCCTGTGAATGGGATGATTTGCTCATCAATGCAGACCCTTTCTGGCTTTGCAAGGCTGAGACAGCCTTGGCGCACACGATCGAGTATTGGCCTGACTTTCCAAAGAATATCTGCCTTCTTTGTTTCCTCTGTTACAGCCAGGTCATTGACAATCTTGAGGGAATTTCTTATCCTGAAGAATCTATCCCTAGTCATTTTGCTACTTATGACTGGCACTTTAGTTTTGTTGGCCCAAAACATTTTAATTCTGGGATAGCCAAGGCAGGCCATGTGGACTGAAATGCCCAAGAAGATGTTTATTTCTTGTGGCGTGGTGTTCATGCACACTCCTTTGATTTGCAGCTCTCTTTGATTTGTGTATGTTGCCAAATCTTCAAAGACCTTGTTGTCAATGTACTGTGAAAAGTATTCAATTGGACTCCAGTCTGCACGTGTTGTAGGGTCATCTTGACACACAGGAAGCCCAGGTAACACAGGTGCAAATCTGATATGAAGGAAAAAAGAATAATAAATGATAAGTAATAACAGTTTAAATACTCAATGCAGCTGAATTTAAAATTGTGGAACTGCATCAAACATACATGTTACTCCTGGCCCACAGAGGGCGACGAGTTTCCTGTTCATCCCTGTCTGTATCTGTGTCTGTGTCTGCATCTGTCCCTTCAACTGAGCCTTCTGCATTGTCTTCCTCTTCTTCATCACCGTTTTGTATCACTGGTTGAAACTTATCCTCATCTCTCTCATCATCTGACAACTCCAAATCTGAATCTCCCTCAACTATTCGGTCTGCTTCAGTTCTGTTTCCTACGACAATGTGGAGTCATTATTTACATGAAGATAGTCCTGATGTCCACTATAATTGACATTCATAAAATGGCAAATCTTTCAAAAGATACATAATTTAGTTGCTATCAGAACTAAATATATGATTCCTAACACCTTCATGAACAAGAAAATATATGATTATCATAGTAACAAAACCATAGACAAACAATATTTGACTTACCTCTCATCTTTCCATAAAATGTGCTTGTTCCTATGCCGTCCATTTTGAAAGGAAAGATAGAGGCGGTTCCCGGCCTCCCAGCCAATCAAATGACATATCACTGAAAAGCCCAGGATGTCCTCTGTACAGTACATCAGGAATTAAGAGACTTGCACAAAAGATTCCAAGAAGAGGGATGAAACTCAAATGTCCACTACAGTGGACATAAGTCAATGGGCTGGGTCTCAGGATTATGTACAAACGGAGTACGCATTCGAGAAGTTCCCTCCCTGCTCCGTTTCGTTACTTTGATTTGGACTCATACTCCGACCCTCCCGTGCTCCAATTTGCGTGCTCGGAGCACGGTAGAATGCATTTTGAGAAACACCCTATGTGTTTCAGGAGTCAACAGACAACAGCAATTCAGCCTGACTGAAGTTTGTCCAGAAAAATGCATAGTACACATTCATTTGAGTAGCCTGTAAAGGTATGTCACTGTAAATCACATAACTCACACAAGCCGAGAAACAGATATGTTTTTTTTTCTCTCTCAAAAAACTGCTAGTCAGATCCGAAATGGACCCCAGTTTCATCCATCCATGATTGTTTGTCCATCCGCCTAAAATCCCTCCCCCACCTAGGTGAAGTAGAGTAAAGGATGTCAGGACTACAAGGCTGGACCGCACGGCAAGCGGTACCGGAGCGCCAAGTCTAGGTCCAAAAGGCTTCTTAACAGCTTCTACCCCCAAGCCATAAGACTCCTGAACAGCTAATCATGGCTACCTGGACTATTTGCATTGTCCCCCACCCCACCCCCTCTTTTACGCTGCTGCAACTCTCTCTTTATTATTTATGCATAGTCACTTTAACTCTACCCACATGTACATATTACCTCAATTACCTCGACTAACCTGTGCCCCCTCACATTGACTCTGTACCGGTACCCCCTGTATATAGCCTCCCTAGTGTTATTTTATTTTACTGCTGCTCTTTAATTATTTTTATTTTTTACTTAACACTTATTTTTCTTAAAACTGCATTGTTGGTTAAGGGCTTGTAAGTAAGCATTTCACTGTAAGGTCTACACCTGTTGTATTCGGCGCATGTGGCAAATACAATTTGATTTGATATTCTCTGGGCTAAACTTAGAACAATAACATTGTAATGAATGGACTGAATGCGTGACAGACATAATGATAAATTCAACAACCTACCTATGTGTTTCATGTGTCTTACAGGACCGAGGATTCCCCAGGCTGAGTGATGCAGACCATGGACAGGCTGAGCCAGCAGCGATATTGTTATATTGACATAAAGTGCGATGTGGATGACATTGTAAAAAAATGATCCCAAAATGGGTTCATGTTTTGTTCTGTTTATCATTCGATGCCTGTTCTGATAATGTTTACACAACCAACTTCAATTACAATCTGAGCAAACAATGAAATGGAAAATAAATTATTACAATGAATATCCCAATGTTAGAATCTTTTTGAGGGTTATGTTATAATAAGCTAGTGTAAGGCCGATGAAAAAGGACTCTGTGATTTCAGACTCAATGTTTAAAGCCCCCATACACTCTTTTTAATTGTATTTTTTTAAAATCATCACTATATGTCTAATAAATCACTGTGTGTGTTTATTTCATTAAAATAAATGAAAAAATATATATTTTTTAAACATTTCTTTCCCTGAGTATCCTTTTGCCATTGAAATGCTCAGTCTGATCGTGTGGGTGTGGCGATACACATTTGTATATATTTACATACACAGCCCTAATTGGCGGATAGGATCGTAGACCCTGGAGCCTACCCCACTTACCTCTTCAAAGTAGGAGGCAAATAAAAGATGACTGGTCATTGGTCAGAATAATCATAACAGATTGTGATGTCATAATCTGGGCCAAAAACTCCATCCTACCAGAACAGGCTGAAATTCCAGACATTTTCTTCAAGCAACTCTTACACAAAAAGGGCATTATCATAATTTTCACAATTTCAGGGTGTTATTTCGACCTCATAACGTGGATGTATCATCAAAGAAACTGGGAAAGCACGTTTTTAACTGCACTGTCCCTTTAATGTCAGAGTGGTAAACAACTTAACAGGGACAAAATAATAACGTCAGCCAAGAGCGTGGCTGCTTGTGCTACTCCAAACTCTAGACCAGGGTTGCTCAACCCTGTTCCTGGAGAGCTACCCTGCTGTAGGTTTTCGATCCAAGCAAAAACCAGGAACAGGGGTGGCTCTCAAGGAACAGGGTTGGGCAGTCCTGCGCTAGACTGAGGTATATTACCCATGACCCTCTGTTTTTCTCCCCAGAGCCAGAATACCCTTTAAAAATAAGAGTCCCTCACATTATATTATCACAATAAAGGTCACACACTAGCTTGCTTTCAAAGTGGACCCGTTATGGGAGTCCTCATGAACACCACTGTAATTAGAACCATGTCTGTGCTCTAACAATCCACCACTTCCTCCTTTGTTGGCAATAACCTACAGTACCAGTCAAAAGTTTGGACACACCTACTCATTCATGTCACGGATTTTGCCGAGGCTGCTCCTCCTCCTTGCTCGGGCAGGCTTCGGCGTTTGTCGTCCCCGGAGTACTAGCTACCACCGTTGGATGTTTCGATGTTTGTTTGGTTTGGTCTGTCTGTTGCACATGTGTCCGTTTGTGTCTAATTATGTGTCCTATAACTTTTCTGCTTTGTGTATGTGAGTTTGTGTGTTGTTGTCCGCCTGTCCGTTGATGTCAGTGTTGTGTGCTCATTTAGTTAGTGTTTTACGCACTGCTTGCGTAATCTCTCGCCTCCAGTGTTTGAGGCCCGTTTATTTTTGTATTGTATATTTGACTAGTAAAGTCTGTTTGACTGAGCTTCTGTGTCCTGCGCCTGACTCCGACTCCACATCCACATCAGCCCCATTGACAGAACAACACACCATTCATGGAGTCAGCAGGAGCAGCGGCTGCACCCAAGTCGCCGGAGGATCGGATCAGCGAGCAAGACGCCATGATCCGGCAACTCGGGTCCGCCATGAATGAGGTGACGAACACTCTGCGCCGATTGGTAACTAGAGAGGTGCCCACACCTCCGCCCACCTTACCATCACCATCGGCCAGTCCTCCCATCCCAGCACCGGAACCCAGTGGAATTAGGCTCTCGCTCCCGAGGGCGTATGATGGCACCGCAGCCGGGTGTCAGGGGTTCCTCCTGCAGGTGGAACTCTACCTGGCCACCATACACCCGGCGCCCTCGGGATACGAGAGCGTCTCCGCCCTCATCTCCTGTCTCTCCGGCAAGGCGTTGGAGTGGGCCAACGCCGAATGGAGGGGAATAGACACCGCCACCATCACCTACGCGGAGTTCTCCCGCCGCTTCAGGGCAGTTTTTGACCATCCACCTGAGGGGAAAGCGGCGGGGGAGCGTCTGTTCCACCTCCGACAGGGGAAGAGGAGCGCACAGGAGTTCGCCCTGGAGTTCCGGACTCTAGCGGCGGATGCAGGGTGGAATGAGAGGGCCCTCATCGACCACTATCGATGCAGTCTTAGTGAGGTCGTGAGCTGGCCTGCAGGGACACCAACCTATCTTTCGACCAGTTGGTGGACATGTCCATCCGTCTCGATACCCTGCTGGCTACCCGCGGACGTCCCGAATGGGGGTCGTCCATTCCATCCTCCAGCACCTCCGAACCGATCCCTATGGAGCTCGGGGGTGCTGGCGCTAGAGAGAGGAGGAGAGAGAACCCGAGGGGGGCCGTCCCCTGCACCAACTGTGGCCGTGGAGGGCACACTGCGGCTAGGTGCTGGGGAGGGTCTCCAGGGAGAGGGAACAACAGGTCACGCACTGGGGAGTCATTTCAGGTGAGTAGGCGCCCCACTTACCCAGAGCTCTCTGTTGTTCACATGTGTATACCTGTAAGATTTCCACAGGTGGCACCTCATTCCCAGCATAAGGCGCTAGTCGATTCAGGCGCAGCTGGGAATTTTGTTGATCGTACATTTTGTTTAAGGTTAGGGATTCCCCTCCTGCCTGTTGATGCTCCCTTCCCTGTCCATGCCCTAGATAGCCAGCCGCTGGGATCGGGGTTGCTTAGAGAAGTCACAGCACCACTTAAGATGAATACGCAGGGGGGTCATGAGGAGACCATTCAGTTATATCTGATCGACTCTCCTGCGTATCCCGTGGTGCTGGGGCTTCCCTGGTTAATCGCCCATGATCCTACCATTTCGTGGCAACAGAGGGCTCTCATGGAGTGGTCTGCCCAGTGTGTAGGGAGATGTCTAGGTGTTTCCGTGGGGGCGACCTCGGTGGAGAGTCCGAACCAAGTGCCTGCAATGCACATTCCCCCTGAGTATGAGGATTTAGCACTCGTGTTCAGCAAAACAAGGGCGACACGGTTGCCACCTCATAGACAGGGGGATTGTGCGATAGACCTCCAAACAGGAGCAGCACTCCCGCGGAGCCATGTGTATCCTCTGTCTCAAGAGGAGACAGCGGCTATGGAGACTTACATAGCCGAGTCCTTGAGACAGGGATACATACGGACCTCCACTTCCCCGGTGTCCTCGAGTTTCTTCTTTGTGAAGAAGAAGGATGGGGGTTTGCGCCCGTGTATTGATTACCGTAGTCTCAATCAGATCACGGTTAAATACAGTTATCCTCTTCCTCTGATTGCGAGTATGACTGAATCATTACGCGGAGCGCGGTTCTTCACAAAGTTGGATCTCAGGAGCGCGTACAACCTGGTGCGCATTAGGGAGGGAGATGAATGGAAAACAGCATTTAGCACCACCTCGGGTCATTACGAGTATCTCGTCATGCCATACGGGTTAATGAATGCTCCTTCAGTCTTCCAATCCTTTGTGGACGAGATCTTCCGGGACATGCATGGGCAGGGTGTTGTGGTGTACATCGACGACATTCTAGTGTACTCTTCTACACGAGCCGAGCATGTAGCCCTGGTGCGCCGAGTGTTGGGGAGGCTGTTGGAGCATGACTTGTATGTCAAGGCAGAGAAATGTTTGTTTTTCCAGGAGTCCATCTCCTTTTTGGGTTATCTGTTTTCCGCGTCAGGGGTGAAGATTGAGGTTGACCGTGTGTCTGCCGTGCGTAATTGGCAAACTCCAACCACTGTTAAAGAGGTGCAGCAGTTTTTGGGTTTTGCTAATTACTACCGGAGGTTTATCCGGGGCTTTGGACAGGTGGCAGCTCCCATTACGTCCCTGCTGAAGGGGGGTCCGGTGCGTTTGCAGTGGTCAGCTGAAGCGGACAGGGCATTTGTTAAACTGAAGAACCTGTTCACTTCGGCTCCGGTGCTGGCGCATCCGGACCCCACTTTACCATTCCAAGTAGAGGTGGACGCGTCAGAGGCCGGTATTGGGGCAGTACTGTCGCAACGGTCCGGCACGCCACCTAAACTCCGCCCCTGTGCGTTCTATTCTAAGAAGCTCAGCCCGGCGGAGCGAAATTATGACGTAGGGGACAGGGAGCTGTTAGCCGTGGTTCAGGCCCTAAAGGTGTGGAGGCATTGACTTGAGGGGGCTCAACACCCTTTCCTCATTCTGACTGACCACCGTAACCTGGAGTACATCCGGGCAGCTAGGAGATTAAACCCTCGTCAGGCTAGGTGGAATATGTTTCTAACCCGGTTCATTTTTAAAATAACGTACATCCCAGGGTCCCAGAACGGTAAGGCAGACGCCCTGTCCCGGCGGTATGACACAGAGGAGAGGTCCATTGAGCCCACTCCCATACTGCCGGAGTCTTGTCTGGTGGCTCCGGTGGTGTGGGAGGTCGATGCGGAGATCGAGCGGGCATTACGTACCAACCCTACTCCCCCAGAGTGTCCTGTGGGGCGGACGTACGTTCCGCTCGAGGTTCGTGATCGGCTTATTTATTGGGCTCATATGTCACCCTCCTCTGGACATCCAGGTATTGGCCGGACAGTGCACTGCCTTAGCGTGAAATACTGGTGGCCAACGTTAGCTAGGGATGTGAGGGTTTATGTCTCCTCCTGCTCGGTGTGCGCCCAGTGTAAGGCACCTAGACACCTGGCCAGGGGGAAGTTACATCCCCTGCCCGTTCCACAACAACCATGGTCTCACCTCTCGGTGGACTTTGTGACCGACCTTCCTCCCTCCCAGGGGAATACCACCATTTTGGTCGTTGTGGATCGGTTTTCTAAGGCCTGTCGTCTCCTCCCAATGCCGGGTCTTCCTACTGCCCTACAGACCGCTGAGGCACTATTTACCCACGTCTTCCGGCACTACGGGGTTCCCGAGGATATAGTGTCTGACCGAGGTCCCCAGTTCACCTCCAGAGTCTGGAGGGCGTTCATGGAACGCTTGGGGGTCTCGGTGAGCCTTACCTCGGGTTACCACCCAGAGAGCAATGGGCAGGTAGAACGAGTTAACCAGGATGTGGGTAGGTTTCTGAGGTCCTATTGCCAGGGCCGGCCGGAGGAGTGGTCAAGGTATATCCCCTGGGCAGAGATGGCACAGAACTCTCTTCTCCACTCCTCCACCAATCTAACCCCTTTCCAGTGTGTGTTAGGGTATCAGCTGGTTCTGGCACCATGGCACCAGAGCCAGATCGAGGCTCCTGCGGTGGATGAGTGGGTTCGGCGCTCGGAGGAGACGTGGAACGCTGCACACGTCCACCTGCAGCGGGCCATCCGTCGACAGAAGGCGAGCGCTGATCTCCACCGCAGTGAGGGCCCGGTGTACGCACCGGGAGATCGAGTCTGGCTCTCGACTCGAAACCTGCCCCTCCGCCTGCCCTGCCGGAAGCTGGGTCGGCGGTTTGTGGGGCCTTTTAAAGTCCTGAGGAGATTGAACGAGGTGTGTTACAGGTTACAACTGCCTATTGATTATAAGAATATTAACCCCTCGTTCCATGTGTCTCTTCTCAGGCCGGTGGTAGCTGGTCCACTCCAGGAAGGTGAGATAGGAGAGACCCCCCCCTGCCCCCACTGGACATCGAGGGAGCTCCGGCGTACACGGTCCGGACCATCTTGGATTCGAGACGTCGGATGGGGGGTCTCCAGTATCTCGTGGAGTGGGAGGGGTACGGCCAGGAGGAATGGTGCTGGGTGCCTAGGAGGGATATTCTAGATCCATCCCTCCTGACTGAGTTCCACCGTGGTCATCCCACGCGCCCTGCTCCGCGTCCTCCTGGTCGTCCCCGAGGCCGGGGTCGGCGCACGGCTGGAGCCGCGCGTCAAGGGGGGGGTACTGTCACGGATTCTGCCGAGGCAGCTCCTCCTCCTTGCTCGGGCAGGCTTCGGCGTTCGTCGTCCCCGGAGTACTAGCTACCACCGTTGGATGATTCGATGTTTGTTTGGTTTGGTCTGTCTGTTGCACCTGTGTCCGTTTATGTCTAGTTTTCTGCTTTGTGTATGTGAGTTTGTGTGTTGTTGTCCGCCTGTCCGTTGATGTCAGAGTTGTGTGCTCATTTAGTTAGTGTTTTACGCACTGCTTGCGTAATCTCTCGCCTCCAGTGTTTGAGGCCCGTTTATTTTTGTATTGTATATTTGACTAGTAAAGTCTGTTTGACTGAGCTTCTGTGTCCTGCGCCTGACTCCGACTCCGCATCCACATCAGCCCCATTGACACTGGACATGTACTGGCTTAAGCAGGAGGACACGTCTGGCACTGCAGGATTTGAGTCCCTGGCAGCGTAGTGTGTTTCTGATGGTAGGCTTTGTTACTTTGGTCCCAGCTCTCTGCAGGTCATTCACTAGGTCCCCACCATGTGGTTCTGGGATTTTTGCTCACCGTTCTTGTGATCATTTTGACCCCACGGGGTGAGATCTTGCGTGGAGCCCCAGATCGAGGGAGATTATCAGTGGTCTTGTATGTCTTCCATTTCCTAATAATTGCTCCCACAGTTGATTTCCTCAAACCAAGCTGCTTACCTATTGCAGATTCAGTCTTCCCAGCCTGGTGCAGGTCTACAATTTTGTTTCTGGTGTCCTTTGACAGCTCTTTGGTCTTGGCCATAGTGGAGTTTGGAGTGTGACTGTTTGAGGTTGTGGACAGGTGTCTTTTATACTGATAACAAGTTCAAACAGGTGCCATTAATAAAGGTAACGAGTGGAGGACAGAGGAGCCTCTTAAATAAGAAGTTACAGGTCTGTGAGAGCCAGAAATCTTGCTTGTTTGTAGGTGACCAAATACTTATTTTCCACCATAATTTGCAAATAAATTCATAAAAAATCCTACAATGTGATTTTCTGGAGAAAAATCTTCTCAATTTGTCTGTCATAGTTGACGTGTACCTATGATGGAAATTACAGGCCTCTCTCATCTTTTTAAGTGGGAGAACTTGCACAATTGGTGGCTGACTAAATGCTTTTTTCCCCCACTGTACGTGTTAAGTTGCGTCAATTCAAATCTGGTATTAGGAACAAAAGAGGTCAATACACGTCTTCTAAAATAGACTAGTATTTTAATTAATGCAAACCACTTCAATGGTAAATATGATGTTCGTATATACGGGTCCACTGAAATACCACGCAGGGCACTCAGAGAACTGATCCATTGTTCTAAGTTCTTCTTCAAATACTCTGACAGAGATAGTTCCCGCTCCCTGCTGGCCAATCAGAGTAGAGACTGAGCATGGTTTAGACTTACTCAGCCTATCCGTTGGCGCACAGGCTGGTCCCAGTCCCTTGGCGCTCCACTGTTGCACACTGTTGCCAGGCATAAGTTTGTTATCATCACAATCTGTCCAGAGAGTCGGCACTTTTGCAATACACATGTCCTTGAGCGTTCTAACAAAGAGGCAGTGTTCGTGTATGTGAGACACAAATTCTTATCTCCCCCTACTCCATAACGTTCCTCACATGAATCACAGCTTGTTATGTGAAACAATTTATATCAGTACAGTACAAACCCATTATGTTTAATCATTAATGCATTCCTTCTAAGCTAGGCATCACATCCAGCCATAAGAAAATAGATCCCAACATACGCATTAAGAAGGAAAGAAATTCCACAAATTAACTTTTAAGAAGGCACACCTGTTAATTGAAATGCATTCCTGTCAAGCCCTGACTCAGAGGACGCTTATATGTTGAGTCAGGGTGTATATATTCATTGTTGTGATGTTCTATGTTGTATTTTCTATGTTTAGATCTAGGATGTCTAGATCTATGTTGGCCGGTGTGGTTCCCAATCAGAGACAGCTGTCGCTCGTTGTCTCTGATTGGGGACCATACTTAGGCAGCCTATTGGCACTAGTGGGTTGTGGGATCTTGTTCCGTGTGAGGTATGTTGTTTGTCTACCTAGGACTTCACGTTTCGTTTCGTTTGTTGTTTTGTCGGTTGTTTATTCGTTAAATAAACATGTATGCATATCACGCTGCGCCTTGGTCTGTCCCGTCTTTAAACGACCGTGACAGAAGATCTCACCAAACGAGGACCAAGCAGCGTGTCCAGGAGCAGACAGCCTGGACCTGGGAGGAGATCCTGGACGGTAAGGGATCCTGGACTTGGGAGGAGATTCAGGCCGGGATGGATCGCCGTCCTTGGGAGGAGACAGTGGAGGCGCGGTATAGAGAGGAGCAGCGGCAACGCAGAAGGTGCCGGCCGAGGAAGAAGCCCGAGAGACAGCCCCAAGAAAAATGTTGGGGGGGGCTAAAAGGGTGGTTGGCGGAGCCTAGTGTTAGAGCAGAGCCAACTCCCCGTACTCACGCGAGGAAGCGTGTGACTGGGCAGGCTCCGTGTTATGCGGAGATACGTACTGTGTCGCCAGTGTGTCGGCACAGTCCTGTACGTCCTGTGCTAGCACCACGCACGTCTCGTGCGAAGATGGGCATTCAGCCAGGACGGGGTGTGCCGGCTCAACGCTCCTGGTCTCCAGTACGCCTCCTTGGTCCCGCATATCCTGTGCCTGTTCTACGAGCTGCATCGCCAGTGCGCGTGCACAGCCCAGTGCGTCCTGTGCCAGCGCTCCGCATGTGTAATGCGAAAGTGGGCAGCCAGCCAGGACGGGTTGTGCCAGCTCTCCGCTCCAGACCTCCAGTCCGCCTTCGCAATCTGGTCCGGCCCGTTCCTGCTCCTCGCACCAAACCAGCGGTGCGTGTTCCCAGCACCGGCCCGGCCCGTTCATGCTCCCCGCACTAAGCCAGTGGTGCGTGTTCCCAGTACGGCCCGACCCGTTCCTGCTCCCCGCACTAAGCCAGTGGTGCGTGTTCCCAGTACGGTCCGGCCCATTCCTGCTCCTCGCATCAAGCCAGTGGTGCGCGTCGCCAGCCCGGCATCGGCCTGTTCCTGCCCCTCGCACCAAGCCAGTGGTGCGCGTCGCCAGCCCGGTCCGGCCTGTTCCTGTCTCTCGCACCAAGCCAGTGGTGCGCGTTGCCAGCCCGGCCTGGCCTGTTCCTGCTCCCTCGCACCAAGCCAGTGGTGCGTGTTCCTAGTCCGGTCCGGCCCGTGCCTGCTCCTCGCACCAGACCAGTGGTGCGGGTGTCCAGTCCGTCACGGCCCATGCCTGCTCCACTCCGGAGCCAGAGCAGTCCGCTCCACCGGGGTCCAGTCCAGATCCGGTCAGCGGATCCACTCCGGAGCCAGAGCAGTCCGCTCCACCGGTGCCTAGTTCAGCTCCGGTCAGCTGCTTCACTCCGGAGCCAGAGCAATCCGCTCCACCGGGGTCCAGTCCAGCTCCGGTCAGCGGCTCCACTCCGGAGCCAGAGCAGTCCGCTCCACCGGTGCCTGATCCAGCTCCGGTCAGCGGCTCCACTCTGGAGTCAGAGCAGTTCGCTCCACCGTCGTCGGGTCCAGCTCCAGTCAGCGGTTCCAGTCCAGACCCAGACGTCAGCCCCTCTCCAGGTTCAGGGTCTCCCACACCAGGGTCCAGACAGGGCTTGGTACTTCGTGGGAGGAAGGTCCAGACCAGACCAAGGGCGCAACAGGGAGGCGGAAAATAGGTGGTGGTCACGCCCGGAGCCGGATCCGCCTCCGAGGCGGAATGCCCAAGTCTAGGTCCAAGAGGCTTCTAAACAGCTTCTACCCCCAAACCATAAGACATCTAATCAAATGGCTACCCAGTCCATTTGCCCCCCCCCCCCCCCCCCCTATTTTTTTACGCTGCTGCTACTCTCTATTTATTATCTATGCATAGTCTCTTTAATAACTCTACCTACATGTACATATTACCTCAATTACCTCGACAAACCGGTGCCCCCGCACATTGACTCGGTACCAGTACCCCCTGTATTTAGCCTCGCTATTGTTAATTTTACTGCTGCTCTTTAATTATTTGTTACTTTTATTTCGTATTATTCACCACAACGTTCACACTAAGGTTATTATAGAAAACTAAAACTAATCATGAAAAAACATTTTAGTAAACTGAAATAAAAGTATTAACAAACCTGTTTGAAAAACTAAAACTATACTGAAACTATTATCTTTGACTCAAAAAAATCGAAATAAAATAAAATAAAAGCCATCATGAATTATGTTCAGTTTGAGTTATTTTTCTCTTAATTTTGGGCAAAAATAGAATGGGGTTTTCAAGCTTTTTTCTCTAGTGAGGTTTGGCGGGTCAGACTGGGTGCGTTTGAGTGGTAAAGGCTCAAGCAACCAACTGTAGACAAAATTCGAGGAATGAAGTCGGGGGAGGTGCAACTGTGACAGCCAAAAGTCGGTACGCTAATGTAGTTTTCCAGCAGCAAGGTTCAACTCAACATGGCAATATTGCCATTGTTTATCAAAGTTTTCTTTCTATGTCTGCAACCCCCATATCCCACTCTCAAACTGAAATATTGAGGAGTACACCACATCAGTCACTGGCTTCATCAATAAGTGCATCGATGATGTCGTCCCCACAGTGACCGTACGTACATACCCCAACCAGAAGCCATGGATTACAGGAAACATCCGCACTGAGCTAAAGGGTAGAGCTGCCGCTTTCAAGGAACGGGACTCTAACCCGGACGCTTATAAGAAATCCCGCTATGACCTCCGACGAACCATCAAACAGGCAAAGAGTCAATACAGGACTAAGATTGAATCGTACTACACTGGCTCTGACGCTCGTCGGATGTGGCAGGGCTTGAAAACTATTACAGACTACAAAGGGAAGCACAGCCGCGAGCTGCCCAGTGACACAAGCCTACCAGATGAGCTAAACCACTTCTATGCTTGCTTCGAGGCAAGCAACACTGAAGCATGCATGAGAGCACCAGCTGTTCCGGATGACTATGTGATCACGCTCTCCGTAGCCGATGTGAGTAAGACTTTTAAGCAGGTCAACATTCACAAGGCCGCAGGGCCAGACGGATTACCAGGACGTGTACTCCGAGCATGTGCTGACCAACTGGTAAGTGTCTTCACTGACATTTTCAAAATGTCCCTGACTGAGTCTGTAATACCAACATGTTTCAAGCAGACCACCATAGTCCCCGTGCCCAAGGACTCTAAGATAACCTGCCTAAATGACTACCGACCCGTAGCACTGACGTCTGTAGCCATGATGTGCTTTGAAAGGCTGGTCATGGCTCACATCAACAGCATTATCCCAGAAACCCTAGACCCACTCCAATTTGCATACCGCCCCAACAGATCCACAGATGATGCAATCTCTATTGCACTCCACACTGCCCTTTCCCACCTGGACAAGAGGAACACCTACGTGAGAATGCTATTCATTGACTACAGCTCAGCATTCAACACCATAGTGCCCTCTAAGCTCATCACTAAGCTAAGGATCCTGGGACTAAACACCTCCCTCTGCAACTGGATCCTGGACTTCCTGACGGGCCGCCCCCAGGTGGTAAGGGTAGGTAACAACACATCTGCCACACTGATCCTCAACACAGGGGCACCTCAGGGGTGCGTGCTCAGTCCCCTCCTGTACTCTCTGTTCACCCATGACTGCATGGCCAGGCACGACTCCAACACAATCATTAAGTTTGCCGACGACACAACAGTGGTAGGCCTGATCACCGACAACGATGAGACAGCCTATAGGGAGGAGGTCAGAGACCTGGCCGTGTGGTGCCAGGACAACAACCTCTCCCTCAACGTGACCAAGACAAAGGAGATTATTGTGGACTACAGGAAAAAAAAGAGGACTGAGCACGCCCCCATTCTCATCGACGGGGCTGTAGTGGAACAGGTTGAGAGCTTCAAGTTCCTTGGTGTCCACATCACCAACGAACTATCATGGTCCAAACACACCAAGACAGTCGTGAAGAGGGCACGACAAAGCCTATTCCCCCTCAGGAGACTGAAAAGATTTGGCATGGGTCCTCAGATCCTCAAAAAATTCTACAGCTGCACCATCGAGAGCATCCTAACTGGTTGCATCACCGCCTGGTATGGCAACTGCTTGGCCTCTGACCGCAAGGCACTACAGAGGGTAGTGCGTACGGCCCAGTACATCACTGGGGCCAAGCTTCCTGCCATCCAGGACCTCTATACCAGGCGGTGTCAGAGGAAGGCCCTCAAAATTGTCAAAGACTCCAGCCACCCTAGTCATAGACTGTTCTCTCTGCTACCGCACGGCAAGCGGTACCGGAGTGCCAAGTCTAGGTCCAAAAGACTTCTCAACAGCTTCTACCCCCAAGCCATAAGACTCCTGAACAGCTAATCATGGCTACCCGAACTATTTGCACTGCCCCCCCACCCCATCCTTTTTACGCTGCTGCTACTCTGTTAATTATTTATGCATAGTCACTTTAACTCTACCCACATGTACATATTACCTCAACTACCTCAACTAGCCGGTGCCCCCGCACATTGACTCTGCAACGGTACCCCCCTGTATATATAGCCTCCCTACTGTCACTTTATTTTACTTCTGCTCTTTTTTTTCTCAACACTTTTTTTGTTGTTGTTTTATTTTTACATTTTTTGTTAAAAATAAATGCACTGTTGGTTAAGGGCTGTAAGTAAGCATTTCACTGTAATGTCTGCACCTGTTGTATTCGGCGCATGTGACCAATAAAATTTGATTTGATTTGATTTGAAATAATATGTGTGTACATTGAATTACTGAGAGAGAGAGGCTCAAATATCACATTTATTTGTATATATCAGGCCCAATCCCAAATGGACTCCCTATGCACATGGAGATCTGAGATGATTTGAATGGTATAAGCAACACGATGAAAATTCCACATAGTCTTTCAGAGGGCAAGATGGAGCTATTACCATATTGCTTACACCTGTCAAATCCTCTCCATTCTCCACAAGTGTGTAGGGCTTAGGGGTCCATTTGGGATTGGGCCCCACTGTATACAAGTTTTTTCCTGTTTCGGTCATGTCTTTGATAACGTTTGCATGGGTAAAAAAAAAAAAAAAAAGATTTGTTGACAATAGAACCTCCCACAATGCACACACTTGGAGGTGGAACCTAAACGAGCATTTCCACTCAAGGATCAGAATTATGTTGAAATAGGGGCGGCATTTCCCTCTGGTGGGGGCCTTTAAGCTAGTTAGCTAAAATCTTGTTGGTTGAAGAATTATTCCGACCATAAAGCACATGAATGAAACAAAGTCGTATTTCCGACATCACAACTAGGAAACAGCAAACTCACTGTGGCTAACTGTACACTACATCTACATTGAAATTCCCTTTTGAAAATTATCAATTCCGACAGCTAGTTCAGTGAGCTGTAAGCCAGTAGAGAACATATATATATACTTTTTATTCATTTTGAAATGGTGTGAGCAAAATATATACAACATAAATGGTTTGCAAAACTGAAAATATAAACTTAATCTATGTAAATATAGCTTGGTGTTAGCTAGATGGGTATTATACTTACAAATGGGGTTGGAACTGAAATTATTTTCCTATCATATCGTTTTGAACAGAACCACCATTTTTGTTTGTTCGTTTCCACTGTTCCGACCAGCAAAAGAAAGTTCTGAACTGGTTCGAACCCAAAAAAAGTAACGGTTGATATATTTCCTTTCTGTTCCTTTTTCAACCAGTGAAATCAACAGTTTTAGCTCATTAAATTACTTCAGCAATCAGCGATGATAGAGCAGGCAAGCTAGTTGTTTACATGCGTGATGGACAGACAAGTGGAACCTATGGTGCAAGATGCGACTGAAATTTTGCGGGTGGAGCGAGAGATGGTTGAGGAGGAGGCTTGAAGTGCTGGAAATCTTGTTATGACATACATTATCTTAATTAGGTCCACATAATTATACCTAGGAGGAGCGGCTTCTATGAAGGAACTTTGAATGTCCTTTGAGCTAACTAGCTAACAAGCTTGTGTGTGCACAGCGGCACCAGAATTAAAAACACACTTTGTTGCGTATTTTTGTGGGACTACAAAAAAATGCCTGGAAAATAAACAAATGTTATTAACCGGTCCCATGCTTTTAAAATAACAGTTATGTTCCAGAACAGTATGGATCACTTTCATTCCCGGTTCCGTTTCTGTTCCCTGAAAAATGTAGTGTAGTCTTATGGGATATATAGTGATGTTTCATTGTCTTAAGTGGTTGGGCAGGTGGAGCAAACAGGCTCGTATGTCAGTGTTGGGTCCTGGCATCTCGCCCATATTCTCCCAAAGTTGGTTGGTGGGATCATAACGATGAACCAATCTGGTATCCCTGTAGTCCTCTTGGCAGTATCCTCCTAGCACATAGAGCATCCCCTCTAGAACCACAGAGGCTGCTCCGACATGGGGGACGGCCAGGGGTGTGAGGGCGCTCCAAGAGTCACTAACCGAGTCATAAACCTCACAGGCCAGCTGGTCGATAGACATGACGTTTTCATCAACAGTGACTCCTCCTGCCACGTAAAGATGGCCGTTTAAAGTCTCCATGCAGTGATGGGCTCGAGGTTGGCTCATCTCGGCCAGGTAGGTGGTTCCTCTCTCAGGGTGGTACAGGAACATAGACACCAGACACTGGTGCCTGCAGTCGAACCCCCCTGAGATGAAAATCTTTCCATCCAACATTGTGGCAGCATGGCAACTCAAAGTCATATCCAAGGGTCGGGCAAAGCTAGAAGGGAAGGCCAAAGTTGGTAATGATAGCAACAAAGAAACAAAGTTTTACTTAAGTTATATACAATCTCCAACGGAACCATTAACTACCGCAAGCAATGCTGTGTTACCATTCCCTTTTGAGCTACCAAAAAAAAAACGTACCTCCAGAAATCTGTGTTTGGACAGTAGCGCTCCACACTATCCAGGTTAGTTTTTGGATCAATGTCCCCTCCAATGGCATATATCATCCCGTCCAGCACAACCATGGAAAAGTTACACCTTGTCTTCTGCAAGTCAGCCAATCTCTCCCAGAGGTTCTGAAGCGGATCATATCTGAAAGACAATAAAGAATGTGAAAATTGTGTAAAAACATAAATATGTAAAAAATGTCATACCTAAAGGACTAATTGGTTAGTAGATACAAACCCAAAGCATCTTATCTCACCTGTAGACCGAGTTGAAAATGTCAAGCATGCCTTCATAATTCTGTCCCCCGACCACATACAACTTCCCTGTGAGTACCGCCACCTCGTGACTTAACCTTGGTGGCTTTGGCATCTCTCCAAGCAACCTCCATTCCACATTCTTTACAACACCTGTGTAGTTCCTCAGAGAGTTCCCGTACCACAGTTCTCGGCTGGGAGATCGCCGGGTAAAATCAGCAGAGATCTGATCTCCACCCACCAAGACTAGACTGTCCTTCGGCAAGTAGACTCTGCACAGGGTCCGAGGTGCAACGTGATGGGAGTAGAAGTCCTTCAGTATAGTCAGGTAGAGACCTTCCATGTTGCATTCAGACCACAGTTTTGCCATTTTAACTTCATTGAACTCTTTGAAGTTCATGAGGGGAAAGTGGACTTTCTTCATCAGCTTTTTGGTGAGTCTAAGCCTTTTGCTGGGACACGCCTCGATCCAAGCCACCACAGCCTTGAAGACGACAAGCTCAGAGGGCACAAAGAGGGAGTTGCTTTTCAGGTATCTTCTTAGCTTATTGGCTGGCAGGTCTTGAAATTTAGGGGTGTTTGCCACGTTTTGGAAGTGTCTCAGGACAAAACTATTGGCCACATCGAGGAGTTCCGGCATCCCATAAGCCTCAGCGAAGGAGGCCACATCCAGGCAGGAGTGGGCATCCATTTCCTGTTCCAGGAAGTCGAGGCACAGCGAGAGGGCGGGCTGGAACTGGAGCTGGAAGGCGGTGCAGGTGATCTCAAAGATATGCCCCCAGCTGAGGGGGAGGGACCCACTGTAGGAGCAGCCAATCAGGGCCTCCAGCTCAGCAGCCTCCAGGAAGGGAAGGGCCACACAGAGCTGCTGGGATTCCTTCATCCCGCTGGTGAACATTCCCCGGAAGTAGTCACTACTGGCAGCCAGGAGCACTCTGTGGACTTGGAGATAGGAGAGAGAAGAGGAAATGGATTATTGCTGTTATCATCATTATTATAATCAGGTAGCTCATAAATAGACTACTTCCCCATCTGGTTTATCATGACTCTTATGAATTCAGATGTAAGACAGAAAGTCAGAATATTATAAGTTAACATAATTACATTTTGTTGATCCCGGACGAGTCCCCAACAATGAATACAAAAATATACAAAAATATAAATCAAATTAATATTTAATGTATATATTTTCTCATTATAACATCATATAATAATATATTAATATATTAGTAATATTAATATCTTATATATCATCCGATTATTATTCAAAATTATATTATTATATGCTCAAAATCAATATTATTACCATCATAAGCATGCATGGGTTATTTAGCTTGATCTCGGATGCTCCCAACTAAAAATATATGAATTGTCTTCTCTATCATTGTACAGTACATAGTCATGATGTATTTTGACACCAGTTTACTGACCATGGAATGATGTCCCACCAACCTCCAGCTCCACATCACAGCCTACTCCCTCTTTCCACAGCTGTCTGATTGACTGAAGACTGCGCTTCATCTGTTCTTCAGCAGACACCTTATTTTCTTCTGCCCTCTTCTCTACTCCCTTCTTCATCTTCCCCTCCTCTTTCCTGCAGAGTTCTAGAACTCTGGGGACCCCTAGTGTTTTAGCTGCAGTCTGTATCTGGGCCAGTGAGTCTCTGTTCAGAGCTGATATGGCACCAGTGTAGGCAAACTCAGTCACCCCTGCCAGCCCTGCACGCCTCACCTCAGGACCCAGACTGATGGATATCTCTGTCTGTATGTTCATGTCAAAATCTCTCCTCTCCCTCCTCTTCTCCATGTCTTCATCCCACTTGGGCAGCCTCTGGTGTATTAGGGTGTGGTGTACTAGGGAGCTGACAGCAGCCAGGACAAGGGAGTGTGCGTGGAGACACTGCCCATTCTCAGTGCTCAGAGTCAGGTCAGTGAGGAGAGACGAGTCCCTGAGCTGCTCCAGGGCTTTGAACATTTCTCTGGCATATGAGTCTCTGCTGTATACCCTTGTTGTATCCACATCCACTATCACCCCTTTCTGCTCTCTAACAACTGCCCACTGTTCTTTTACTTCTTGAACCTCATTGTCCTCTTCTTCAGCTAGCTCTCTCTGTAGATCTATCTTACTGTTTTCGAGCCTTCTAAATTCTTTATCATCTTTTTTTGTGTTCACCTGATTCTCAAAATCATTTTCTTTCCCCTCCCCTGCATGCCTCTTTCCCTCTCGATTTGCCTCTGTGTTGTGCTCTTCCCCCATCAATTCTTTATCTTGTCTCCATAGAGTCTCCAAGCCCCCCTGGAAGCTTGATCCCGCTAAAGCCATCGCTTCCAATGATAACAGTCTGTATGTCAACAAATGTCCAACAGTCTCCCAACCTACAGCTTACCAATAAATCTAGGAAAAAATACCCAATAAAAACACTGTAAAAAAAATCTCTTATGAAGTCACTTACTTGACACAGGTTTTTGTGGAGAAATACAACAGAAAAGAATAGTCGTATCAGTGTTCAATCATCTGCAGTGGCTCTTAGCTGTAGACTGTATGTGATCTTTATACTGCAGTCTTTTCTTCCACCCTCCCTACAGGGTCAGGCATCTCTGTTGTCTCCTCTTCCTCTTCCCTCTCCTTGTGTGTATTTACCCCTATTTGACAGAACCCTTTATAAATCCACAAACAAGCAGCTATATATATATACTCATAGTCATACGGATCAGATTGCACAGTAAACTATTAATAATTGTCTGTTTCTGGTCCAGGTTCTCATCCCTCAAAGTCTTTCCAGAGTACTAACTAAACAATAATAACTAAAAAAAGGTTTGGGTTTCAGAGTGGCAATGTCCACAATTTTACCATGTGATAGATTGACGGTTGTGTTAGTGATGGGGAGATGTCTTACAGTAACATACACAAGACTGCATCTTGCCATTCTCACAGTTCCTCTTTATCATTTCCCCACACACTTTTCTCATCCTTCATTATTTCCTCATGTTTTCTCAATTAATTTCTCACCGTTTTTAATAATTTCTCTGCAGTTTTTACTATGTATTGCACTTGAAGCATAGACGATCAGACCCTGGAACCGTAAAAAGGGGAATGTTTTAGGCTTATAGCCTGTTTGAGCTCCTCCAATCCCAAGGCTTCTCCTAGACATCCCAAAGCCTTGGCCGCCACCTCCCAGTGTATTCTGGGTCATGTGACTTGGGGATCAGTAGGGGTATGGCATGCTTAGAGGGTCATCGGGATTGTGTTGCTCCTCCACAAACAAACACTGGGGAATCTGGGTCAAGGAGGTAGGAAAAAGGAGTGTGAAGGGCAAGGAATAGGACATTTACACCTCATTATTGAGCCTATACATCTTTTATTTTAAAAAACAGTTTACCCTTATTTTAACCCTGGCCCTTTACAGCACACCCTGCTCATTACTGTCAGTTACGCCTTGATAATGCTCACTCAAATGATTACATTACCACTATATATGTTGTTCATGTTGCTTTGCTCTTTTAATTGCTCTTGGTGTGGTTTTGGGGTTAACGTTTTCATAACCTTGTTGAAGGTTGTAGGTTGAAGGTTGTAGCCGCTACGCCACCTTGTTTAACGGGGTGAGGACCTCGGATAAATACTAAATACAACTAAACATTATCAAAACACAGGTTCTTCACATCAAGGGTGGAGCATGGAAATGCTAAGACACATATAAATATTATTTGTATTTTCTGTAGCAGCAAGCAGCAATGATCTCAATATCACCATAAATAATAATCAACAATCAATATTCGGAGCGGTCTGCACATACAGGGAGGGAAAAAAGTTTTTGATCCCCTGCTGATTTTGTACGTTTGCCCACTGACAAAGAAATGATCAGTCTATAATTTTAATGCTAGGTTTATTTGAACAGTGAGAGACAGAATATCAACCAAAAAATCCAGAAAAACGCATGTCAAAAATGTTATAAATTGATTTGCATTTTAATGAGGGAAATACGTATTTGACCCCCTCTCAATCAGAAAGATTTCTGGCTCCCAGGTGTCTTTTATACAGGTAACGAGCTGAGATTAGGAGCACACTCTTAAAGGGAGTGCTCCTAATCTCAGTTTGTTACCTATATAAAAGACACCTGTCCACAGAAGCAATCGATCAATCAGATTCCAAACTCTCCACCATGGCCAAGACCAAAGAGCTCTCCAAGGATGTCAGGGACAAGATTGTAGACCTACACAAGGCTGGAATGGGCTACAAGACCATCGCCAAGCAACTTGGTGAGAAGGTGACAACAGTTGGTGTGATTATTCGCAAATGGAAGAAACACAAAACAACTGTCAATCTCCCTCGGCCTGGGGCTCCATGCAAGATCTCACCTCGTGGAGTTGCAATGATCATGAGAACAGTGAGGAATCAGCCCAGAACTACACGGGAGGATCTTGTCAATGATCTCAAGGCAGCTGGGACCATAGTCACCAAGAAAACAATTGGTAACACACTACGCCTTGAAGGACTGAAATCCTGCAGCGCCCGCAAGGTCCCCCTGCTCAAGAAAGCACATATACAGGCCCGTCTGAAGTTTGCCAATGAACATCTGAATGATTCAGAGGAGAACTGGGTGAATGTGTTGTGGTCAGATGAGACCGAAATCGAGCTCTTTGGAATCAACTCAACTCGCCGTGTTTGGAGGAGGAGGAATGCTGCCTATGACCCCAAGAACACCATCCCCACTATCAAACATGGAGGTGGAAACATTATGCTTTGGGGGTGTTTTTCTGCTAAGGGGCAGGACAACTTCACTGCATCAAAGGGACGATGGACGGGGCCATGTACCGTCAAATCTTGGGTGAGAGCCTCCTTCCCTCAGCCAGGGCATTGAAAATGGGTTGTGGATGGGTATTCCACCATGACAATGACCCAAAACACACGGCCAAGGCAACAAAGGAGTGGCTCAAGAAGAAGCACATTAAGGTCCTTTAGTGGCCTAGCCAGTCTTCAGACCTTAATCCCATAGAAAATCTGTGGAGGGAGCTGAAGGTTCGAGTTGCCAAACATCAGCCTCGAAACCTTAATGACTTGGAGAAGATCTGCAAAGAGGAGTGGGACAAAATCCCTCCTGAGATGTGTGCAAACCTGGAGGCCAGCTACAAGAAACGTCTGACCTCTGTGATTGCCAACAAGGGTTTTGCCACCCAGTACTAAATCATGTTTTGCAGAGGGGTCAAATACTTATTTCCCTCATTAAAATGCAAATCAATTTCTAACATTTTTTACATGCGTTTTTCTGGATTTTTTTGTTGTTATTCTGTCTCTCACTGTTCAAATAAACATACCATTAAAATGATAGACTGATCATGTCTTTGTCAGTGGGCAAACATATAAAATCAGCAGGGGATCAAATACTTATTTTCCCTCACTGTATCAAACATGATCTTCAGCGCTATCGCTTGAACAACAAGCTATCCAATAGTTAGATCCGATATCAGCTTTCAATAACAATTACAAAAGTGCATAGTTGAGGAAGGCCTGCTCAGGAAGACAGAGAGCAGATCTGGAGGGGGATGGGCACTCACGCTGCAAGCCCACTTACAAAGTTCCACTGGATTTGGATTAAGCAACACTGTCCCTGCTCTCATCCTTCCAGAGCACACCGACCTAAAGGCAGACTAAATAGCCTTGGTTTCTCAAATGACTGCCTCGCCTGGTTCACCAACTACTTCTCAGATGGAGTTCAATGTGTCAAATCGGAGGGCCTGTTGTCTGGACCTCTGGCAGTCTCTATGGGGGTGCCACAGGGTTCAATTCTCGGGCCGACTCTATTCTCTGTGTATATCAATGATGTCGCTCTTGCTGCTGGTGACTCTCAGATCCACCTCTATGCAGATGACACCATTTTGTATACATCTGGCCTTTCATTGGACACTGTGTTAACAAACCTCCAAACGAGCTTCAATGCCATACAACACTCCTTCCGTGGCCTCCAACTGCTCTTAAATTCTAGTAAAACTAAATGCATGCTCTTCAATCGAATGCTGCTTGCACCCGCCCGCCCGACTAGAATCACTACTCTCGGCGGGTCTGACTTAGAATATGTGGACAACTACAAATACTTAGGTGTCTGATTAGACCGTAAACTCTCCTTCCAGACTCACATTAAGCATCTCCAATCCAAGGTTAAATCTAGAATTGGCTTCCTATTTTGCAACAAAGCCTCCTTCACTCATGCTGCTAAACATGCCCTCGTAAAACTGACTATCCTACCGATCCTTGACTTTGGTGATGTCATTTACAAAATAGCCTCCAACACTCTACTCAGCAAATTGGATGTAGTCTATCACAGTGCCATCCATTTTGTCACCAAAGTCCCATATACTACCCACCATTGTGACCTGTACGCTCTCGTTGGCTGGCCCTCACTACATATTCGTCACCAAACCCACTGGCTCCAGGTCATCTGTAAATCACTTCTAGGCAAATCCCCGCCTTATCTTAGATCATTGGTCACCATAGCAACACCCACCCGTAGTATGCGCTTCAGCAGGTATATCTCACTGGTCATCCCCAAAGCCAACACCTCCTTTGGCGGCCATTCCTTCCAGTTCTCTGCTGCAAATGACTGGAACGAACTGCAAAAATCTCTGAAGCTGGAGACACTTATCTCCCTCACTAACTTTAAGCATTAGTTGTCAGAGCAGCTTACCGATCACTGCACCTGTACACAGCCCATCTGTAATTAGCCCACCCAACTACCTCATCCCCATATTGTTATTTACATTGTTATTTATTTTGCTCATTTGCACCCCAGTATCTCTATTTGCACATCATCTCTTGCACATCTATCACTCCAGTGTTAATAGTAATTTGTAAATATTTTGCACTATGGCCTATTTATTGCCTTACCTCCATAACTTACTACATTTGCACACATTGTATATAGATTTTCTATTGTGTGGCCAGGTCGCAGTTTCTCAACTGGCTTACCTGGTTAAATAAAGGTGAAAAAATATATATATATATATATATAATAAAAAAGGCTACACGAATAAAAAGGGATCTGCCGAACACAGGGAATCACTTGGCATTTATACACAAAACCCCACACTCACAGGCAGCACCTGAAACTAATCACAGTTAAGTGACCCATGTTACACTTATCTTGATGTCATGATCTTGGTTACACTTTACATTAAGGTGCCATCTATAAAGTGTTTAAATACTGTGCTTATTTCCTTTATTAACATGAATGAATTCATGGCTGAAGTCATGAGATCATTGTCTAGAGTTTGTCAAATAGTGGAGAGTCTGTATATGGCTACTAATAATTCATTAATAAGTGCTTATAAGTTGCAACATAATGTGCTGTGATAAAGACATTTTTAGATGAAATGGTCTGTCTCAGAGATAACAGCATAAGTTGCAAATAAAGTCTCCATGCATGTCTCCTTGCATGTTTTAAGTACTGTATGTACGGACTTTGCAGCAATACGCATATGTAAAATATATAGAAGAATTTAACAAGATTCTTATATGATCCACATGGAATTTGTAAGTAATACATATGCCAGCAAATCCTTGTAGATTCTTGTAATATCTGACTTATATGGGTGGTTAACATTCAGACATAACAGAAATGTTGCATGTATTGTATAAAAAACATACAAGAGACATGTAAGCTAAGCTTTCTAAGGTCTCATACATGGGACATACGAATTTCAAAGCACTTGAATCCCACTGTCTGACATCATTGACACATGCAATGTGACACTTATTGAAAAAAATAAGCAAAGTCCACCACGAAGGAGGAGCAGAAGGAGGAGGAAGGGGGAAATAAGAAAGAGGGGGAGAGGAGGAGGAGAGGAGGAGGAGGAGGATTGATCGCAGCAGTGAATCTATTTAGTTATTAAGTGGAGATCTCTCAGCAATCATTCTCACAATAACACATTGATAGTAGTCAGCGACAAATATCAAAGCTGAGCTTGGTTAAAGCCCTGGATGGGATACCAAAGGCATAGCTGTATATAAATCAACTGTCCAGTAGGAGGTGCTGCATAGCCTTAACCATGGAAACTCACACCTGAAAATGTATATACAAATATTGTGTTTTTTGGGGTTCAGCAGCAAAGCTGTTTGTTGCCATTCATTATTATTATTATTATTATTATTATTATTATTATTATTATTCCGGTTCCACCAATTTGGTGAAAAAATTCAAATAATAAGGCCAAGGAGGATAAAAAGTAGCATGATGGTAAAGGATCATGGGCCACACCTGCTCATGCAATGGCATGCAAACTGTGGAAGCTCACGCCACTCACGACGTGTGACCTAGAGTCATGAAATTTGGTAAATAGTTTCCTCTCCTCAGAAAGGACAAATGTGCCTCAAAGACCCATAAGATCCGCCATGATGGATTTTCCGCCTTTTAGAATTTTGTGAAAAACTCTCAAAACACTACTCCTCAAATGCTACTGCACAAAACAATATGTGGCATCAATGGACAAAGGTCTCTCAACGCAATATTTTCCAAACTAGTCCCTAAAACAACATTAACCAATAAGCATTCATGGGCATGGTGTGGGACATAAATGCATATAAATCAGTCACGGATATTTGTATTGTAACAAAACTTGGTACATATGTTGCAAACACTGTCAAGACTCAACATATGCAAGCACTTTCATATCGACCACACGATATGACTCAGTCATGAAATTTGGCACACATGCTCAGTGATGTGAGTGTTGTGGTGGATATTATAAATATGGAGTCCAAGTCAAACTAAGATTCTTTATTTTTCTGAGCTCAGAGAGAAATAAACAGAGTTACACAACACAGTGTAGACAGTCTGAATTTCCGAAGCATTGGGTGAGAAGCACATATCTTTATAGTTTCCTGTTCTTGAGCGGGACTTTATCTATACAAGGACGCAGGTGCAAGCTGGTTTGCTACACAGGATGATACTCCCAAGAACAGGAGATTATAATAGGACAGTTTCACACCGTTTCACAAGGTTAGTCACATACTCAGTTATGTGGACACATACAATTAACATTTCCCATTACAGTGTAGATTACCTGTAAAGTATGGTTAAATTTGGCCGCATGGTGGCGTTGTTGGACAGGAAAAAACATTAATTCAAGCTCATCCTTTGGGTGGTGGACCATTCTTGATACACATGAGAAACTGTTGAGGATGAAAAACCCAGCAGCGTTGCAGTTCTTGACACACTACAAACCAGTGCGCCTGGCACCTACTACCATACCCTGTTCAAAGGCACTTACTGTAAATCTTTTGTCTTGCCCATTCACCCTCTGAATGGCACACACACAGTCTCAATTGTCTCAAGGCTTAAAAATCCTGTCGCCTCCCCTTCATCTACACTGATTGAAGTGGATTTAACAGGTGACATCAATAAGGGATCATAGCTTTCACCTGGATTCACCTGGTCATTCTGTCATGAAAAGAGAAGGTGTTCCTAATGTTTTGTACACTCGGTGTATGTTGACTTTAAAAAACAATGTGAAACCTATAAGAAAAGCCTTTATTTTGTAGAGGTTACATTCTCAGTAAATACACTTTTCTTATAATATTCATAGATGACCCATATAATTAATATATTTTGTCTCAAATATGTCATACCATATCTTTGTAGGAAATGCACCACAATCATGTATTCAATTGTGTATGTCATATACAGTGCCTTCAGAAAGTATTCACACCCCTTGACTATTTCCACATTTTGTTGTGTCACTGGCCTACACACAATACCCCATAATGTCAAAGTGGAATTATGTTTTTAGACATTTTTTCAAATTAATAAAAAATGAAAAGCTGAAATGTCTTGAGTCAATAAGTATTCAGTCCCTTTGTTATGGCAACCCTAAATAAGTTCAGGAGTAAACATTTGCTAAACAAGTCACATAATAAGTTGCATGGACTTAATATAATAATAATAGTTTAACATGATTTTTGAACGACTACCTCATCTCTGTACCCCATCTGTAAGATCCCTAAGTAGAGCAGTGAATTTCAAACACAGATTCAACCACAAAGACCAGGGAGGTTGTCCAATGCTTCGCAAAGAAGGGCACCTATTGGTAGATGGGTCAAAATGTAAAAAGCAGACATTGAATATCCCTTTGAGCATGGTGAAGTTATTAATTACACTTTGGATGTTGTATCAATACACCAAGTCACTACAAAGATACAGGCATCCTACCTAACTCAGTTGCTGGAGAGGAAGGAAACCGCTCAGGGATTTCACCATGAGGCCAATGATGACTTTAAAATGGTTACAGAGTTTAATGGCAGTGATAGGAGAAAACTGAGGATGGATCAACAACATTGTAGTTACTCCACACTACTAACCTAAATGACAGAGTGAAAAGAAGGAAGCCTATACAGAATACAAATATTCCAAAACAAGCATCCTGTTTGCCATAAGGTACTAAAGTAAAACTGCAAAAAATGTGGCAACGACATGAACATTATGTCCTGAATACAAAGCGTTATGTTTGGGGCAAATCCAACACATCACTGAGTACCACTCTTCATATTTTCAAGCATGGTGGTGGCTGCATTATGTTATGGGTATGCTTGTCATCGGCAATGACTAGGGAGTTTTTTAGGATAAAAAGAAATAGAATAGAGCTAAGCACAGGCAAAATCCTAGATGAAAACATGTTTTAGTCTGCTTTCCACCAGACACTGGGAGACAAATTCACCTTTCAGCAGGACGATAACCTAAAACACAATACCAAATACAGTGGGGAAAAAAAGTATTTAGTCAGCCACCAATTGTGCAAGTTCTCCCACTTAAAAAGATGAGAGAGGCCTGTACTTTTCATCATAGGTACACGTCAACTATGACAGACAAATTGAGAAAAGAAAATCCAGAAAATCACATTGTAGGATTTTTAATGAATTTATTTGCAAATTATGGTGGAAAATAAGTATTTGGTCACCTACAAACAAGCAAGATTTCTGGCTCTCACAGACCTGTAACATCTTCTTTAAGAGGCTCCTCTGTCCTCCACTCGTTACCTATATTAATGGCACCTGTTTGAACTTGTTATCAGTATAAAAGACACCTGTCCACAACCTCAAACAGTCACACTCCAAACTCCACTATGGCCAAGACCAAAGAGCTGTCAATGGACACCAGAAACAAAATTGTAGACCTGCACCAGGCTGGGAAGATTGAATCTGCAATAGGTAAGCAGCTTGGTTTGAAGAAATCAACTGTGGGAGCAATTATTAGGAAATGGAAGACATACAAGACCACTGATAATCTCCCTCGATCTGGGGCTCCACGCAAGATCTCACCCCGTGGGGTCAAAATGATCACAAGAACGGTGAGCAAAAATCCCAGAACCACACGGGGGGACCTAGTGAATGACCTGCAGAGAGCTGGGACCAAAGTAACAAAGCCTACCATCAGTAACACACTACGCCGCCAGGGACTCAAATCCTGCAGTGCCAGACGTGTCCCCCTGCTTAAGCCAGTACATGTCCAGGCCCGTCTGAAGTTTGCTAGAGTGCATTTGGATGATCCAGAAGAGGATTGGGAGAATGTCATATGGTCAGATGAAACCAAAATAGAACTTTTTGGTAAAAACTCAACTCGTCGTGTTTGGAGGACAAAGAATGCTGAGTTGCATCCAAAGAACACCATACCTACTGTGAAGCATGGGGGTGGAAACATCGTGCTTTGGGGCTGTTTTTCTGCAAAGGGACCAGGACGACTGATCCGTGTAAAGGAAAAACTGAATGGGGCCATGTATCGTGAGATATTGAATGAAAACCTCCTTCCATCAGCAAGGGCATTGAAGATGAAACGTGGCTGGGTCTTTCAGCATGACAATGATCCCAAACACACCGCCCGGGCAACGAAGGAGTGGCTTCGTAAGAAGCATTTCAAGGTCCTGGAGTGGCCTAGCCAGTCTCCAGATCTCAACCCATAGAAAATCTTTGGAGGGAGTTGAAAGTCCGTGTTGCCCAGCGACAGCCCCAAAACATCATTGCTCTAGAGGAGATCTGCATGGAGGAATCGGCCAAAATACCAGCAACAGTGTGTGAAAACCTTGTGAAGACTTACAGAAAACGTTTGACCTGTGTCATTGCCAACAAAGGGTATATAACAAAGTATTGAGAAACTTTTGTTATTGACCAAATACTTATTTTCCACCATAATTTGCAAATAAATTCATAAAAAATCCTACAATGTGATTTTCTGGAATTATTTTTCTCAATTTGTCTGTCATAGTTGACGTGTACCTATGATGAAAATTACAGGCCTCTCTCATCTTTTTAAGTGGGAGAACTTGCACAATTGGTGGCTGACTAAATAATTTTTTCCCCCACTGTATACACTGGAGTTGCTTACCAACACAACACTGAATGTTCCTGAGGGGCCGAGTTACAGTTTTGACTTAAATCTGCTTGAGAATCTATGGAATCTTTGACAGAGCTTGAAGAATTTTGAAAAGGAAAATGGGCAAATGTTGCACAATCCAGGTGTGGAAAGCTCTTAGAGACCCAGAAAGACACAGCTGTAATTCCTGCCAAAGGTGATTCTAACATGTATTGACTCAGGGGGTTGAATATTTATCTAATCAAGATATATTAGTGTTTTATTTTTCATATTATTCTTTTTTTTTTTTTTTTTTTTACAAATGTTATAATTTTTCTTCCACTTTGACATTAGTATTTTGTGTAGATCGTTGACAAAAAATGATTAAATCGGCTTGAAATTCTATGGCAAGACTTGAAAATGGCTGTCTAGCAATGATCAACAACCAACTTGACAGAGCTTGAAGAATTTTAAAAATAATAATGTGCAAATATTGTTCAATCCAGGTGTCCAAAGCTTTTAGAGAGGTACCCAGAAAGACTCACAGCTATAATCGCTGCCAAAAGGTGATTCTAACATGTATTGACTCAGGGGTGTGAATACTTATGTAAATGAGATACTGTATTTAATTTTCAATAAATTAGCAAAAATGTCTAGAAACATTTTCACTTATTATGGGGTATTGTGTGTAGATGGGTGAGGGAAAAACATCTTTATTCCATTTTTAATTCAGGCTGTAACACAACTAAATGTGGAATAAAGCAAGGGGTATGAATACTTTCTGAAGGCACTGTGAGGCATATAAGTTTACACATAGAAATACACCAGACATACAAAATTGTATCAGCTCTTTATTAGATTATTTATACAAAAATCTAATAAGTAATCTTCTTCTGCCATACAAGATTCTTATTTGATTTTCAATATTATTTTTCATATCTGTAAAGTGTTGCATCCTTAAACTGTAAAAGGGGAATGTTCTAGGCGTCTTGGTGCCTGGTTTGGAGCCTGTTTGAGCTGCTTTGATCCAAGGCTGGTCTCATATCAAGACATCACAAGGCCTTGGCACCTCTCCTCATTATGCATTCTGGAGCAAGTGAAAGGGGGAACATATTCGTAGAAGGTCAGCAGGATCACACACAGACATACACCCAAACTGATCTGACAAGCTTCAATCCACATGAATGAGATGGTTGCCATGGAGATTAGCCTAGAGCAGGGATGGGCAAATGGTGGCCCGCGGGCCGCATGCCCCCTTTTGAAGGCCCTCGGATCAATTCCCATCCCTGGAAATTGATCCGAGGGGTTTCAACTTACTGTTGCGAGTTACAATAATAAAATACACAAAGAGCATTTTCGAAACGTGGTTGTGCATCAGCAGTTTTTCTCTTGTTATGTCAGTCACTTATAGTCAGTCAATTAGCCCATGTCAGCTAAATTATTTTAGATTGCTAAGTTAGTTTAGCGGCCAGCTATCTAAACTTGTTATCATGGTCGAATTACCGCCCGGTGATTTTGTTAGTCAGCGTCACTCAGATATTATAGTATATAACTGTGGATTTTTTTGTGGTCCCCACTCCCATCCAAGTTGCCCATCCCTGGCCTAGAGGAAGAGGAAGGAGTAGGGTGCTAAGTAACTCACCTGAGAGAGAGAGAGACTTTATTTGAGTCATCATCCCATTGGCAGTTAGAGCTGTCACTCGCATATTTAACCCAGAGTGCCCTTCTGTCCTCTTTAGGGTTGTGCAAAATTCCGGAAACTTTCAATAAATTCCATGCTTTTCCCAAAATCCTGGTTGGAGGATACCGGATTTCCTGGGATTTTGGGAAAACAAGGGAATTTATTGAAAGTTCCAGGTATTTTGCAACCCTAGTCCTCTCACTGTTTCATAGCGATAGTTAAGTGGTGCCCTCACTTTTCTTACTATTCTCCTCCTCACCTTTGGATCTTTCTCTCTATCTTGCTCACTCACTAGTCGATTACCTTAAGCTCCAATTCCAATTCCCCAATAATCATGTTTCAGTTCTCATTTCCCATCACCAAAACGTAAACATATGTTGTCAAAATACAATATAGCTTTATTTGATTAATCTGTCTGGCCCCATTGAAACAAAGATAAACATGCATTGGGGGAAAAAATACCGAAAAAATAAGAACATTTAAACAAGATACAATGCTAAAATGGCAGAGAAAAACATTTAAGCATCAATCAATCAAATGTATTTATAATGCCTTTTTTACATCAGCAGTTATCAAAGTGATATACAGAAACCCAGCCTAAAACCCAGAAGAGCAAGCAATGCAGATGTAGAAACACAGTGGCTAGGAAACACTCCCTAGAAAGGCAGGAACCTATGTAGAAACCTAGAGAGGAACCAGACTCTGAATTGTGGCCAGTCCTATTCTGGTTGCGATTATAAGAGTACATGGCCATTATGGCCAGACCGTTCTTCAAGATGTTCAAATGTTAATAGATGACCAGCAGGGTCAAATAATAATGACAGTGGTTATAGAGGATGCAACAGGTCAGCACCTCAGGAGTTAATGTAAGTTGGCTTTTCATAGCCGAGCATTGCAGTCGAGACAGCAGGTATGGTAGAGAGAGAGAGAGAGAGAGAGAGAGAGAGAGAGAGAGAGAGAGAGAGAGAGAGAGAGAGAGAGAGAGAGAGAGAGAGAGAGAGAGAGAGAGAGAGAGAGAGAGAGAGAGAGAGAGGAATAGAGAGGGTCGAAACAGCAGGTCCGGGACAAGGTAGTGAACAGGTCAGGGTTCCATAGCTGCAGGCAGAACAGGTGGACTGGGGACGGGGACAGCCAGGAGTGGTCAGGCCAGGTAGTCCTGAGGCACCGCAAAATCTACGGGGAGAGCTCAAAAATTCAAGCCCCTTGGGTGCTGCCCTAGAGTTACATTAGAAGTGCCCATCCAAGAAGGCTCAAGGTCATTGGCCACAGATAAAATGACGTCAAATCATGTTATATCTACCGTAGCTTTGATTGGACTGATCATGTCAAAATCTTAGGTAGCAAGCTAGACAAGCAGTCATCATCATGAATCAAGTCGACAATCTACTGGCAAATCCTTTCAATCCTTGTCATATGAAAGGAAGTTATAGATAAAGCTTATCGGTGCTCATCGACTATTGGACATAAACATTACACAAGTTGGAAATCGCAAATTCAACAATGAGTGGTTTGGAAGGAGTCAGTGGATAACTAAGCTTTGCAAAGCAAACACTAGCCTGTTATTCAGTGGAGAGGGTGTGTGGTCCAAGTCTGGGTTTAAAGGTCTCTTTTCCAAGCTTAAAAGGATAAACATTCACTCGCAACACACCATGGGCCTGAAAAGGTTGAATACATTGGACATGCTGTCAATCCAGCATGTTCAAAACAATTGGGAACTCGGAACTGGGACATCTCAGACTTCAGTGAGTTCAAGACAACTGTGAACTTGGAAAAAAACTAGCTCCGACTTGTAAAATACGTTTTAAACGGTCATCCAACTCGGAATTCCAAGTCGGGAACTCGGGCCTCTTTCTAGAGCTCCGACCTGAAGATCACTGATGTCATGATTCAACCTTGTTTTATTCCGAGTTCCCAGTTCTTGAAAGCACCATAACTCCAGAGAATGCCAGACTTTGATGACAAAGTTTGATGACAAAATTTGCCCACAAGAAGGACTGCCGCGCCACCTTCCTGTTGAAGTGAGCACAGCACAACAAGGTGAGTCCAAAAATGTATTCTATGCTGCTGCATTAATGATGTAATATGCCAGGGAGATATGTGTACTGTAGCTAAGAAAGTAATACTAAGTGTATGTTGTGTAGTAAGCTGTTAGTAGCCCATGTTCCTCACCCTAATAATTTGGTTCCTTTCCCCCTCATAACTTAGCTTACTGTTCTGACTTGGTGGTGCACATGTAGCCTATAGCCTGTTTTAGAGAAATGTAATCATTTAATATTGTAAGAGCTTTCATTGTTTGCTTATATGACCCCTTTATTTATACTACGGTTCTGACTTGGTGTACAGGGAGAATACTGTAAGAACGGCCCATGTTCTGAATTCTGTCGCTGTACATTTCAAAAGTGCTGAACAAATAGTTATATTGACTACATCCGTCCTAGCTCATTCATTAATGTCTTAATCGAAATTACGGATTGCCTCTTATCCGCTCGTCATTCCCTTATGCCATAGTTTGTACATCTCAATTGTCAGTAGAAACCACATTTCTTTAAGCAAATCAGCCATATCAGCTACACTACCAGTCAAAGGTTTGGACACACCTACTCATTCTAGGGTTTTTCTTTATTTTTACTATTTTCTACATTGTAGAATAATAGTGAAGACATCAAAACTATGACATAACACATATGGAATCATGTAGTAACCAAAATTTTTTTAAACAAATATATATTTTATATTTCAGATTCTTCAAAGTAGCCACCCTTTGCCTTGATGACAGCTTTGCACACTCTTGGCATTCTCTCAACCAGCTTCATGAGGTAGTCACCTGGAATGTTTACCGGTGTGCCTTGTCAAATTTGTGGAATTTCTTTCCTTCTTAAAGCATTTGAGCCAATCAGTTGTGTTGTGACAAGGTAGGGGTGGTATACAGAAGATAGCCCTATTTGGTAAAAGATCAAGTCCATATTATGGCAAGAACAGTTAAAATAAGCAAAGGAGAAACGGCAGTCCGTCATTACTTTAAGACATGAAGGTCAGTCATTCCGGAAAATTTCAAGAACTTTGAAAGTTTCTTCAAGTGCAGTTGCAAAAACCATCAAGCGCTATGATGAAACTGGCTCTCATGAGGACCGCCACAGGAAAGGAAGACCCAGAGTTACCTCTGCTGCGGAGGATAAGTTCATTAGAGTAAACTGCACCTCAGATTGCAGCCCAAATAAATGCTTCACAGAGTTCAAGTAACAGACACATCTCAACATCAACTGTTCAGAGGAGACTGCGTGAATCAGGCCTTCATAGTCGAATTGCTGCAAAGAAACCACTACTAAAGGACACCAATAATAAGAAGAGACTTGCTTAGGCCAAGAAATATGAGTAATGGACATTAGACCGGTGGAAATCTGTCCTTTGGTCTGAGTCCAAATTTGAGATTTTTGGTTCCAACTGCTGTGTCTTTGTGAGAGGCAGAGTAGGTGAACGGATGATCTCCGCATGTGTGGTTCCCACCGTGACGCATGGAGAAGGTGTGGGGGTCCTTTGCTGGTGACACTGTCAGTGATTTATTTAGAATTCAAGGCACACTTAACCAGCATGGCTACAACAGCATTCTGCAGCGATACGCCATCCCATTTGGTTTGCGCTTCATGGGACTATAATTTGTTTTTCAACAGGACAATGACCCAAAACACACCTCCAGGCTGTGTAAGGGCTATTTGACCAAGAAGGAGAGTGATGGAGTGCTGCATCAGATGACCTGGCCTCCACAATCACCCGACCTCAACCCAATTGAGATGGTTTGGGATAAATTGGACCGCAGAGTGAAGGAAAAGCAGCCAACAAGTGCTCAGCATATATGGGAACTTCTTCAAGACTGTTGGAAAAGCATTCCTCATAAAGCTGGTTGAGAGACTGCCAAGAGTGTGCAAAGCTGTCATCAAGGCAAAGGGCGGCTACTTTGAAGAATCTCAAATGTCAAATATATTTTGATTTGTTTAACACGTTTTTGGTTACTACATGATTCCATATGTGATATTTCATCTTGATGTCTTCACTATTATTCTACAATGTAGAAAATAGTACAAATAAAGAAAAACCCTGGAAGGAGTAGGTGTGTCCAAACTTTTGACTGGTACTGTATATATTTTTCACTGTGACCTGCTGCTGCTGACTATCAGGCAATGTTGCCAACTTAGCAACTTTGTCGCTATATTTAGCAAGTATTCATACCCCTCTAGCGACACATTTTTTAAAAAGCGACTAGCGACAAATCTAGCGACTTTTTCTGGTGTTATTGGAGACTTTTGGAGACTCTGACGTGAAAGCACGTATCGTTCTTACATTTCTCAACGAGCAGCGGGTGCTACCGTTGGCCCCACCCCCCACCCCCGTCCCCAGTCCCAAAGCACTCACAGGCGGCCCAGTCCTCGCGCAGCAGTCCCTCCCAGCTGCAGTCAGAGCAGGAGATGTTCACCCCTCCGCGCCAGACTGCAATTGAATCGCGCATGCGGGAAGCATGCAACAATCAAACAAAAAAAACTAACAAAAATAAATAAATAAGTAACTCCGCCAGAGTGTCTGTTTTGGGTCACTTTTGCCGGTCCCAAGCCCGGATAAAGGAGGAGGGTTGGAATTGTGACATAAAGAAAAACAAGAATCGACAGAAGAAAGTTCATTTGTAGTTCTAAACATATTTAGGGTGGTTTTTACTCACTTTTTATCTCTCCCACAACGTTATTCCTCTCTCCTACAGCGTCCATCACATTTACATGCACATGGCCAATTATGCAAATTAGGCGATGACATCATTTAGCGACTTCTAGCAACTTTTAGGACAGCCAATAGCTACTTTCCTTACTGATGAGTTGGCAACACTGCTATCAGGCAGTGAGCACGCATTTACCGAGTGAGTAAGAGTAAATGGTGGGGAGGGGGAGGGCCGGAGGAGTGTGTGTGCGTTGAGAGCACTGGTTGAGAGAGTGGTACAGCAGAGGCAGCTGAGTCACGGAGACAGAGCAGCACACAGGCACGTCGTGACAACTTTTTACCAGTTGTAGGTAGGTTATTTAGATTGGTCATTATGGAGCCACCCCTTTTCCATACAACATATTAACGCGCTAGAACTGATATAACGGCGACAAAGCATTGTTAAACGACTTTAGGCGCACTAGAGCTCTGTAGATACATTTGCTCAGAAGTGGTTTAAAGTAAACTGCATTCTAATGTCGACTTTTCTTATGGATAACCGTATCAAGCGAATGGTTTTACTCATGCTCAGTTGTAGGGTCTGGAGCGCTGCGCGAGTGGAAATTTGAAATGGAAGTTATGGAACTCCCTCGCGCGCTTCTGTTATGGGGAAAAAGTGCACAATGTAAATGGCATTAAATGTGGAGAACAATAGGTAGAATACATTTGCATCTGTTGGCCATCAAGTAGGCTATTCATGTCTATGCCATTGTAGGCTACTGTAGCCTACCATTTGATACAATAAAAATGTTGAAATGAAGAAATCACTGGAGTCATTGCAAATCAATTTGTGCCACTTGTGTAGCCTACCTGGAGCTGGCAAACGGATTTAATAAATAGCCTATAACTCAAGTTTGTTGTTGTAGCCTTGTGTTATTATGCAATTATTAATGACCATGTTTACGTAATTAAATTGGAAGTTATCAATTGTGATCATGGTCACAGCTCTATCGCAAATGTATCAGTTTCATTGTGGACTTTTCCCTGAAATTAGATGTTGGCCTATCAGGTGCTATAGGCTACCTGCATCTAGCTCAGCAAACCATGGCAAAATTGAATTGCATTTATAAACCCAGATTTTAGTCAATAGCCTATGCCTATTGGAATAACAATAAATTATCGCAAATAGGCCATTTATAAGGGTTTGTAGTCTTAACATCTGGTACATAGTAATGGCACAATTGCCAGAAAATTGCCTAACATTCGATTTTTTAAGTTCGTCCAAGTGTTTCTTGCACAGTGATTTCGAGATCCTCTGTCCAACTTTCATCACTCAAACTCTCCTGTTGGATTTATCTATAGTCATGCACATGCGCAAACAGGATTAATTTACAATTATAAACTGGGTGGTTTGAGCCCTGAATGCTAATTGGTTAAAAGCCATGGTATATCAGACCTTGTATCACAGGCATGACAAAAAATGTATTTTTACTGTTGTAATTACATTGGTAACCAGTTTATAATAACAATAACGCACCTCAAGGGGTTTGTGGTATATGGCTAATATACCACAGCTAAGGGCTATGTCCTAAGAACAGAACTTAGTCGTGGTAAATTGGCCATATACCACACCTCCTCTGGCCATATTGCTTAATCATAAAAGTCAAAACAATTTAAATTGACATCCATTGATGGAAAATGATATGGAGAGTTTAATAAGGGGCGATTTATATTTAGCTAGACCTGGCAACCCTGACTATGACGCTAATGTTTGTGTAAACTCTTCAGAATTGTAATGTGTGGGTGTCACTGAGTAGGCTGGTATGCCATTTCATGGACCCAAGATCCATAGGTTAGGCTGCACATTGTAATATACAGTGTCTTCAGAAAGTATTCATACCATTTGACTTCATCCATATTTTATTGTGTTACAAAGTGGGATTACATTTGTTTTGTCATTTTTTATCAAAAATCAATACAAAATACTCTGTCAAAGTGCAATAAAAATTCAAACATCTGTAAAAAAAGGAATAAAATAAAACGATTATATCTTGATTAGACAAGTATTAAACCCCCTGAGTCAATACATATTAGAATCACCTTTGGCAGTGATTACAGCTGTGAGTCTTCCTGGGTCTCTAAGAGCTTTCCACACCTGGATTGTGTAACATTTGCCCATTTTCCTTTTCAAAATTCTTCAAGCTCTGTCAAATTGCTTGTTGATCATTGCTAGACAACCATTTTCAGGTCTTAACATAGATTCTCAAGCAGATTTAAGTCAAAACTGTAACTCGGCCACTTAGGAACATTCACTGTCTTCTTGGTAAGTAACTCCAGTGTAGATTTGGCTTTGTGTTTTAGGTTATTGTCCTGCTGAAATGGGAATTCATCCTCCAGTCTCTGGTGGAAAGCAGACTGAACCAGGTTTTCCTGTAGGATTTTGCCTGTGCTTAGCTCCATTCCGTTTATTTTTTATCCTGAAAAACTCCCCAGTCCTTAATGATTACAACCATACCCATAACATGATGCAGCCACCACTATGCTTGAAAATATGGTGAATAGTACTCAGTAATGTGTTGTATTGGATATGCCCCAAACATAACACTGGGTGTTTGTGGTTGAATCTGTGTTTGAAATGTACTGCTCGATTTAAGGACCTTACAGATAATTGTATGTGTGGGGTACAGAGATGAGGTAGTCATAAACAAATCATGTTAAACACTATTATTGCACACTGTCAGTCCATGCAACTTATGTGACTTGTTAAGTACATTTTCACTCCTGAACGTATTTAGCTTGCTATAACAAAGGGGTTGAAAACGTATTGACTCAAGACATTTCAGCTTTTCATTTTTATTCATTTGTTTCTAAAAACATAATCCCACTTCGACATTATGGGGTATTGTGTGTAGGTCAGTCACAAAAAAATATCAATTTAATCATTTTTTAATTTAGGCTGTAACACAACAAAATGTGGAAAAAGTCAAGGGGTGTGAATACTTTCTGAAGGCACTGTAAGTATGACCCCAATGCAATTCTGAAGCCTATATATCCACAGTGCGATTTCAGTTTTTGCTGATTTTATATAACATTCCAACCTTGGCCAATTGTGGCATGATTCCACTATTTTCATTTGTTTGCATCCATTTCAAATTGGGGACTTTTATGTTGAAGGTGAACCGCCGATTCAACGAGTGCTGTTCAAGCTAATGTTGTTCACGACACACACGTTCTCCCTTGTATGTGTAGAGTTGAGATTTCTCAGCAAGCTAGCGTATTAGCCATTTCAATAAGCTTTTTGTGACAGACATTTGAATGTTATTAAAAAACTGTTCTGTAAAATGGATGAAATAGTGATCACTGTTAGCCTAAACCGTTTATTAATAGAGTAGAACTATAGCTAGCTATCAGTAGATCTACATAAACACCTATTCCACATAGTTTTATCTCTTGTGTGATCAGCAGCAGTCTCTGTAGCACCTCCGTTCAGCCAGCAAGAATAAGCAACACATAGAAAGAATCAGCGATTTTCCTCCAAAATAAAAGTCCCGCAATGAAGATGGTGAAAAATACAAATGGTCGAAATTCGTAACATTTTATTAGGAAATGTTAGCAGACCTATTTATTTTTTCATATTGTTAAACAAAATATTAAGTTAATTGCTTTTAAAGCACAAATAATATTATAGCATTGACATTATTGTTAGGCCTAACAGCATTAAAAATGATTTATATTGTAGATAATCATCATGGTAACAGTCATACAAATAACAAAACATTTATAATGCTACTATTAATAATAGTAATAACAATATTATAATAATAATCAGCTTTAGAAAACACTTCAATCCTATTGTTAATTAGCCCATTCGTATTGCACGATGTTCAGTAAGTTTTTCATATTGGACATACTGCAACATAGTACACAATTTCCTGTACATTGTTGGAGTAAAAGGGGGGCCCATTCTACTCAGGAGCACCTCTATTTTCCAAATCCACAGAGTGTACAACCCAAGGAGCGTCACTGCTCATTCTGCGGCCCTTAAAGAGTGGCCAGTCAGCTTAATTGCAGTACGTTTTTCATATTGGACATACATATTGCATCTTACACAATTTCCTGTACATTGTGTCGCAGTAAAAGTTGAGTGCATTCTACTCAGGAGCACTTCAGCCTTCCAGATCCACAGAGTTTACACCCATAGGAGTGTCGCTGCTCATTTGTCGGTCCTTATAGAGTGGCCCATCAACTTAAATCAAATCGTTTTAGATTTTTAAAATAAAAGACAAGCATACAAGCCAACCAATTATAAGCCATTATCAATCATCTGCTAACAGAGGTCACATAAGACAAAACAGAAAAAAACATTTTATAAACACTGTCAATCTTACCAACTATGGCCTTCAGTCTTCTTATGTCGAGGGCCTCCTTGGCAACAGGTCAAAAGAGGTAAGTAGAATGTGTAAGTATACTTATATGAGCTTACTGTACATTTGCATACAAACACACATACTTATTAGCTATCATAACGAAAGCAGAGGCTACATAGCTACATTTCAATGGGGCGAGCAAACAGCTAGGCTAAACACAATACATCTCTATGACAACGGCTAACGGCTGAGACCGTTTTGGCCAGCAATCTTTTTGATGTGGCAAAAAGTTATATAAAGGCTAAACAACATTAACGTTTTCATAAAACATACAGGAAAGTTAAAAACGTACAGATGGTGCCAGCATAAGGGATATGAAAGACAGGATGACCAATGGTGGACGATGATTAGAGTCGGGATTGGCAAACAGTAGCTATACAACAACATCCAACTACTTCCTGTTTTGTCTTCTTTTGCGCAGAGGACTGTGGAGCACAGGAAGCCACGAGCTGCAAAAAACTCTACTTTGCCCGGTTTCCCAAAACCATCTTAAGGCTAAATTAATTGTTAGAACCTTCGTAAGAGCATCTTTAAATGTCCGAGCCATTTCCCAAAACAGTCTTTATTAACGTTGCACTTGAAATCGCTGGTAATCTAACGACTGTCTCAGACCACTCGTTGAACAGCTAAGTGTGTCGTTAGATCAAAGTTTTCCCTCCCGTGTCACTTTTCACACAGAAAATCTCTGCTAAACATAGAATGAAGATCTTTATCTGTATGTCTGTGACCGCCGAAAACGTCATAGTTTAATATAAATAGCCCAAAAAGTGTGCAATGTTATAAACAAGCGAAGCAAGGATAAAACATTTTTTTTTAAGATAACCGAATTTTATAATAATAATATGCCATTTAGCAGACGCTTTTATCCAAAGCGACCTACAGTCATGTGCGCATACATTTTTACGTATGGGTGGTCCCAGGGATCGAACCCACTACCCTGGCGTTACAAGCGCCATGCTCTACCAATTGAGCTACAGAGGACCACATATCGCTAGATTATGCTAAATATAGACATCCCTTTCATGCATATGCAATCAAAAGACCTACCTAGTATTAAGCAATTGGGCTACATCTGAGCCGCTTCAATATTCGTATCGATTAGGCCTATAGTCTACTATTATCTAAAAGCTCACACATTTCACTGTTGTCTAACCAATAACACAAAGGTCTACCTATTAGGTCTATGACAACGTCGCTTAACTTGCTACTTCCATGTTTAATTATAGAATATCTGTAGGTATACTTGAAGCCCAATTCCTGCCTGCCATTAGGTTATAGTGGTTACAAAAACCATTGTCATATCCTATTTTTAGGTCACGTTGACATTTTCTAAATAGCGAACGAGGGAAGGAGCGACTGACTTTGGCTTTATTCATTCTTGTTCAGTTACACAAACAGAAGAAATGCAGAATTTACATAATCAAACATTGCATACAAAATAGCACGAGAAAACACTTAGAATACATAACACATGGCAAACGTTTAATACAAACACTTAAATACACTGCTCAAAAAAATAAAGGGAACACTAAAATAACACATCCTAGATCTGAATGAATGAAATAATCTTATTAAATACTTTTTTCTTTACATAGTTGAATGTGCTGACAACAAAATCACACAAAAATTATCAATGGAAATCAAATGTATCAACCCATGGAGGTCTGGATTTGGAGTCACCCTCAAAATTAAAGTGGAAAACCACACTACAGGCTGATCCAACTTTGATGTAATGTCCTTAAAACAAGTCAAAATGAGGCTCAGTAGTGTGTGTGGCCTCCACGTGCCTGTATGACCTCCCTACAACGCCTGGGCATGCTCCTGATGAGGTGGCGGATGGTCTCCTGAGGGATCTCCTCCCAGACTTGGACTAAAGCATCCGCCAACTCCTGGACAGTCTGTGGTGCAATGTGGCGTTGGTGGATGGAGAGAGACATGATGTCCCAGATGTGCCCAATTGGATTCAGGTCTGGGGAACGGGCGGGCCAGTCCATAGCATCAATGCCTTCCTCTTGCAGGAACTGTTGACACACTCCAGCCACATGAGGTCTAGCATTGTCTTGCATTAGGAGGAACCCAGGGCCAACCACACCAGCATATGGTCTCACAAGGGGTCTGAGGATCTCATCTCGGTACCTAATGGCAGTCAGGCTACCTCTGGCGAGCACATGGAGGGCTGTGCGGCCCGCCAAAGAAATGCCACCCCACACCATGACTGACCCACCGCCAAACCGGTCATGCTGGAGGATGTTGCAGGCAGCAGAACGTTCTCCACGGCGTCTCCAGACTCTGTCACGTCTGTCACATGTGCTCAGTGTGAACCTGCTTTCATCTGTGAAGAGCACAGGGCGCCAGTGGCGAATTTGCCAATCTTGGTGTTCTCTGGCAAATGCCAAACGTCCTGCACGGTGTTGGGCTGTAAGCACAACCCCCACCTGTGGACGTCGGGCCCTCATACCACCCTCATGGAGTCTGTTTCTGACCGTTTGAGCAGACACATGCACATTTGTGGCCTGCTGGAGGTCATTTTGCAGGGCTCTGGCAGTGCTCCTCCTTGCACAAAGGCGGAGGTAGCAGTCCTGCTGCTGGGTTGTTGCCCTCCTACAGCCTCCTCCACATCTCCTGATGTACTGGCCTGTCTCCTGGTAGCGCCTCCATGCTCTGGACACTACGCTGACAGACACAGCAAACCTTCTTGCCACAGCTCGCATTGATGTGCCATCCTGGATGAGCTGCACTACCTGAGCCACTTGTGTGGGTTGTAGACTCCGTCTCATGCTACCACTACAGTGAAAGCACCGCCAGCATTCAAAAGTGACCAAAACATCAGCCAGGAAGCATAGGAACTGAGAAGTGGTCTGTGGTCACCACCTGCAAAACCAGTCCTTTATTGGGGGTGTCTTGCTAATTGCCTATAATTTCCACCTGTTGTCTATTCCATTTGCACAACAGCATGTGAAATGTATTGTCAATCAGTGTTGCTTCCTAAGTGGACAGTTTGATTTCACAGAAGTGTGATTGACTTGGAGTTACATTGTGTTGTTTAAGTGTTCCCTTTATTTTTTTGAGCAGTGTACATAATAGGCTACAGAACATTTATTCTCTTGATGGGAAACGGCATTGTGTAAAAAAAGTGATAAAAAAAATATTACTTTAAATAGGCATACATCATTTAACAGCTACAGCGAGCTCTTTAGCCTATATTCTGGAATCATTTTCAGCACGGGACAGCTCCTGTAACGAGAGTTAAGTTTCACTTTGTAACGAGTGCACTGCGTGGTGTTTTGGGAAACGAGTGTGACATCGGTCATTATTTTTGCGATGCATCCTTAAAACACTCGTAAGCCTAATTTCCATCGCTATCGGGAAACCGGGCCCTGATCACTACTGAAAAGCTGGTGTAGTCTGGCTGTAGTTTTGTAACTACTTATTCACTATACAAACAAGCACTAAAAGCTCTGACTACAATTGAAAAGCTAACGTAGTGAAGCTGTAGTGTTTTGACTACTTATTTACTACCAACAAGTTATAAAATCTCTACCTGATTACTACAGGAAACACTAGTGTTTTGCTACTGAACTCTACAAAACTCTACTTGTGTATCTTGAATAGTGCATAAACTACACAAGCCTCTGCATAGTCACTACATAGTCACTACTGCACAAATATGTTTTGTGTAGTAATTAAATAGTACTTTTTCACAAGGGTCAACACCACCACTCTGGTCAAGAAGGCGCAACAGCCTCTCTAACTAACTACTGCCGCATCATTGAGAGCGTCCTGACCGGCTGCATCAGAGCCTGGTACTGAAACTGCTTCGCTCTCAATGGCAAGGCCCTTCAGCGGGTGGTGAAGAAGGCCCAGTCCATCACTGGGGCCATGGTCCCACCCATACAGAGTATTTTCTCCAAGCAGTGCCTGAGGAAGCCCGTAATATCATCAAGGACCCCACACATCCCAGCCACTGACTATTCACTCCCTTAATGTCAGGCAGACGGTATCGGAGCGTCGTGTCTTGGACCACCAGGCTCAGAGACAGTTCAAATCAAATCAGTTTCCACCCACAAGCCACCAGACTGATGAACACCTGAACTGGCATTGCCCACCTGCACACCAAAAGGTCCTTAGCACTGACTCTCCACACCTTGGCACACATTCACCATGACTGCTGCTACTGAACATCTATTTATTATTGCAAAACTATTGCACAATTCAACACTTTGTTCTCCACATTCCCCTCCCCTAACACATGTAAATATTCTACTGTGAATTTGTTTGAGTGGCCTCCTTGTTTTTATGTTTATTTTATTATATTGTTATTCAAATGAGCCTTTATTTTGTATTATTGTTATACTTACTTGTATTCTATTGTTGTTGCATTGTCAAGAGGTGAACCTGCAAGTAAGCATTTTATTGTACACCATGTGTATCCTGTGCATATAAAATTCAAAAGGCACTCGCACATCTGAGCTATCTTTGATGCAGGTGCATGGTAACAGTTGAATAAGATGAGAAAAAAGAAGAAACCTGCACACTGCTCTTGCTAGCATCACAGCTCTGACCAAGGCCTTGAGGCCGATAAGTAAAGCTTAATAAAGAGCAGTGATACTAGCAAGAGCAGTGTGCAGGTTTCTTATTTTTTCTCATCCTGTGCATATGACAAAAACTTCAACTTGAACTTTTATTCCCATCTGACAGATCTTTTTCCTAATCTTTTTTCTTTCCGTTTTTGTCCTGACTTCTTTCTTTGTGGACGTTATTCACAAGCTTCAGCAGATGAGCCTTACGAATGAATGTTCTACCACAGACTGAGCGACCATGTGCTTTCTCTCCTGTGGGAGTCAATATATGCCTCCTTAGGTCCCCCTTCTGATTTAAGCTTTCCCAGTCTCGACAGCTAAATGGTGTCTCGACAGCTAAATGGTTTCTCTCCTGTGTGAGTCAGCATATGATCAGTTAGTCTGTTTGCGACTGAAACATTTCCCACAGTCACCACAGCTAAATATTTTCTCTCCTGTGTGAGTCAACATATGCTTCCCTAGGTCACCCTTCTGCCTGAATCTTTTCCCACAGTCGCCACAGCTAAACGGTTTCTCTCCTGTGTGAGTCCGTATATGCCTCCCTAGGGCTCCCCTCTGACTGAAGGTTTTCCCACAGACACCACAACTAAATGGTTTCTCTCCTGTGTGAGTCCGTATATGTTCTGTTAGGTACTCTTTGCGATTGAAACTTTTCCCACAGTCACTACAGCTGAATGGTTTCTCTCCTTTGTGAGTCTTCATGTGCCTGGACAGATCTCCTTTGTATTTGAAGGTCTCGCCACAAACAAGGCAGGGTTTCCCACCTTGACAGAGTCGAACATGGGTCTTCAGTTTACAGGTGGAGTTGTAGTGTTTTTTGCATAAGCGGCATTCACTGGGTCTCTTCTTGGGGAGAGTCAAATGCCTCTGCAGGTCAGCTTTCAGAGCAAATGTTTCACCACAGTCATGGCAGCAGTGAATTTGTATAGATGTGGTGCTGGGCTTGGAACGGTGTTCCCCCAATGGTGTGTTGGCATCCATTGGTGGGCTGCTGTAAAGTCCTACTGGGTCGCTGCTTATGGCTGAGCTGTGGCCGGAGGCATTGTTTTGATTACCTGGACGGTCACAAGGAATGTCAAGACCCTTCAGGTTGGTAATAGTGCCACAAGGTTTGAGATCCACTGGTGTAGAGTCACGCTCTCTGTTCTCCATAGTCTGGGTTACGGGAAGAGTTAATGACTGAATTGAGTCCTCCTGATCGCATTCACTTTTCACACAGGAAGGAGTAAATTTGAACTCTATGATATCAGGCTCCAACCCTTGAAGATGCTCTTCCTCCTGACTGGTCCGGAGTTCCTCCTGTTCCTCTTTAATCTGTGTGGGCTTTGGGTCCTCCTGCCCCAGACTGGGGCTCCACTCCTGCTCACAGTGCTGCTGCTCAGTGGGAACCTCTTCAGAGACAGCGAGCGAGAGCGGCAGGGAGCCTGGAGGGAAGGAGAGGAGGAGCAGAATGAAATGAAGACTTGAATCATACATGTGAATTATAGATCTCTATGATCTATACAGCCTTTAGACATGACTGAGTGCAGATAGCTGACTATTTACTCTCAGCCGCACAAGCCCTAGGCCTATAGCCAGTTCTCATGCCTACTATGAAACACCCCACGGCTAATGTGTACAAAAGTTCGGACACTCTCTCTAACTGTTAATAATCCTGACTTTCGATACGGGTTTGGAAACTATATTCACCCAAATATAAATTGGACAAATACGAAAGATACACTTTCTGTGTGTTGTTTTAACACTGATTCCCCATAGAGGTGTTTTGTGTTGCACATTTATCTGAACTACAACACTTCCTGAGCTAATGGAAACAAGGTAGGGAACACAAACTTTGCTTTAATCTTTTGTATTTGTAAAGTTATTTTAGGATGATAATTACGTTGCGTGTTCAAGGTTTCCAAAACTGTACCGCAATCAAGGATAAATTGTTCTTAGATAGACCGTTTCTAGCCCTGACGTCCCTTGGACAACATAGTCACATATATATTTGTATTGATAAAAACCTACACGTCCCTCGTCTCTTGCAAATGTTGAGTAACATTTCATTTGAACATACTCTACTGATTGTCCCCGTCTCGGGCTGCTGGTATGAACGGCTAACTCCAAAACCAGCATATTCTGACAGCTTTGTGTTGTAGCCTTTACTACACAGCAGCAGGACTTGGTTGAGCTTGACGCGCCAGGGCAGCGTGTACACAACCCGAAGCCTGTCTGGTCTGATGTGGTATGAGACCGGGAGGTCAAAAGGCTAGGGGACTAACAAATAAACCCCAAAACCAGAAATGGCGAAGGGCTTGGGGCTAGCAACACCATCCAATAAAAATGCTATGCTACAGAAACGTTGACAACAGATCAAAACAGCTGCATTGGACCTTCAAGATCTATATGTTGGATTTTAGGCTTTATTTGAAAAGTTTAAGTAGGAAATTGCATGAATTCTTCTAATACTTATTTCCCTCATTAAAATGCAAATCAATTTATAACATTTTTGACATGGATTTTTCTGGATTTTTTTGTTGTTATTCTGTCTCACTGTTCAAATAAACCTACCATTAAAAATATAGACTGATCATTTCTTTGTCAGTGGGCAAACGTACAAAATCAGCAGGGGATTAAATACTTTTTTCCTTCACTGTAACTAAATATCAGTTTAATTTGCTCTGAAATCGTTACATAGTGGCACAGCCAAGCCGACAAGGTGGCGCAACGCCCCTCTTATTTGGAGAGAACCCTGGCATAGTGAGCATATCTTGGTTAAAACGCTTCAAAATTGGCTTGATTTTAGCGGTATTTCCCAGGACTATCGGGATAAATATGAATTATTCCCGGTATTGAAATATGGGAGACTTTCGGGAAAATATTCATCCCTAATAGGCACATGTACAGTGGGGAAAAAAAGTATTTAGTCAGCCACCAAATTGTGCAAGTTCTCCCACTTAAAAAGATGAGAGAGGCCTGTAATTTTCATCATAGGTACACGTCAACTATGACAGACAAAATGAGATTTTTTTTCTCCAGAAAATCACATTGTAGGATTTTTTATGAATTTATTTGCAAATTATGGTGGAAAATAAGTATTTGGTCACCTACAAACAAGCAAGATTTCTGGCTCTCACAGACCTGTAACTTCTTCTTTAAGAGGCTCCTCTGTCCTCCACTCGTTACCTGTATTAATGGCACCTGTTTGAACTTGTTATCAGTATAAAAGACACCTGTCCACAACCTCAAACAGTCACACTCCAAACTCCACTATGGCAAAGACCAAAGAGCTGTCAAAGGACACCAGAAACAAAATTGTAGACCTGCACCAGGCTGGGAAGACTGAATCTGCAATAGGTAAGCAGCTTGGTTTGAATAAATCAACTGTGGGAGCAATTATTAGGAAATGGAAGACATACAAGACCACTGATAATCTCCCTCGATCTGGGGCTCCACGCAAGATCTCACCCCGTGGGGTCAAAATGATCACAAGAACGGTGAGCAAAAATCCCAGAACCTCACGGGGGGACCTAGTGAATGACCTGCAGAGAGCTGGGACCAAAGTAACAAAGCCTACCATCAGTAACACACTACGCTGCCAGGGACTCAAATCCTGCAGTGCCAGACGTGTCCCCCTGCTTAAGCCAGTACATGTCCAGGCCCATCTGAAGTTTGCTAGAGTGCATTTGGATGATCCAGAAGAGGATTGGGAGAATGTCATATGGTTAGATGAAACCAAAATATAACTTTTTGGTAAAAACTCAACTCGTCGTGTTTGGAGGACAAAGAATGCTGAGTTGCATCCAAAGAACACCATACCTACTGTGAAGCATGGGGGTGGAAACATCATGCTTTGGGGCTGTTTTTCTGCAAAGGGACCAGGACGACTGATCCGTGTAAAGAAAAGAATGAATGGGGCCATGTATCGTGAGATTTTGAGTGAAAACCTCCTTCCATCAGCAAGGGCATTGAAGATGAAACGTGGCTGGGTCTTTCAGCATGACAATGATCCCAAACACACCGCCCGGGCAACGAAGGAGTGGCTTCATAAGAAGCATTTCAAGGTCCTGGAGTGGCCTAGCCAGTCTCCAGATCTCAACCCCATAGAAAATCTTTGGAGGGAGTTGAAAGTCTGTGTTGCCCAGCGACAGCCCCAAAACATCACTGCTCGAAAGGAGATCTGCATGGAGGAATGGGCCAAAATACCAGCAACAGTGTGTGAAAACCTTGTGAAGACTTACAGAAAACGTTTGACCTGTGTCATTGCCAACAAAGGGTATATAACAAAGTATTGAGAAACTTTTGTTATTGACCAAATACTTATTTTCCACCATAATTTGCAAATAAATTCATAAAAAATCCTACAATGTGATTTTCTGGATTTTCTTTTCTCATTTTGTCTGTCATAGTTGACGTGTACCTATGATGAAAATTACAGGCCTCTCTCATCTTTTTAAGTGGGAGAACATGCACAATTGGTGACTGACTAAATACTTTTTTTCCCCACTGTATATTGTCTCTGCTACAATATCTCAGATTTGTTTTAATACAAAAAAACTGGTAAAGGTTCATTTTGATATTTATCAAGAGAAAATAACCTATTAGGGTGTGGCGCCTGGCCTTGTACACTATTTATTCAGACTACCTGTAATTATTCAATCCTATACAACAAATGTGTTATGATTTTGACCAAGACACCTTTAAGATTTGAAGGTCTATTTCCATAACGGAGGGTGTAACATCCATAATGGTTGTTTTTGCTCTCTACAGTAATAATAGAAATTACAATCGTTCATGTTCAGCCAAGCCTTTCCTTCGAAATGGCTATCCATGTTTTGACCTCAGAATTGTGTTAATATATTCAGTTTCCCCAAAAAGCTTGTCCATTTGATGTAACATCCATAATGCTTCCTATTTGCTTTATATCTCCAACATGCCAATATTTAGAAGTCTGTTTTTTTGTGTATGCATCGATGACGTCGTCCACACAGTGACCGTACATACCCCAACCAGAAGCCAGGGTTACAGGCAACATCCGCACTGAGCTAAAGGGTAGAGCTGCCTCTTTCAAGGAGCGGGACTCAAACCCGGACACCTATAAGATAGACCGCTATGCCCTCCAATGAACCATCAAACAGGCAAAGAGTAGTTGGTTCAACTTACCACATGGCCATTGGCTAACTTACCCCAAGTGAAAAACATTTGTACTATGTTAGCCCACACAGCTACAAGGATGCACTTACATGCTAGGTTAAGGACAGGGCCGACGCTATGGGGTAGCAAAGCCGGGCATGGCCCCCACCTAGATAGAGTTTGTGCCCCCTCCCCCAGTTTTGTTTCCCAATAAAAGTATATGTATGGGCGGCAGGTAGCTTAGTGGTTAAGAGCGTTGTGCCAGTAACCGAAAAGTCACTGGTTCTAATCCCCGAGCCAACTACTCATTCAAGTTTTTATTTTAATTTTTTACATTGTAGAATAATAGTGAAGACATCAAAACTATGAAATAACACATATGGAATCATGTAGTAACCAAATAAGTGTTTAACAAATCAAAATATATTTCATATTTGAGATTCTTCAAACAGCCACCGTTTGCCTTGATGACAGCTTTGCACACTCTTGGCATTTTCTCAACCAGCTTCATGAGGTAGTCACCTGGAATTTCAATTAACAGGTGTGCCTTCTTAAAAGTTCATTTGTGGAATTTCTTTCCTTATTAATGCGTTTGAGCCAATCAGTTGTGTTGTGACAAGGTAGGGGGGGGGGGGGGGGGGGTATACAGAAGATAGCCCTATTTGGTAAAAGACCAAGTCCATATTATGGCAAGAACAGCTCAAATAAGCTAAGAGAAACGACAGTCTATCATTACTTTAAGACATGAAGGTCAGTCAATACTGAACATTTCAAGAACTTTGAACGTTTCTTCAAGTGCAGTCGCAAAAACCATCAAGCGCTATGATGAAACTGGCTCTCATGAGGACCGCCACAGGAATGGAAGACGCAGAGTTACCTCTGCTGCAGAGGATAAGTTCATTAGAGTTACCAGCCTCAGACATTGCAACCCAAATAAATGCTTCACAGATTTCAAGTAACAGACACATCTCAACATCAACTGTTCAGAGGGGACTGTGTGAATAAGGCCTTCATGGTCGAATTGCTGCAAAGAAACCACTACTAAAGAACACCAATAATAAGAAGTGACCTGCTTGGGCCAAGAAACACGAGCAATGGACATTAGATCGGTGGAAATGTGTCCTTTGGTCTCGAGTCCAAATTGGAAATATCTGGTTCCAACCACCGTGTCTTTGTGAGACGTGGTGTGGGTGAACGGATGATCTCTGCATGTGTAGTTCCCACAGTAAAGCATGGAGGAGGACGTGTTATGGTGTGGGGGTGCTTTGCTGGTGACACTGTCAGTGATTTATTTAGAATTCAAGGCACACTTAACCAGCATGGCTACCACAGCATTCTGCAGCGATACGCCATCCCATCTGGTTTGGTCTTAGTGGGACTATAATTTGTTTTTCAACAGGCCAATGACCCAACAAACCTCCACGCTATGTAAGGGCTATTTTACCAAGAAGGAGAGTGATGGAGTGATGCATCAGATGACCTGGCCTCCACAATCCCCCGACCTCAACCCAATTGAGATGGTTTGGGATGAGTCGGACGGCAGAGTGAAGGAAAAGCAGCCAACAAGTGCTCAGCATATGTGGGAACTCCTTCAAGACTGTTGGAAAAGCATTCCAGGTGAAGCTGTTTGAGAGAATGCCAAGAGTGTGTAAAGCTGTCATCAAGGCAAAGGGTAGCTACTTTGAAGAAACTCAAATATATTTTGATTTTTTAACACTTTTTCGGTTACTACATGATTCCATATGTGTTATTTCATAGTTTTGATGTCTTCACTATTATTCTACAATGTAGAAAATAGAAAGAAAAACCCTGGAATGAGTAGGTGTGTCCAAACGTTGACTGGTACTGTATATTATTATATATTTTTTCGCTGTACGCTTGAGCTCCCGCAATTTTTTTGCGAAATAATCTAACCTAACTTACTTTATTGCACTTGTTAGAACAAACTTTTCTTTCTAATACAATATTGTAACTTTCTATGTGAAAATGCCTAGTAATAAGCGACCAAAGGACAATAAATCCACATCAGAGGCCTACTCCCCACCAAACAACGAGACAAACATGGCGGAAGGCACAGGTAACAACGTGACACTTACAGAACTTACCCGGGCTTTGGGAGAACTACGTGTTGCTATAGCGGAGGATCTTAAGGCTACTATTGCTGAACTGGACACTAAAATCGAGAGCACCATTCGAACGGTCGCTTCGCAGGGCCAGAGTATTGTGGACCTTGAGAAAGCTTCTGAATTCAACGCTAGTAGGATCGACGAGTTAGAGAAGCTATGCACGTCATTGCAGGATAATGTGCAGAGGCTTTCTGTGAAAGTGGTCGACCTGGAGGGCAGATCCAGGCGTCATAACCTTCGCGTTGTGGGTCTGGCAGAAGGGGTGGAGGCGGGCTCTCGCCCCACCGACTTCTTCGCCAAGCTACTGAAGGATGCAATGGGACCGGATGTTTTGGCGTCGGATCCCCTACTGGACCGCGCACATCGCGCCCTTGTCCCAGTGCCTGGACCGGGCCAGCGTCCTCGCCCAGTAATCATCTGTTGTCACAGTTTCAAGACCAAGGATCTTATCCTGCGCGAGGCTCGAATGAGGGGCAACCTGTTACATAAAGGGCACCCCTTTCGTGTCTATGAGGACTATGCGCCCGATGTGGCAAAGCACCGCGCTGGCTACAGACATGTCATGACCAAACTCTACAAACTCCATCTTCGCCCAGCCTTGCTCTTCCCTGCAAGACTAAGAATTACCCCGCCTTCCAGGGAGAAGATCTGGCTCTCCTCGGTTCTGGACGCAGAGAAGTTTGTCCGGGAATATACACCAATCCCCCGTACAGGTTAGAGTGCCTTGTCATTGTGTGTTAAGGTCTGCTCACGGACTCGAATCCATACCATACCATACCATAACGGGTGAAACCGTATTAAACGGTCTCAGCAAGGGCTACCGAACATGTAATACGATGAGCTGACCAATGGAGGGCGGTCAGAGCTCTCACTTAACGTTAATTTCACTTTCATTCCGACTGGGTTTAGAGCGATGCCTGTTTGGGAGGCCTTCCAGGTCGGATCATTGACACTTTCGGATGGATATACTTATATTCCCCCATTTTTGTTTTGTTTCGTTATTTATTTTTCAATTCTTACATTATTCCTGTGCGTACATATAATAATAATTATTTGTACTTTATTATTATTTTCTCTTAGCATTTTAGTATTATGTATGTGTATATTTTAAATTTGTATAGATTATTATTCTGGGGTATGCATGTTTGTGTATGTAGATGTGTGTGTATGGATGTATGTGTGTATGCGTGTGTATGTATCTGTATATATTTAAGAATATTTATTTTATATGTATATTTTTTTGGGGGTGTGTGTATGTATGTGTGCGTGTATACGTGTGTATATGTGTGTGTGTGTGCGTATATATATACGTATGTGTGTGTGTGTGTGTGTATGTATGTAGGTATGCACATGTATGTATGTGTGTGTGTGTGGATGTGTATATGTGCACATATGTATATATAAATCACTATTTTTTAAAATTATTTGAAAATAATTTATTATTATTATTTTTACATTTTTTTTTTTTTTTTTAAACATTTTTATTTACTTTGTTATTTTTTTGATTGGGGGGTACGTTCAATTTATCAAAATCCTTGTTCCCTTCTCCTAACCCACAATATGTAACTGTACTGCTGTCTATGTCGGTTACTGATGGTTTATGTTTAGACCGGTATTGCTTAGCAATAGAATCTTGTGATGATACATCTTGCTTATCTCAGGGATTGACCCAAGATGAACCTTAAGTGCGCAATATGTTTAAGTTGCAACTTATTCTGTTTAGGCTTATTAGATGCTAATTGAACACTTTAAGTGCGGGAGCCTCCTCAGTTCATATGTTAGTAAAAGTTCTAGGATAGTGAGAGGTGAGCGCATAGTTGGGATTTTATTTGTATTTTACCTCTTGTTCGAGGTCGCGCCGTGCTTTTTTGGCATCGGCCAGACAATGTGTTTGTTATTTTTATTTTCATATTTGTTTCTGTCCTATGTGTGTATGCCTGTTAAATGTGGGTTGATGGGGGGGGGGGGGGTAAAGATTGGGGAAAGTAGGGGAACAGGGTGGAGAGTAAAGGTGCTTGCGGGGGGGAGGGGTGGGTTGGATACTGCTCGGGTGTAGGTGCTACATATGCTGATCGTGATGGTTTGGTGCGCTTTCTTACCTTTTTAGTGAGTTACATGTTATGCAGGCCACCATAGGAACTACAAATGAGAGGAGGGCGGGACTTACATTCACTTCCTGGAATGTCAAGGGTTTAAACGAACCAATTAAGAGAGGCAGGGTCCTAGCCCACTTGAAAGCACTTTCGTCTGATATTATATTTTTGCAAGAAACCCATCTGAAAAACAAATCTCATAACAGACTTAAATGTAAGTGGGTGGGACAAGTGTATCACTAACTTCTCTGCCAAAACGAGAGGCACAGCGATTCTGGTACGGAAAATAATTCCCTTTCTACATAAAACCACTATTGTGGATAAAGAGGGTCGTTATGTGATCGTAATAGGAGAGATCCATTCTACTTCTGTAACTCTACTAAATATCTATGGGCCAAACATTGATAACCCCTCTTTTTTCAAAAGAGTCCTTGCCCTGATTCCAGATATCTCCCATACTAATCTGGTCATTGGAGGGGACCTTAACTGTGTACTAGACCAATATTTGGATAGATCCTCTACCCGGCGAACCCCTACCTCCTATTCAAGCGAATTCTTGAATACCTACATAAAAAATTCTAACTTATTTGATATATGGAGGATCTCTAATCCTACGGGTAGGGAATACTCCTTTTACTCTCATGTTCACAATGTATATACTCGAATTGACTACTTTTTGGTTGATGCTAAACTACTCCCCTATACCTGTAATGTGAGATATCATGATATTATAATCTCTGACCACAGTCCACTCACCTTCTCCCTGAGATTGGGTGACATCGTACCAAACGAGAGGGTCTGGAGGTTGAATCCTCAGCTCCTCACAGAACCAACATTCTGTGAACATCTTAAAGACCAAATAAAAAATTTCTTTGATACCAACGACAACACAGAGACTTCCCCAGAATTATTGTGGGAAACGCTGAAGGCTTATTTGAGAGGCTGTATCATCTCCTTTCAGACTGCCAGGAGTAGGCAAAACAGAAAAAAATTGGTAGAACTGGAGGGACAAATTCACTTACTGGATAGGGAGAATGCTAGACATCTATCTATGGAGAAACATAAACAAATTATGTCTTTAAAATTTAAATACAATCAGATCCTCTCGGCTAAAATTGCTAAATCTTTTCTCTATGCCAAGCAAAAATATTTTGAGTTTGGTGACAAACCACACAAATTACTCGCCAGACAACTTCGAAAAAACGTGAGTGACCGAATGATTCACAAAGTTAAATCTGCATCTGGGGAATTACTCTCCTCCCCCAAAGACATCAATGACAGATTCCGTCAGTTTTATGAGACTCTATATACATCTAAAGCGGACCCTAACCCCTTAATTATGCAAAACTTTTTGGAGGACTGTAATCTTCCTGCCCTGAACCAGGAAGACTCTAACTTCCTGAATAAGGACATTTCTCTTGAAGAAATTAGAGAAACAATTAAATCTCTAAAGAGTGGCAAGACCCCGGGCCCAGATGGATACCCTGGTGAATTCTATAAAACATTCAGCAACATGCTATCTCCCTACCTGCACAAAATGTTGGTTCGGGCCAATGAGGATGGAGCTCTCCCATCTACTTTGGATGAGGCGTTTATTACAGTTATACATAAGAAGGGTAAAGATCCGGAAGAGGTAGGGTCATACAGACCAATATCCCTCCTTAATACAGACCAAAAGATTTTAGCAAAAACTCTGGCTAACAGGCTTAGCACTTTAATTGGCAAATTGGTCCATTCGGACCAGACCGGCTTTATCCCTAATAGAAACTCATTCTTCAATCTCAGGCGCCTCTTCAACATTATGTATTCTCAGAGGTTACCTAACGTGGACCTTGCCGTCATATCTCTTGACGCCGAAAAGGCCTTTGACCAAGTTGAGTGGCCCTATCTATTCAAGGTCCTACAGAAATGTAATATTGGAGAAGGGTTCATAAATTGGATCCAGCTTTTATATAGGAACCCCTGGGCGAGAATACTCACTAACCAATCAATGTCGCCCCGATTTAACCTTCACAGAGGGACAAGGCAGGGTTGTGCGCTGTCGCCTATGCTCTTCGCCCTAATTATTGAACCTCTCGCTCAAGCGATCAGATCTCATTCAGCAATGCACGGCTATAATACTAAAGATACTCTAAATAAGATTTCCCTATACGCAGATGATATTCTCCTCTATGTAACAGAACCCCAAGCTAGTATTCCAGCTATTCTTGAGGTGATTAATTTGTTTGGTACCTTCTCGGGATACAGAATAAATTGGAACAAGAGTGAATTAATGCCCATACGGTTGCAAAACACCTCCTGGCTAGAACATCTTCCAGTTAAGTTATCTTCAGAAAAATGTATCTACCTTGGAATTGTAGTTACCAAACAATACTCCTTACTATTTAAAGAGAATTTCCCTTCTCTGATGCAAAATCTCAAGGCAAACATACAGTTTTGGAGAACTCTCCCAATTTCTCTGCTCGGATGAATTAATGCCATTAAAATTGTCTTCCTCCCACAACTGCTCTACCTATACCAGAACATCCCAGTATTCATACCTAAATCATTTCATAAACAACTGGACTCTATTATCAATCCTTTCATCTGGGATTATAAAACACACAGGATAGGTAAAAAACACCTATGTAAATCCAAGATGGAAGGAGGATTGTCTCTCCCAAATTTTATATTTTACTATTGGGCCGCTAACCTCCGCGCTGTTACGTTTTTGCTGGATGACGCAACCCCGCCATCCAGCTGGTTTAGCATGGAGCGGGAGGAGTGTCACCCCTTCTCTATTGGTGCCGTGATTTTGTCACCTGTTAATCTGGAGATGTCACTTTACCATAACAATCCTATTATACATAGCACAGTCCGAATCTGGAAGCAAATTAAAGTCCACTTTGAGCTTAGACCAATATCATTCATGCTCCCTGTTGCCAGGAATCCCTCCTTTGCCCCCTCTAACCTTGATAACACCTTTGAGCGATGGGGAGAGTTGGGGATAAGTACCATAGGGGATTTATATATAGGAGGGACCTTTGCTTCCTTTGAAGCGCTGAGGGAAACTTATAACCTTCCCAGAAGTAACTTTTTCAGATACCTACAAATTAGAGACTATGTTAGAAAACACCTCCCAACATTTGAGAATGCTAAACCTTCCATGTTTGACGGATGCATAAAAATATGCCCCACCTCAGACAAACTGATATCTCGTCTATATGACGCTTTTCAATCTGTTAGCGCACCCTCTACAGATGCCATTAAGGCAAAATGGGAGGAAGAACTAGGGACTGATATTTCGGTGGCAGACTGGGAGGATAGCTTGGAGTATATCCACACCTGCTCCATTAACTCCAGACATCGTCTCATACAATTTAAGGTATTACACAGATTACACTATTCCAAAACTAAACTGCATAGGATATTTCCTGATACATCCCCTATGTGTGATAAATGTCAGGCTGAGCAGGGTACACTACTCCACTGCTTTGCCCTATGCTCTAGTCTGTATGGTTATTGGTGTGGAATATTTGGGGTCCTCTCTGAAGTTCTGGAGACTTCAATAGACCCAGACCCGCTTCTGATAATCCTGGGAGTGTCCGATTCCCTAAACGGATTAACCAACTCCCAAAAACAACTCATCTCTTACAGTCTCATTTCGGCAAAAAAATTAATCTTGTTGTTTTGGATAAGGAGGGAAGCGCCCTCTACCAAATTATGGCTCAGCGAAGTGGCAAAAACTGTACACTTAGAAAGAATTAGATATATTCTGAACAATAAATTATCAACATTTGATCAAATCTGGCAGCCTTTCCTCTCTTACCTGGACCAGTCGGTGCTGTGAATTTGTACTTTTTAACGCACTCTCAATTGTCATATTGTAATCTACCTTTGGGCGGCGTGTGCTGGCCCCGACACTCGAGCAGTCGGGAGGGGAATAGGGTGGAATAGGGGGGGGATAAAGTGGGGTATAAGTGGGGGGGTTACATCTACCCTTTTTCTTTCTACCTGTCCCTGTTCTGTATGTCGTGTTTTGTAATATTTGTTTTGTGTCCAGAACTCTGGGTCTTGTTGTTCATGTCTGTTCTCTTATGTTTAGATAAGAACTGTACACATGTCTTTCATACCTATACACCATTCTTGTGTGTGTTCAATAAAAAAATATTTGAACAGAAAATGTGCAGTTTTGTGATACAACACAATGCCACAGATGTCTCAAGTTTTGAGGGCACGTGCAAATGGAATGCTGACTGCAGGAATGTCCACCAGAGCTGATGCCAGATTATTTCATGTTAATTTCTCTACCACAAGCACCTCCAAAATCGATTTAGCGAACATGACAGTACATTCAACCGACCTCACAACCGCAGACCACGTGTAACCACATCAGCCCAGGACCTCCAAATCCGGCTTCTTCACCTGCGGGATCGTTGGAGGGAGGGTGCTGAGGAGTATTTCTGTCTGTAATAAAGCCCTTTTGTGGGGAAAAACGAATTCTGATTGGATGGGCCTGGCTCCCCAGTTGGTGGGACTGGCTGCCAAGTGGGTGGGCCTATGCCTTCAAGGCCCACCCATGGCTGTACCCCTGGCCAGTCATGTGAAATCTATAGATTAGGGCCTAATGAATATTTCAATTTACTTATTTCCTTATATGAACTGTAACTCAGTAAAATCTTTGAAATTGTTGCGTTTATATTTTTGTTCAGTATAGCTATTTCAACAAGCTTTTCGTGACAGACAACAGTGAAACTTACATTAAAACTCTCCTTTAAAATGGATGAAATAGTGCTCACTTTTACATTTTTTATTAATTGACTAGGATTGTATCTAGCTATCAGTAGATCTACATACGAACCTATTCCACATAGTTTTATCTCCGGTGTGATCCGCAGCATTCTCCGTAGCCGATCATTCTCCTCCTGGTACTCCGCTACCGCTTTCTCAACTGCCCCGAAAATCTCCACAGCAGCCTCCGTTAAGCGCTCATTTAAAAACACACGAAACGACTGTAGTTTAGACATTTTCAGTCGAAAGAGAGTTGGGTAGCCTATTCACTTCGGTCTGTGGTTCTTTCTTTACTAAACAAAAAAAGGCAAAATCTTCTTCTATGGTTCTATAGTATTATGGCTTCTTTTTCTTCTTCTTCTTCTTCTTCTTCTTCTTCTTCTTCTTCTTCTTCTTCTTCTTCTTCTTCTTCGACGGGGTTTAACGGCGGTTGGCATCCAATGTTAATGGTAAAATACCGCCACCAGCTGGACGGGGTATTAAATAAGAAACTAAAAAAAACATTGCAGGAAAGCGGGAAACCGACATCATAAAAAATACAAAATTAAACACGTAAACTAACAAAACCCATCCCACTTCTTCAATCACAGTCCACTCCAAAATAGATCCCTACACAGGTTCAGGGGTCTGTGATGGCGGAACATTCAACGACAGGGTTTATTGCACGGCCTCGGCTGTGAAATCAGATCCCAAAAACGTTCAGTTTCATTCACAATGATTCCAATTTTCTTAGACTTCTTCTCCGCGTGTGTGATAGAATTAAAAGTGCCTTAATAATAACGAAATAATAATAATACAGAATGATAATGTGTACCAGTAAGTAATATGCTGTTCATTTATTTTAATGTTGATTATTCGATCTGTGTGCTCTATTGATGTCTGATCTGAGTGATTGGTTATACCTAGGAATTCTTATAGGGGCGCACCGGGGACTATGGAAGGTACCCACGCGTCTTTCTTTTTCCCAAAGCACTTAAGCAAAAACCGCGCATTTCCCCCTTTCACAGGTATGAATGCGATTTCGAATGTATTTGTTCATGTCAGAATGTTACAGACGTTACTGTGTTATTTAGTTAGCAGCAAAGATGTTTAAAACATTAAATGTGTTATTTGTATATTTAGACCACTTCGAAATTAGCCGTTTTGCTAGCTAGCTTGCTAGAAGGTGTCTCACTTGCACGAATTGACTTCGTGATCAGTTCGTGCCCGAGAGAGACCGCGCGCACAGCTCCAGTGTGTGTGGGTGAATTGGAACAATGGAAAACTTTCGGGAAATGTGAATGTTATCTAAAGCACTAAATACGAATTAATACAAGGTTATACATGAGTTTGCATACTGATAGGAACTAACACATACAGTAGGTAATATATATATATATATATATATATATATATATATATATATATATATATATATATATATATATATATATATATATATATATATATAGTTAAATTGCTCAATTCGAATCTGGTATAGGAACAAAAAGAGGTCAATACACGTCTTCTAAGATAGACTAGTATTTTAATTAATGCAAACACTTGAATGGTAAATATGATGTTCGTATATACGGGCCCACTGAAAAACCACGCAGGGCAGACAGAGAACTGAACTATTGTTATAAGTTCTTCTTTAAATACTCTGACAGAGATAGTTCCCGCTCCCTGCTGGGCTTGTCAGAGTAGAGGCTGGGTGTGGTTTAAACTTACCCAACCTATCGATGGCGCACAGGCTGGTCCCAGCCCCTTGGCGCTTCACTGTTGCCGGGCATTAGTTGTTATCTTTACAACTTGTCTCGAGTCAGCAACCTCAGACATAGTTTGTTCTTCTTCATTGTAGCAGAACACGTCCTTGAGCGGTTTAACAAAGAGGCAGTGTGTGTGTGAGTCACAAGTCTGTCTCAGCCTACCCCCTAACGGTTCCTCACATTAATCACAGCTTGTTATTATTATTATTAATATATATTATATATATATATATATATATATATATATATATATATATATATATATATATATATATATATTGTTAATATTATTGGCGCCCTGACTGTATAAAATCAATAATTCAAATACTGAGCTATATTGTATGCTCAAAAAAATTGGGGAAATTATATTATTTTATACTAACACAATTGCTCATAGAAAGATATTTTGGTGGTGGTCCTCTGTAGCTCAATTGGTAGAATCAATTGGTAGAGCATGGCGCTTGTAACGCCAGGGTAGTGGGTTCGATACCCGGGACCACCCATATGTAAAAATGTATGCACACATAACTGTAAGTCGCTTTCGATAAAAGCGTCTGCTAAATGGCATATTATTATTTATTATTATTGTTATGTTAAACAATCTATATCAGTACAGCACAAACCTATTATGTTTAATCATTAATGTATTCTTTCTAAGCTAGGCATCACATCTAGTTGTAAGAAAATAGATCCCCACAATATATATATATATATATATATATATATATATATATATATATATATATATATATATATATATAGGAACAGTATATACAAGGATAATTAATGGTGATAATAATTAGTGGGATACGTGATGGATTTCAAAAGGTTAGTCATTGCATTTCATAGTGTCAATTTAAAGAGGGAAAATAAAGGATTCATTGAGCCATTGTAAAGTATAAATTAGACAATACTGGTTTATTGAACAATTGTAACAGCTATGTAATTTGAGATATATTTTGTGCATTTGTGAAACTTTTTTTTCCCTATGTAAATGGTTGATGATTTTATATGAAAAGACTCATTACAAGTGACTTGAAGCCAAAGTTACGTCTCCGTCGTTTTAGAGGGGGTATGTATAACACTTGTGCTGTACAGTTTATGACCATTACAATATTAATACAAAGTCCACCTTTTTCACGTGTAGTATTGGTCGTGGTGGCTCTATTACCATTGTTTCTTCCCCGACACTTGTTCCTTCCAATCTTCTCACCGCCTCCAGATAGGAGACATGCTGGACACTCCTTACCCTTGCCACCTCATTCTCCTTCACCTTAACAGGGCACTCCAGGAATTCAGGCGCATGTTCACCTCCACAGTTGCAGCATTTCACTTCATCTGGCATACGATACTCTTCCCTTCTGCACACACTTGACACATTACCAAATATTTTATATTTATGCCACTGAAGGGGCTTGTGCACAAAAGCTCTTACAGGGTAGCTCATGAATCCTAACTTTATATGAGAAGGGAGAGACTCTTCATTAAGATCAGTAGCATGGATGAAGTGAATATCTTTTCTCCATCCACCAGGAAAAACTAACTTAATAAACAAACACATTGACAAGACCAAAACACCCACTTCTTCCTTCCTTCAAATCTCCATATCTCCCTTCTCAGAGTCTATGACCTGAGAGGGTGGTACGGCTTGACAGTACTCCATGCAACTACTCCGCCAAGAAGTCTTTCAGGCCCAGGGGACCATTCCGCCGCATCCACAATGATTTCTATTTTCCTGGACTTCCTTGGCAGTGCCATTAATCATCATAGCTATAAAGGCCACAAAGTCCACCTTCTTAACCTTTAACATATCTGGGTCCTGCTGTTAAATGGCAACCCCTGCAGCCTTCAGTGAATGCCTATCCACCACCATGGACTCTTCAGGAGCACCACTCGAACCCTCAACCCTTTTAACAGCCGCTGCATATGAAATGCTCTGGACAGCCCTGACTTTGGCCACCTCATTCTCTTTCACTCTGGTTGGGCATTCCAAAGACGTGGCTTCATGGTTCACACCACAATTGCAACATGTCACATTTTCAGCACTTTTAAAACACATAATATAATATTTTCCACAACTTGAACATCTCGGCTTCTCCCTTCTAAAAACACTTGAAACATGTCCAAAAGCTTTACAATGATTACACTGCATTGGTCTTGGAACAAATGCTTTGACTCTGTAGTTTGTTTATCCCAACTGCACTTGAGTGGGGAGAGAATCCATATCAACAAACAAAAGAACAGATAGACTCTTCACTTTTTCTTCATTCACCACATGATTCATCCGATGAACATCAATCACTCCAGGAATATTTTTCATCTCTGCAACATCGACTTCCCACAAAATGCTAGATATTACACCCTTGTTCCGAAGAGACACACAGGACACATCAAACTTCTCAAATTGGGTGAGACGCAACACACGCTCCTTCTGAACCTCAGAAGAACAAAAAATCAAAACAAGCCCACCTCTCGTGATCCTCACAGCCTTCACTTTACCCAGCACTCTCCACCAGTTTGGATATATCAAATGGATTATTCAAAATTGGTAATCCAATCAGCTGCTCCTCATTAACAAAACATACTCCTACAAGATAAGAAGGGACATTCTCATCACTGTATGCTACTTTGCTCCATTTTCTATTTTTTTGGACAATATTCCAATTCTCCTTGATTCCCCCGCCATTATATTCACACTCCACATCAACGTCCGCCATCTTTGCCTCATTCCGGGAGGGAATCGCCATCATCATTGACTGATATTATGCACTCCTCTGACTCATGCCCTCCTGTACACTTCTCACATCTAAGAATCTTCCTCCTACACACTGCTGCCACATGACCATACACTTGGCACCTGAAACACCATAGTGGGTTCAGCACAAAAGCTTATACAGGATAACTGATATATCCTAACATTACTTTATCGGGTAAAGACTCAACACTAAAACTCAATATAACAGACAGTGACTTCTGTTTCACCACTCTCTCCACCGGGTCTCCGTCGCACCAGACTGCGGGTGTCACAGACACCGAGAATCTTCCACTTCAACTGATCCATCTTCACCCCTACCGCTACCCCAGTAAACACTCCTTTCAATGGCGCCCTGTTATTTAGAGCAAAGCAAGTAACATCTCTTGTCCCCATTCGCGTGGTTCGGGGTTCCTGCTCCCTCTGGTCAGAAGAAACACAAAAAATCAGCACAAGACCCCTTCAGGTTACCCGTCACCGATTCAACAGCAACTATCTTTTCCCACACACCCTGAAACCACAAATGGGTCTGCCAAAAGGCAGGCAACCACTTTCTCCAAAAATGTCACTCCTACTGGACCAAATTCATTTTTATCCTGACCATCATTGCGAAGCTTAGGCTCCAAGATCTTCACCACACCTGCCACTTCCGGTAATTCTCCCTCATTCTCTTCCATTTCACTTCCAGAACTTGGTCTGGAGTACGGCTGATTTTTTTTGGAGTACTTTGACCAATCTTCCTCGACACACCATCTACCTTTTTGTTGCTAGCTTCATTGGATTCAACTGAACATCTGCTTTCTTTCCTCTCTTTATCTTCTTATTTTTCCTCCAAGGTCCTCGGCAGCACGACCGCTATACTACCCCCCCCCCCCACCCCCCCTCATTGTCCAGCTTCCATTTCTTCCTAACACAACACGGTAAAGCCCTGGACCCGTCTGAAGGACCGATGTGAAGCAGGCACAAATAACTAAGTACTTCCGGGTCACATATTTTTGGAATCGTTCAGAATACGAGTCCAGGGCCCACCATTGACCTCAATGGTTCTAACGATGAACTTTGCCTTAAGATACTTTTGAGAAACCGGGCCCTGATCTGTATACTTTGTAAATGAATAATTTGGGCAAAAATGATGTAAAATGTGCACAATTATAAAAATATAAAACACAACATGCAACAATTTCAAAGATTTTACTGAGTTACAGTTCATAAAAGGAAATCAGTCCATTGAAATACATTTATTAGTCTCTAATATATGGATTTCACAAGACTGAGAATACAGATATGAATCTGTTGGTCACAGATACATAAAAAAAAGGCATGGGTGTGGATCAGAAAACCAGTCAGTATCTGGTATGACCACCATTTGCCTCATGCAGCGCGACACATCTCCTTCGCATAGAGTTGATCAGGCTGTTGTTTGTGGCCTGTGGAATGTTGTCCCACTCCTCTTCAATGGCTGTGCGAAGTTTCTGGATATTGGCAGGAAATGGAACACGCTGTCGTACACGTCAATCCAGAGCATCCTAAACATGCTCAATGGGTGACATCTGGTGAGTATGTAGGCCATGGAAAAACTGGGACATTTTCAGCTTCCAGGAATTGTGTACAGATCCTTGCAACATGGGGCCGTGCATTATCATGCTGAAACATGAGGTGATGACGGCGGATGAATAGCACGACAATGGGCCTCAGGATCTCGTCACGGTATTTCTGTGCATTCAAATAGCCATCGATAAAATGCAATTGTGTTCGTTGTTCATAGCTTATGCCTGTCCATACCATAACCCCACCCCCACCATAGGGCACTCTGTTCACAACGTTGACATCAGCAAACCGCTCGCCCACACGATACCATTCACGCTGTCTGCCATCTGCTCGGTAACACAGTTGAAATTGGGATTAATCCGTGAAGAGCACACTTCTCCAGTGTGCCGGTGGCCATCGAAGGTGAACATTTACCCACTGAAGTCGATTACGACGCCAAACTGCAGTCAGGTCAAGACCCTGGTGAGGACAATGAGCACGCATATGAGCTTCCCTAAGACAGTTTGTGCAGAAGTTCTTTGGATGTGCAAACCCACATTTTAATCAGCTGTCCGGGTGGCTAATCCTGCAGGTGAAGAAACCGGATGTGGAGATCCTGGGCTGGCGTGGTTACACGTGGTCTGCGGTTGTGAGGCCGGTTGGACGTACTGGCAAATTCTCTAAAACGACGTTGGAGGCAGCTTATGGTAGAAAAATTAACATTCAATTCTCTGGCAACAGCTCTGGTGGACATTCCTGCAGTCAACATTCCAATTGCACGCTCCCTCAAATCTTGAGACATCTGTGGCATTGTGTTGTGTGACAAAACGGCACATTTTAGAGTGACCTTTTATTGTCCCCAGCACAAGGTGCACCTGTGTAATGATCATGCTGTTTAATTAGCTTCTTGATATGCGACACCTGTCATTTGGATGGATTATCTTGGCAAAGGAGAAATGTTCACTAACAGCGATGTAAACAAATTTGTGCAGCAAATTTGAGAGAAATAAGCTTTTTGTGGAAATTGAACATTTCTAGGATCTTTTATTTCAGCTCATGAAATATAGGCCCAACACTTTACATGTTGTGTTTTATATTGTTGTTCAGTATATTTTATACTAGTTATCATTCAAAGAACAATTACAAGTATTTCTATGCTGACCAAAAATTCACAGTTCACACTCAGAGGAGCGTCGCAGCTCATTTTACGCCCATTTTACATTTACATTTTAGTCATTTAGCAGACGCACTTATCCAGAGCGACTTACAGTTAGTGAGTGCCTACATTTTTTTTTCATCCTGGTCCCCCGTGGGAAACGAACCCACAACTCTGGCGTTGCAAACACCATGCTCTACCAACTGAGCTACACGGGACTAACATTCAAAGCCCCTTAAAGATGGAATCCGCAGAATGTAGTTTAAAACGCTAAAACACAAAGAAGACGAGAAAGTGGACGATTATGTCCCGAGGGAGGACAGAGAAAATGGCGTCCCTTGCAGTGGCGACCTGTCATTCAGGGCAGGTGTTTGAACCCCACCTGTTTTTTTTATTTATTAATAGTGTCACATGTCAGTTTGCGAACAATGTAAAAAAAAAATACTAATTGAGTTAATAAACCCGCATACAAACATGGTCTCTTTTTTGCTTTCTTGGGTAATGCAGCTCCAAAATGCAGGTGTTTCATTCTAGCTCACTGCTTTCTGTGGTAGTGGGGCAGCCAGCGGAAAATACAGAGCGTAGGGGTTGGTAATGTTCTCTAGTTGCGCCGTGATTGGCTCAGTGTTCTGTCACTCATGGGGACACTACGTCATCGCAAAATCTACGGGGAGAGCTCGAAAATTCAAGCCCCTTGAGTGCTGCCCTAGAGTTACATTAGAAGTGCCCATCCAAGAAGGCTCAAGGTCATTGGCCACAGATAAAATGACGTTAAATCACGTTATATCTACCGTAGCTTTGATTGGACTGATCATGTCAACATCATACTTTCAAAATCTTAGCTAGCAAGCTAGACAAGCAATCATCATCATGTATCAAGTCAACAATCTACTGGCAAATCCTTTTCAATCCTTGTCAAATGAAGAGAAATGATAGATAAAACGTATTGATGCTCATCGGCCATTGGACATAAACATTACACAACAAGTTGGAAATCGCAAATTCATCAATGAGTGATTTGGACGAATCAGTGGCAAACTGCAAGGGTTGCAAAGCAATCACTAGCCTGCTATTCAGTGGAGTGGGTATGTTTGGTCCAGGTCTGGGTTTAAGGGTCTCTTTTCCATGCTTAAAAGGATAAACATTCACATGCAACACCATGGGCCAAAAAAGGTTGAGTACATTGGCCATGCTGTCAATCCAGCATGACTTCCTGACGCGTTCAAAATGACAGGAAACTCGGAACTGGGAAATCTCAGACTTCAGTGAGTTCAAGACAACTGGGAACTCTGAAAAAAACGAGCTCAGACTGGAAAAATATGTTTTGAACGGTCATCCAAATCGGAATTCCAAGTCGGGAACTCGGGCCTCTTTCTAGAGCTCTGACCTGAAGATCACTGACGTTCCCAGTTGTCTTGAAAGTACCATAAATCCAGAGAATGCCAGACTTTGATGACAAAGTTTGATAACAAAATTTTCCCAGAAGAAGGACCGCCGCCCCACCTTTCTGTTTAAGTGAGCACAGCACAACAAGGTGAGTCCAAAAATGTATTGTGTGCTGCTGCATAAATAATGTAATATGCCAGGGAGATATGTGTACTGTAGCTAAGATCGTAATACTACGTGTATGTTGTGTAGTAAGCTGTTAGTAGCCCATGTACCTCACCCTAATAATTTGGTCCCTTTCCCCCTCATAACTTAGCCTACTGTTCTGAATTGGTGGTGCACATATAGCCTATAGCCTGTTTTAGAGAAATTTAATAATTTAATATTGTAAGAGCTTTCATTGTCTGCTTATATGACCCCTTTATTTATCCTACGATTCTGACTTGGTGTACAGGGAGAATACTGTAAGAACGACCCATGTTCTGAATTCTGTCGCTGTACATTTCAAAAGTGCTGAACAAATAGTTATTTTGACTACACCCATCCTAGCTCGCTCATGAATGTCTTAATCAAAATTATGGATTGCCTCTTATCCGCTCGTCGTTCCCTTATGCCATAGTTTGTACATCTCAATTGTCAGTAGAAACCACATTTGTTTAAGCAAGTCAGCCATATCATCTATGTTTTTTAAAAAGGCAGTAAAGGAGGCTGAATGAACTGTTTCGCTGCCAGACAAGGCTGCGGTGATAGCCAGGTGTAGCAGTGGTAAAGATTCACCCCATGGTGATGAAAAGAAAGCTCTGCGGTTGGGACAGCTTTATGTAGGCCCTAACAGTTTGTGGGCACCGTTTGTCACCGTTATAGTGCAATTAATGTATTGTTTAGTGTTGTGTTGTGGCTTTGCTGGCATGCATCAACAAAAATGTGTTTTGAGTTTGCCCCACCAAGATTGACATGCTAAAATCACCACTGGTCCCTTGAGAGGGCAAGAACGAGATGTATTGGGACAAGAGATGTGACTTGTTTTCCTCTCAAGAAAAGGGCGCCATTGAAAGGAGTCATTACTGGGGTAGCGGTAAATGTGAAAATGGTTTGTGATGCTTGTTGTTTGGTGCGACGCAGACAGGGTGGTGTGAGTGGTGAAACAAGAGTCATTGTCTGTTCTTTTGAGTTTTGATGTTGAGGCTCTGCTCGACAAAGTGATGTTAGGATATTTCAGTTATCACGTACAGGATTATGTGCCGAATACACTACGTTGTTATAGGTGTCAAAGTTTCAAGCTTATGGGCATGTGGCAGCAGTGTGTAGGAGGGAGGTTCCTAGGTGTGAGAAGTGTGCAGAAGGGCATGAGAAAGGAATGTGTAGCATTGGGGAAAGAAGCGGTATGTGTTAATTGTAGAGGTGCCCATGGGTCTGGGGATCAGAAATGTCTGGTCCAAGAGAGGCACGTTAAGTTTACCAGGGTTAGAGTAGAGCAGAGGGTGTTGTATGCTGAGGCAATGAAGAAAGTTGAGAAAGGTGGGTCAAGGGGGAGGGATCCTGAGAAGATTCTTGTGAGTAGTAGATCTGTATCATTTACATTTAAGTCATTTAGCAGACACTCTATCAGTACTGAGTGATAGGCCAACGAGTGATATATGCTTCAGTAAGATTGGCTTTTTAGCGTTCATAGCAATGGTTTTCAACTGTGATGCAGGGAAGTCGCAGAAAATGGAGGTTGTGGTGGCAGCTGCAGAGAAGTATTTGGGTGTACGGGATTTGACGTCAGAATAGTTACAGGGTGTGTTGAGTGGTGGTGTCATGTCCTTTCAGGCTGTTGACCTGCGGAAGGAATAGATAGGTAAATAGTGGAGTAGGGTGGTGTGTTTTTAATGAGTGTAGGGTTAGATGGTAGGGTATTTGTTTGATTTATTTTCCTTTTTTCAAGCAAAGTATAAGCGAGTTATAAACACAGAGCAGACGAAGCCAACAAGCTAGCTAACTTGTTTGCAGATCAACTGTCCTTGTAACAGGGACATTTTCAGAAAATGTCGACAGAAACAAGCATCATTCTCGGATCTGAATCAACTCGACCCCAAAATAAAAAAAGACTGTTCATGACCAATCCAGAAACCGGATAAACATTGGAATTCATTTTGAAAGGTGGAAGAGTGACACCTAAATGGCCACCGTTCTCTTGAAATAGCTAGCTAACATCTTCTGTACTCTGACGGTTTTGTACTCAAAGGAATCTAGTGATAGCTACATCATGTAGCTACACTGCATAAGATGCCCAATGCCTTTATTTCAACTAGCTAACGTTAGCTAGCTAGCTAAAGCTAGATATGCAGATTGTTGACATGATAGTGTGTTTGGTTTGTAGATGATAATGCTAGCTAGGTGGTTGACAGCATTTTCTTCCGAGGACCAAACACTAGCTATAAAATTGTGTACAGTAACATCACAAAAACAGATACTGGTGGAGACTGATTTCGATGGAACCTGAGGTTGTAGAAGTTTTGGTTGTGGAAAAATCAACACCAAAAGAGAGGTAAGAAATGCTATGACATTTTTTGTTATGTTGGTAATCGACTAAAATAGTTAGCTGCATGAAGCTTCAGTGCCTTCGGAAAGTATTCAGACCCCTTGACTTCTTCCACATTTTGTTACGTTACAGCCTTATTCTGAAATGGATTAAATAAAATAAATTCCTCAGCAATCTACACAAAATACCCAATAATGACAAAGCGAAAACAGGTTTTTAGGAATTTTTGCAAATGTATTAAACATAAAAAACAGAAATACCTTATTTACATAAGTATTCAGACCCTTTGCTATGAGACTTGAAATTGAGCTCAGATGCATCCTGTTTCCATTGATCATATTTGAGATGATTCTACAACTTGATTGGAGTCCACCTGTGGTAAATTCAATTGATTTGGACATGATTTGGAAAGGCACAGACCTGTCTATATAAGGTCCCACAGTTGACAGTGCATGTCAGAGCAAAAACCAAGCCATGAGGTCAAAGGAATTGTCCGTATATCTCCGAGACAGGATTGTGTCGAGGCACAGATCTGGGGAAGGGTACCAAATAATATCTGCAGCATTGAAGGTCCCCAAGAATACATTGGCCTCCATCATTCTTAAATGGAAGAATTTTGGAACCACCAAGACTCTTCCTAGAGCTGGCCGCCTGGCCAAAATTGAGCAATCGGGGGAGAAGGGCCTTGGTCAGGGAGGTGACCAAGAACCTGATGGTCACTCTGACAGAGCTCCAGAGTTCCTCTGTGGAGATGGGAGAACCTTCCAGAAGGACAACCATCTCTGCAGCACTCCACCAATCAGGCCTTTATGGTAGAGTGGCCAGACGGAAGCCACTCCTCAGTAAAAGGCACATGATAGCCCACTTGGGAGTTTGCCAAAAGGCACCTAAACACTGCATTCCACAGTAAGAACATCATACCAAAGGTCAAGCATGGTGGTGGTGTGATGGTTTGGGGATGCTTTGCTGCCTCAGGACCTGGACGACTTGCCTTAATAGAAGGAACCATGAATTCTGCTCTGTATCAGAGAATTCTACAGGAGAATGTCAGACCATCCGTCTGTGAGCTGAAGCTGAAGCTGAAGCGCAGCTGGGTCATGCAGCAAGACAATGATCCAAAACATACAAACAAGTCTACATGAAAATTGCTAAAAAGCAACAAATTGGAAGTTTGGAATGGCCTAGTCAAAGTCCAGACCTAATCCCAATTGAGATGTTGTGGCAGGACTTGAAACGAGCAGTTCATGCTTGAAAACCCACACGTCACTGAGCTAAAGCAGTTCTGCATGGAAGAGTGGGCCAAAATTCCTCCACAGCGACGTGAGAGACTGATCAACAACTACAGGAAGCATTTGGTTGGAGTCATTGCAGCTAAAGGTGGCACAACCAGTTATTGAGTGTAAGGGGGCAATTACTTTTTCACACAGGGGAATTGGGTGTTGCATAACTTTGTTTATGAAATAAATGAAATAAATATGCAATTGTTGTGTTATTTGTTCACTTATGTTCCCTTTTTCTAATATTAGGTTTTGGTTGAAGATCTGATAACATTCAGTATCACAAATATGCAATTGTAGAGAAAATTAGAAAGGGGCCAAATACTATTTCATAGCACTATATCTTCCTTTTAAGAATCCTGTCTGATCATGATGAATAATATCCGGTAATAGCTTTTTTATTCTATGAGCAATACATTTTGCATCGTTACATTGAAGGGTGATGGGCCTCCACATTTTTTTGAGAGACTAGGTCTTTATACTGTCCCCCCGGCTCCTGATTCAGTAGGAGAGAAATCAGTCTGGTTTTAGAAAGACATACTATACTGATTCATGTCTATTTTACTTGACTGACTTCATCAGGAAAGAGATTGATGATGGAAACCTCTGTGGAATGGGACTGCTTGACCTACAGAAGGCCTTTGATACAGTTAACCACTGTCTCCTAATCTCCAAACTGGAGGCACTGGGGTTAAGCATTATCCCTCTAGGTTGGGTAAATTCCTATTTATCAGGTAGGGAGCAAGTAGTAGAGGTTAATGGTTCACTGTCCCAAGCAAAACCAATGAGTTGTGGCGTTCCGCAGGGGAGCATGCTTGGGCCTCTACTGTTTTTACTGTATATTAACGATATGAAAGATGCTTGTTCTTGCCGTCTTTTCCTTTATGCGGTTGACTCTACACTTCTGGTGTCTCACAAAAGTAAAACTAAACTCAGCAAAAAAAAGAAATATCCTCTCACTGTCAACTGCATTTATTTTCAGCAAACTTAATGTGTAAATATTTGTATGAACATAACAAGATTCAACAACTGAGACATAAACTGAACAAGTTCCACAGACATGTGACTAACAGAAATTGAATAATGTGTCCCTGAACAAAGGGGGGGGGGGTCAAAAAGTAACAGTCAGTATATGGTGTGGCCACCAGCTGCATTAAGTACTGCAGTGCATCTCACTGACCAGATTTGCCAGTTCTTGCTATGAGATGTTACCCCACTCTCCCACCAAGGCACCTGCAAGTTCCTGGACATTTCTGTGGGGAATGGCCCTAGCCCTCACCCTCCGATGCAACAGGTCCCAGACGTGCTCAATGGGATTGAGATCCGGGCTCTTCGCTGGCCATGGCAGAACACTGACATTCCTGTCTTGTAGGAAATCATGCACAGAACGAGCAGTATGGCTGGTGGCATTGCCATGCTGGAGGGTCATGTCAGGATGAGCCTGCAGGAAGGGTACCATATGAGGGAGGAGGATATCTTCCCTGTAACGCACAACGTTGAGATTGCCTGCAATGACAACAAGCTCAGTCCGATGATGCTGTGACACACCGCCCCAGACCATGACGGACCCTCCACCTCCAAATCGATCCCGCTCCAGAGTACAGGCCTCGGTGTAACGCTCGTTCCTTCGACGATAAACGCGAATCCGACCATCACCCCTGGTGAGACAAAACCGCGACTCGTCAGTGAAGAGCACTTTTTGCCAGTCCTGTCTGGTCCAGCGACGGTGGGTTTGTGCACATAGGCGACGTTGTTGCCGGTGATGTCTGGTGAGGACCTGCCTTACAACAGGCCTACAAGCCCTCAGTCCAGCCTCTCTCAGCCTATTGCAGACAGTCTGAGCACTGATGGAGGTATTGTGCGTTCCTGGTGTAACTCGGGCAGTTGTTGTTGCCATCCTGTACCTGTCCCGCATGTGTGATTTTTTTGCTGAGTTTATCTTGGAGATCATACTTAGCATATAGGTTACTAACATTAGCAAATGGCTTGGATATAATAAGCTATCTCTGCACTTAGGTAAAACTGAGGCAATTATTTTTGGATCCAGACCTAAATTGAGTAGATCCTCTGAAATCAGAGTGGAGTTAGGGGGTGAGGTGCTGACTACAGAAACCTCTGATAGCTACCTGGGATGCATCCTTGATGGAAGCTTGGGAGGTGTGAGCATGGCCACTAAAGTGCTTGAGAAGGTTAATGCCAGGACTAAGTTTTTTGGCAAGAAAGTCCAAGCTGCTTGATAAGGACTCCATGAAAGTGCTAGCCACTGCCCTCATTCAATGCCATTTTGACTATGCCAGTACTTCCTGGTTTTGGGGCTTATCTAAGCTTATGAAGGGTAAGCTCCAGATAGCCCAGAATAAGCTGATCAGGGTAGTATTGAAGGTGAGTCCACATTCTCACATAGGCAGGAGCTGCTTTCAGGAACTCAACTGGCTAGGGTGTCCCAGATTAGACTGGGTTTGGTTTACAGGAGTATTTATGGTTCTGCGCCCAGATATCTGGCACTGCAGGATTTGAGTCCCTGGCGGCGTAGTGTGTTACTGATGGTAGGCTTTGTTACTTTGGTCCCAGCTCTCTGCAGGTCATTCACTAGGTCCCCCCGTGTGGTTCTGGGATTTTTGCTCACCGTTCTTGTGATCATTTTGACCCCACGAGGTGAGATCTTGCGTGGAGCCCCAGATCGAGGGAGCTGCTTACCTATTGCAGATTCAGTCTTCCCAGCCTGGTGCAGGTCTACAATGTTGTTTCTGGTGTCCTTTGACAGCTCTTTGGTCTTGTCCATAGTGGAGTTTGGAGTGTGACTATTTGAGGTTGTGGACAGGTGTCTTCTATACTGATAACATGTTCAAACAGGTGCCATTAATACAGGTAACGAGTGGAGGACAGAGGAGCCTCTTAAAGAAGAAGTTACATGTCTGTGAGAGCCAGAAATCTTGCTTGTTTGTAGGTAACCAAATACTTATTTTCCACCATAATTTGCAAATAAATTCATTAAAAATCCTACAATGTGATTTTCTGGAAACATTTTCCTCCATTTGTCTGTCATAGTTGACGTGTACCTATGATGAAAATTACAGGCCTCTCTCATTTTTTTAAGTGGGAGAACTTGCACAATTGGTGGCTGACTAAATACTTTTTTCCCCCACTATATCTGCGGATATGTCCACCACGTTGTTGCTCTCTCTCTCGTTCTGCTGTGTGTGCATGATGTGCATCTTGTTAGCTGTCACTCAAATTGCGAGGGGCTGAAGCTCATTGGCTAGAACTCGAATTGCTAGGGGGCTGGCCCACGATGGGGGAAATGTAGGAATAATGGCGCAGCACAGCTTCCAGAAAAGCAGTCACTTTCAAACTATGGATTTCTTGACAAATTGAGGTAAGACAGTAAGTCTGCTCATAGGTTATGCATGTATGAACTACACATTGACACATCCAGCCCAAAGCGGGAGGTTTAAAAAATTGTTAGTAGACGCCAAAGTTCCGGAGCATGTGTTAATTGCCGCAAAATAACAATGGGATTTAAATGTGTTTTCTAAAGTTGATTATTATAATTATAATACAATTATAATTATTAATAGTAGCATTATATTTATTTATTTGTATTACTGTTGTTATCATAACTATCTAGTAATCATTACTCTTAATGCTGTTAACAATAATGTCAATGCTATAATATTGATTTGTTCCTTGTTTAGCATTTCCTCATAAAATGTTAAGAAATTCGACCATTTGTATAATCTTTTTACCATCTTCATTGCAGGACTTTTATTTTGAAGGGAAATCGCCGAAGTCACGGCCATATTCTTTCTAGGTCTTGCTTATTCTTGCTGGCGGAACCAAGGTATCTGAAGGCAAAATCAAAACAAACTCGTCTCCTTCCGCCTTCTAGTCAAGACATTTTAGAAAATACCTAGATTCAATCTAGCTAGTTGGTGGCGAATCAGGAAACGCACAACAGATCCACCAGGTGGATGGGAGTTTACAACTGTGCAAGGCAGCCTACAGACCATTTACAATACAAGTTCAATGATACAGACCAGTAGTAAAGGGAAACGATAACTACATGTAGACAAACAGTGGTTAATATAAGTCAAGGATGATCTGGGAGAATCCATTCTTCATTATAAGTCAAATGTATAGCAATATTCTACACAGGATTAAATCAATATCATGAATGAGCAGCATTAGGTCAAAATTGATGAGAAATACTGGACAAATATTGGACAAATGCATGTTTTCTTGAAAGTACAGTATATTTGACATTTATCAATATGTTTAATGTATCTAACCTGGGGTTTTACTTCAAGGTACAGAGACCAGTGATAATGGAAATAGATGTGGGGAAACAGTTACAATAAATAAGGGCGTAGACTGCGGATCAGACTTGCCGGACCCCGATTCCTGCCGTCTGGGGGTCCGGGGGCTTCTGCGCATTTGCGGGATTCTCTACTTTGCGCACATTCTCTGTCCTACATGTAGAAGACCTCCCCTCACATTTCTCACTGTCAATAGTGAATGATATGCATACCAACCATTTGATCTCAATCAGTTTCATAGGGATATGCATTTAGATCTTCTTGAGTTATAAGATACAGTTTCGATGTAGCCTACAGTGTTGTTTTGAATTATGTGCAGTGAGGTGAGCAGATGGTTTTAACTGTAGCATAGCTAAGCCTACCTGTGTTTAGTTTCAATCAAAGCACCTATTTTGCCTGGTGGCGCACGCTGTTGAGTTTTGGCCACATGAGAGAAAAATGTGACCATTCACACAATCATCTTAAAACATACAAAATGAGGTGGTGTTTTTTGTCTTGCAGTAACGATTTACTGTGCTATTGTATTTGGTTGTGTTATGTAGAATACTATCATTATGTGAACTTGCAGACATTGATTCAGCTTTGATCTAACTTAATTAAACAAGTGCCATTCACCAGAGTAGCCTGTTCTCCACGAGTGGAGTGGAGGGTCCTGCATATGTGCAGAGGCTTCGGGATCTTTAGCTATCAAGAGGAAAGGTCTGGAAAAGTCTTATCCGTAGCTACTCCGATAAGGGCCAGGGTGATCTAGGATGATCATTTCTTGCATTAACTAAATTTAAAGACAAGAAATTGTAACACAGGTGACTCCTGATAACTGCAGCGGCTTAGAACTGATGTAACAGCGTGCACTAAACCAAAGAATGCAGTTATCAAGAGCGATTACAAAGAATGTTATTGAATTGGGACTAGAAAAACACTGTAGTTTGCACTTCTACAAAATGCACTTATCAGGCGTCAACTGTATATCATTACTTCCCAAAATATTCAAACAATATCACGACTAAAATGAATATTCAAATTGCCGCTTTACCCAAGTGTTTTCTGGCTCTGGCCCAACCCATCCGTTTCTGGACCAATCATACGGCCCTGAATGTGTTTGTATTGGGTGAAGGGTCGGGGAGGTACTCAGATCCAGAGAAGAAACTAACGTCCGTGGGCGTGGCATAGCATTTGGCCGGAACAAGGAGTCTGTTTAGCCAGGCAAGTCTATAACATCAGTCAGACCATTCTCTCATCACCCTGAGAGACATCCTAAAACAAACGACCAGGAATTCCTCTTTCTAATGACATGAAAACATCAAGAGACTTTGAACAGCAGCCCTGTGAGTTTCCTACAATACTTTCCTACAATGGGTGACTGGTAGCCTAGCGGTTAAGTGGGGCAAGACAGCAATCCGAGGGTTTCCGATTCCAATCCCAGGTCTGACGGGAAAAATCGGGCAGGAAGTGAGCAGTTGTTGGTATCAAATCCTAGTTGCCATGCCTGCCATTGAGCAAGGCACTTAACCCCCCACAATAACTGCTCCAGAGGCGCCATAGTATGGTAGCCCTCTGCTCCAACCTTTCCAACCTCTGTGTATGTATGTGTGTCTTTCGGAGCAGAAGTCGAATTTCATTTGGACCTTGTTCAATTGGACAATAAAGGAAACCTCATCTTAATTTGTACTGTTTGATCATTACCTTCAATCAAACCAAATCAAATGTTTTACAAAAGTAAATCCACTACACTAATTCTGAGACCCACAGCATGAATAATCCAGAGTTGCTTTGCTTTAAGATGATAAGAAAAACGTTATTGTCCATTATGTTTACACAGAATTAAAATTAGTTTTTGGCGCTCTGAGTTACAATAAATGGATACAAACAGACATAAAACATACAAATCAAACACTTTAAACATTTACATATCCGTTCATCAGTCTTATTGAAGATTGTCACTGCAGAGGAGATAAAATATATATATATGCCATTCTTCATTGCTAGAGGCAACTTTAGTATCTGCCCAGACAGCAGCATTTGGAAGGATGCGTGCAGTGGGTGGGTGTTGTCGTTGAAGACCTGGAGTGCTTTCCTTGTGCTGTTCTGTGTACAGTTCTAGGAGTTGTGGCTATTTGCTGCTGATAGTTTTGCTGGCCTTATAGACAACTTGTGGCAGTTTACTCCAGTACCTTACTGAAAGGTTCCAATACCAGGAGGGGATGTTGAAAGTGAGAGCATTCGATCAGGGATTTGTACACCATGGTCAGTGTGCATTAAAATAGCTTCCTAAGTAGGAAAATAAGCTGTCAGTGTTTTCCTGGAAGCTAAGTTTGGGGTCTAAAATTGTCCCCAAGTATTTAAAATGTGTGACATGCTCCATGTCCTGTCCTTTCATGATGACATGCTCGAGAGAGTGGCTTCCGTTATCCCAAATGTTTTTAGTCTTGTTGAGGTCCAGGAAGCTATTGTCAAACCTTATCACGAGGCTGTCAATGAACTGGGAGTAGCTTGAGTTGGCCTTGCTCATCAGGTTGTCCACATATTTGATGAGGGTGATATCGCTGTTGCTTTCCTAAGTGTGTTGTCCACATCCTGCATTTTTATTACCTTACCTGACAGATGACCTCTTTTACCTAATTGTCTTTCCTCTTTGAATTTCTGTCCTGTTGTCTTCCTTTGTGGACTTTATCCACATGCCTCAGCAGATGAGTCTTATGAGTGAATCTTTTACCACAGACTGAGCAGCCATGTTATTTCTCTCCTGTGTGAGTCAGTATATTCCTCCTTAGGTCCCCCTTCTGATTGAAGCTTTTCCCACAGTCACCACACCTAAATTGTTTCTCTCCTGTGTGAGTCTGTATATGTTCAGTTAGGTGCCCCTTCTGATTGAAGATTTTCCCACAGTCTCCACAGCAAAATGTATTCTTACTTATGTGAGTCCGTATATGCATGGTTAGCTTCCCCTTCTGATTGAAGCTTTTCCCATAGTCACCACAGCTGAATGGTTTCTCTCCTGTATGAGACAATATATGTATCTTAAGAGACCCCTTATGTCTGAAGCTTTTCCCAGTCACCACAGCTAAATGGTTTCTCTCCTGTGTGAGTCCGTATATGCATCGTTAAGACCTCCTTGCGATTGAAGCTTTTCCCGCAGTCTCCACAGCTAAAAGGTTTCTCTCCTGTGTGAGTCAGTTTATGCATGGTTAGGTGCCGCTTGAGGCCAAAGCTTTTCCCGCAGTCACCACAGCTAAAATATTTCTCTCCTGTGTGAGTCAGTTTATGAATGGTTAGGTTCCCCTTCTGACTGAAGCGTTTCCCACAGTCACCACAGCTAAATAATTTATCTTCTATATGAGTCAGTACATGTTCGCTTAGGTTACTCTTCTGACTGAAGCTTTTTCTACAGTCACCACAGCTAAATTGATTCTCTCCTGTGTGAATCCTCATGTGTCTGGACAGATGTCCTTTTTGTTTGAAGGTCTTGCCACAAAAGCTGCAGGTGCAGGGTTTCCCACCGTGACAGAGTCGGACATGGGACTTCAGGTGGCGTACGTTTTTTCGCAGAAGCACCATTCACGGATTCTCTTCTTGGCGAGAGTCCCATGCCTCTGCAGGTCAGCTTTCAGAGCAAACATTTCACCACAGTCACGGCAGTGGTGAGTTTTTCTAGACGTGGTGCTGGGTTTAGAAAAGTGTTCCCCCAATGGTGGGCTGCTGTCAAGTCCTACTGGGTCGCTGCTTATGGCTGATCTGTGGCTGGAAGCATTGTTTTGATTATCTGGAGTGTCACAGGGAATGTCGAGACCCTTTAGGTGGGTCACAGTGCCAAAAGGTTGGAAATCCACTAGTTTAGACTCACTCTCTCTGTTCTCCACAGTCAAGGACCAAAGTGGGTCTTCCTGATCACATTCAATTTTCACACAGGGAGGACTGAATATGGAATCTTTGGTATCAAAGAGCCCTTGAAGTTTATCCTGTTCCTCTTTAATCCGTGTGGGCTCTGGGTCCTCCTGCCCCAGACTGGGGCTCAAATCCTGCTCACAGTGCTGCAGCTCAGAGGAAACATCTTCAGAGACAGCGAGAGAGAACTGCAGGGAGTCTGGAGGGAAGGAGAGGAGGAGCAGAGGTTACCTACAGTATACACCCTTTAGACATGCCTGAGTGCACAATGTAATTTTTTTAAGGTTTGTGACACAATTATTTAATCATATATATTAATTGTTTACTGATTCATTTCATCTACACATTGGCAACTAAATTCTGAATTGCTGTAAATGCCTATTTAGAAAGTGCCTTCAGAAAGTATTCACACCCCTTGGCTTTTTCCACGTTTTGTTGTGTTACAAAGTGGGATTAAAATGGATTTGTCCTTTTTTTTTTTCTTCGATCTACACAAAATACTCTGTAAGGTCAAAGTGGAAGAACAATTCTAACATTTGTAAAAAATTATAATAATTATACAAATTAAACCCTAATATATCTTGATTAGGTAAGTATTCAACCCCATGAGTCAATATATGTTAGAATCACCTTTGGCAGTGATTACAGCTGTGAGTCTTTCTGGGTTTAAGAGTTTTGCACATCTGGATTGTACAATATTTGCACATTATTATTTTTTAGAATTCTTCAAGCTGTGTCAAGTTGGTTGTTGATCATTGCTAGAAAGCCATTTTCAAGTCTTGCCATAGATTTTCAAGCCAATTTAAGTCAAAACTATAAACAGGCCACTCAGGAACATTCAATGTCGTCTTGGTAATCAACTCCAGTGTATATTTGGCCTTGTGTTTTAGGTAATTGTCCTGCTGAAAGGTGAATGTATCCCAGTGTCTGTTGGAAAGTAGACTGAACCAGGTTTTCCTGTGCTTAGCTCTATTCTGTTTCTTTTTATCCTAAAAAAACTCCCTAGTCCTTGCTGATGACAAGCATACCGATAACATGATGCAGCTACCACCATGCTTGAGAATACTGCCCCAAACATAGCACTTTATATTCAGGACATAAAGTTCATTTCTTTGCCAAGTTTCTTGCTGTTTTACTTTAGTGCATTATTGCAAACAGGATGCATGTTTTGGAATTGTTTTATTCTGTACAGGCTTCCTTCTTTTAACTCTGTCAATTAGGTTAGTATTGTGGAGTAATTACATTGTTGTTGATCCATCCTCAGTTCTCTCCTATGACAGCCATTAAACTCTGTAACTGTTTTAAAGTCACCATTTGCCTCATGGTGAAATCCCTGAGCGGTTTCCTTCACTGAGTTAGAAAGGACGGCTGTATCTTTGTAGTAACTGATACACCATCCAAAGTGTAATTAATATCTTCACCATGCTCAAAGGGATATTCGATGTCGGCTTTTGTTATTTTTACCCATCTACCAATAGGTGACCTTCTTTGCGAGGCACTGGAAAACCTCCCTGGTCTATGTGGTTGAATCTGTGTTTGAAATGCACTGCTCGACTCAGGGACCTTACAGATCATTATATGTGTGGGGTACAGAGATGAGGTAGTCATTAAAAAATAATGTTTTACACAATTATTGCACACAGAGTATTATTAACTTATTATGTGACTTGTTAATAAACTTTTACTCCTGAACTTATTTAGGCTTGCCATCACAAAGGGTTTGAATACTTATTGACTAAAGACATTTCAGCTTTTCATTTTTAATGAATTAGTAAACATTTCTAAAAACACAATTCCACTTTGACATTATGGGGTATTGTGTGTAGGCCAGTGACAAAAAAATCTACATTTAACAAATTTTAAATTCAGGCTGTAGCACAACAAAATGTTTAAAAAGTCAAGGGGTGTGAATACTTTCTGAAGGCACTGTATAAAGAGAAACAATGGAGCTAGCAATGAATAACTAGGCAGGTAGATTAATATGTTTCTGTAAATAAAAAGAATAATCATAATAATAATAAAAACAAACAATGTCTTAATTTTTTAAAATTGTGATGCTATCTGCCTAAACAGTTTATTAATTGTGTAGAACTATAGCTAGCTATCAGTAGATCTAAATACAAACCTATTCTACATAGTTTTATTTCTGGTGTGATCCGCAGCAGTCTCCGTAGACGATCATTCTCCTCCTGGTACACCACTACCGTTTTCTCAACTGCCCCGAAAATCTCCACTGAAGCAGATGCTGTTAAATGCTCATTTAAAAACATACGAAACGACTGTAGTTTAGACATTTTCAGTCGACTGAGAGTTGGGTATTCAGCTAGTATGGCCTTGTGAAGTGGGTCCTCCTGATCACATTCACTTTTCACACAGGGAGGAGTGAATATGGAGTCTTTGGTATCAAAGAGCCCTTGAAGCTGCTCTTCCTCTTGACTGGTCCAGAGTTCCTCCTGTTCCTCTTTAATCTGTGTGGGCTCTGGGTCCCCCTGCCCCAGACAGGGGCTCCACTCCTGCTCACAGTGCTGCTGCTCAGGGGGAACCTCCTCTTCAGAGACAGCGAGAAAGAGTTGCAGGAAGTCTGGAGGGAAGGAGAGAGGGAGCAGAGGTTACCTATTCAGCGTTTAGACATCCCTGAGTGCACAATGCCATTTCAAAATGCTTTTTGTGACAACTATTTAATTATAAATTGTTAATTGCTTCAATGGTTTATTTCATCTTAGAAATTGGGTTGTTTGAATCCTGGATGCTGATTGGTTGATAGCAGGGAGTTAGTTATTCACCACAATCCCTGGGTAATGCCTGTTAACGGTTCCATTTAAATTGTCAATGCGCATCCCCTGTCCCACAGCCCAGCCAGGCACTTATATACTTCATCTCTCCTGGAAAAAAGTGTCAAGACTATATTTCCCCATGCTACTAGCTGTCACCATTGTTGAGAGACGGGTCAGACCAAGGTGCAGCGTGGTATGCGAACATGTTTATTAAACTGGATAAACACGTACAAAACAACAAAAGGCAACGAAACGTGACGTCGGAAGGCTATACACAAATAAGCCAAACACACAGAAACACAAACAAGATCCCACAACCCAGGCAGGAAAACTGGCTGCCTAAGTATGATCCCCAATCAGAGACAACGAGCGACAGCTGCCTCTGATTGGGAATCATACCCGGCCAAACATAGAAGTATAACCACTAGACTCTAACCATAGACATACAACATAGAACTAAACATGCACACCCTGACCAAACTAACTAGAGTTCTAGAGGTCAGGGCGTGACACTAGCCTATCATTCGCTTTGCAACAGTTGGGGTTTGTCTAAACCTTGTTGTCTGCCTCGACCTGTGAAACAATGTGGCCGTTTTGTTTTTGTTGCGATCTCCACCATGCTATGCATATGAACGTGACGAGACTGACAGCTTCTCTGAGCCATGCAAATTCATTTATCAGGATCATTATAATTGATATTCAAAGAAATGGCAATAGAAACAAAGGTAAAACAAAAGAAAATGCACATAGTTTGCGTTCATTTCAGCTGCTTGATGTGATTGTGTGTTACCTTTAGTTGGCTAGTTAGCAAAGGAGAAATAGCTAGCCTGCATAGCAACCATTGCAAGTAGAACGGAAAGAATGAACGACCAGCACATTTTGTCTAGAAAGGATACAGCTTTTGTTAAAATGTAGTTTTCATAGCAGGTTAGGATTACTTAAGCAGCAGGTTAGGAGAATTAACTTAGCAGGTTAGGAGAATTACAGTGCATTAGGAAAGTATTCAGACCCCTTTACTTTTTCCACATATTGTTACGTTACAGCCTTATTCTAAATTGGATTAAATAGTTTTTCCCCCTCATCAAAATACACACTCAATACCACATAATGACAAAGCAAAAACAGTTAAGATTTTTTAAACAAATGTATAAAAAAATAAAAAACTGAAATCACATTTACATAAGTATTCAGACCCTTTACTCAGTACTTTGTTGAAGCACCTTTGGCAGCGATTACAACCTTGAGTTTTCTTGGATATGATGCTACAAGCTTGGCACACCTGTATTTGGAGAGTTTCTCTCATTCTTCTCTACAGATCCTCTCAAGCTCTGTCAGGTTGGATGGGGAGTGTCGCTGCACAGCTATTTTCAGGTCTCTCCAGAGATGTTCGATCAGGTTCAAATCCAGGCTCTGGCTGGGCCACTCAAGGACATTCAGAGACTTGTCCCGAAGCCACTCCTGCATTGTCTTGGCTGTGTGCTTAGGGTCGTTGTCCTGTTGGAATGTGAAACTTCGCCCCAGTATGAGGTCCTGAACGCTCTGGAGCAGGTTTTCATCAAGGATCTCTCTGTTCTTTGCTGCATTCATCTCTCCCTCGATCCTGACTAGTCACCCAGTCCCTGCCGCTGAAAAACATCCTCACAGCAAGATGCTGCCACCACCATGCTTCACTGTAGGGATGGTGCCAGGTTTCCTCCAGACGTGATGCTTCGCATTCAGCCCAAAGAGTTCAATCTTGGTTACATGAGACCAGAGAATCTTGTTTCTCATGGTCTGAGAGTCTTTAGGTGCCTTTTGGCAAACTCCAAGTGGGCTGTCATGTGCCTTTTATTGAGGAGTGGCTTCCGTCTGGCCACTCTACCATAAAGGCCTGATTGGTGGAGTGCTGCAGAGATGGTTGTCCTTCTGAAAGGTTCTCCCATCTCCACAGAGGAACTCTGGAGCTCTGTCAGAGTGACCATTGGGTTCTTGGTCACCTCCCTGACCAAGGCCCTTCTCCCCCGATTGCTCAGTTTGGCCGGGCGGCCAGCTCTAGGAAGAGTTTTGGTGGTTCCAAACTTCTTCCATTTAAGAATGATGGAGGCCACTGTGCTCTTAGGAATCTTCGATGCTGCAGAAATGTTTTGGTACCTTTCCCCAGATCTGTGCCTCGACACAATCCTGTCTCGGAGCTCTACGGACAATTCCTTCGACCTCATGGCTTGGTTTTTGCTCTGACATGCACTGTCAGCTGTGGAACCTTATATATACAGATGTGTGCCTTTCCAGATCATGTCCAATCAATTTAATTTACCACAGGTGGACTCCAATCAAGTTGTAGAAACATCTCAAGGATGATCAATGGAAACAGGATGCACCTGAGCTCAATTTCGAGTCTCATCGCAAAGGGTCTGAATACTTATGTAAATAAGGTATCCATTAAAAAAAAATATATATATATATAAATTAGCAAACATTTCAAAAAAATCTGTTTTCACTTTGTCATTATGGGGTATTGTGTGTAGATTGAGGGGAAAAGGCTGTAACGTAACAAAATGTGGAAAAAGTCAAGTGGTCTGAATACTTTCCGAATGCACTTTAGGTTAAGGTTAGGTTAAGGGTTAGCTAAATTATTATTATTTTTTTTTTACTTTGACATCAATTTGACTAAAGCTGCATCCATCTAGACATGACTGCATTTGGCTAGCAACTTCAGAATCTCAGAACTAACGACTGGGTTTTGGGCTGACTATTTTGTATGGTGGAATAATTTACACATTAAAATAACGTTTTTAATGAATACATACATACTTTTTTAAATATGTTGGCAAACGTTTTATAAAAGCAACAAGGCCTTCTAACCCGGGAATTATCGTGAATAACAAAAGGGATGTTTTCCTGGCCCTTGGCTTCGCCTCAGGCCCAATGCCGCGTTGACGTGCTAGTCAAAACTAGGAAACTTGAAAATGTCAGACTTGCTAACTGGTTATAGTTCAACCAGTTAGTAAGTCGAAAATGTCAGAGTTTCTTCGATCCGAATAACATGTGACGGCGGCATAGGAACTGCCTTGTTTTCATTGGCACTTTGAAGTCAACCCGGGTTGTGCTGGCCTTGGTGGAATAGCTCGAAATGTATTTCCACTGTCGCCAGAAATTATAAATAATGTCATGATGTTGCTAGGTAGCCAATATGACTGTGCAGTATATAACGTCCTTTGGCTACAACTAGCTAGATAACTAGAAAGATGTTGGAGAATTTAATTTACCTTCATCATGCCGAAACTAACGTTACCCCATACTCCTGCCAACCAGACTCAGACTAGCCATGTATTTAGCTTAATATCTAACGGTATATAGCTAAATGGTTACTGTCGTCGCTAGCACAAAAGGCTAGCTAGCTTAATTCCTAACTAGCTACCTTGCTTGCCATGGCATTGGCTTTTAGCTAGCTAGCTAACCAAGCAAACCAGAAGACAGGTTTGATAGCATATATACAGTTGAAGTCGGAAGTTTACATACACTTACGTTGGAGTCATTAAAACTTGTTTTTCAACCACTCCACACATTTCTTGTTAACAAACTATAGGTTTGGCAAGTCGGTTAGGACATCTACTTTGCGTATGACACAAGTAATTTTTCCAGTAATTGTTTAGAGACAGATTATTTCACTTATAATTCACTGTATCACAATAACAGTGGGTCAGAAGTTTACATACACTAAATTGACTACGCCTTTAAAAAGCTTGGAAAATTCCAGAAAATGATGTCATGGCTTTAGAAGCTTCTGATAGGCTAATTGACATAATTTGAGTCAATTGGAGATATACCTGTGGATGTATTTAGAGGCCTACCTTCAAACTCAGTGGCTCTTTGCTTTACATCATGGGAAAATCAAAAGAAATCAGCCAAGACCTCAGAAAAGAAATTTTATACCTCCACAAGTATGGTTAATCCTTGGGAGCAATTTCCAAACGCCTGAAGGTACCATGTTCATCTGTACAAACAATAGTACGCAAGTATAAACACCATGGGACCATGCAGCCGTCATACAGCTCAGGAAGGAGACGCATTCTGTCTCCTAGAGATGAACGTACTTTGGTGCGACAAGTGCAAATCAATCCCAGAACAACAGCAAATGACCTTGTGAAGATGCTGGAGGAAACAGGTACAAAATAATCTATATCCACAGTAAAACGAGTCCTATATCGACATAACCTGAAAGGCCGCTCATCAAGGAAGAAGCCACTGTTCCCAAACCGCCATAAAAAAGCCAGCCTACGGTTTGCAACTGCACATGGGGACAAAGATCGTAATTTTTGGAGAAATGTCCTCTGGTCTGATGAAACAAAAATAGAACTGTTTGGCCATAATGACCATCGTTATGTTTGGAGGAAAAAGGGAATACTTGCAAGCCGAAGAACACCATCCCAACCGTGAAGCACAGGGGTGGCAGCATCATTCTGTGGGGGTGCTTTGCTGCAGGAGGGATTGGTGCACTTCACAAAATAGATGGCATCATGAGGAAGGAAAATTATGTGGATATATTTAAGCAACATCTCAAGACATCAGTCAGGAAGTTAAAGCTTGGTCGCAAATAGGTCTTCCAAATGGACAATGACCCCAAGCATACTTCCAAAGTTGTGACAAAATGGCTTAAGGACAACAAAGTCAAGGTATTGGAGTGGCCATCACAAAGCCCTGACCTCAATCCTATAGAAAATGTGCAGAACTGAAAAATCGTGTGCGAGCAAGGAGGCCTACAAACCTGACTCAGTTACACCAGCTTGTCAGTGGGCAAACGTACAAAATCAGCAGGGGATCAAATACTTTCTTCCCTCACTGTATATGTTCGCCACTGCGCAAACATGTCTATACAGTGGGGAGAACAAGTATTTGATACACTGCCGATTTTGCAAGTTTTCCTACTTACAAAGCATGTAGAGGACTGTAATTTTTTATCATAGGTACACTTCAACTGTGAGAGACGGAATCAAAAAAAAAAATACAGAAAATCACATTGTATGATTTTTAAGTAATTAATTTGCATTTTATTGCATGACATAAGTATTTGATACATCAGAAAAGCAGAACTTAATATTTGGTACAGAAACCTTTGTTTGCAATTACAGAGATCATACGTTTCCTGTAGGTCTTGACCAGGTTTGCACACACTGCAGCAGGGATTTTGGCCCACTCCTCCATACAGACCTTCTCCATATCCTTCAGGTTTCGGGGCTGTCGCTGGGCAATACGGACTTTCAGCTCCCTCCAAAGATTTTCTATTGGGTTCAGGTCTGGAGATTCCATCTCAATGCTTCACGGTTGGGATGGTGTTCTTGGGGTTGTACTCATCCTTCTTCTTCCTCCAAACACGGCGAGTGGAGTTTAGACCAAAAAGCTCTATTTTTGTCTCATCAGACCACATGACCTTCTCCCATTCCTCCTCTGGATCATCCAGATGGTCATTGGCAAACTTCAGACGGGCCTGGACATGCGCTGGCTTGAGCAGGGGGACCTTGCGTGCGCTGCAGGATTTTAATCCATGACGGCGTAGTGTGTTACTAATGGTTTTCTTTGAGACTGTGGTCCCAGCTCTCTTCAGGTCATTGACCAGGTCCTGCCGTGTAGTTCTGGGCTGATCCCTCACCTTCCTCATGATCATTGATGCCCCACGAGGTGAGATCTTGCATGGAGCCCCAGACCGAGGGTGATTGACCGTCATCTTGAACTTCTTCCATTTTCTAATAATTGCGCCAACAGTTGTTGCCTTCTCACCAAGCTGCTTGCCTATTGTCCTGTAGCCCATCCCAGCCTTGTGCAGGTCTACAATTTTATCCCTGATGTCCTTACACAGCACTCTGGTCTTGGCCATTGTGGAGAGGTTGGAGTCTGTTTGATTGAGTGTGTGGACAGGTGTCTTTTATACAGGTAATGAGTTCAAACAGGTGCAGTTAATACAGGTAATGAGTGGAGAACAGGAGAGCTTCTTAAAGAAAAACTAACAGGTCTGTGAGAGCCGGAATTCTTACTGGTTGGTAGGTGATCAAATACTTATGTCATGCAATAAAATGCATATTAATTACTTAAAAATCATACAATGTGATTTTCTGGATTTTTGTTTTAGATTTCGTCTCTCACAGTTGAAGTGTACCTATGATAAAAATTACAGCCCTCTACATGCTTTGTAAGTAGGAAAACCTGCAAAATCGGCAGTGTATCAAATACTTGTTCTCCCCACTGTAATAGACAATAAGGCTGTTAAGATACTGTATTAATGTTTAAAGAAAGGAGTGTATATATTTGGCCTGACGAAGCAGTTTTATGCGCTGACTGAATGGAAGCTGATAATTATGAGTATTTTTACTCCGCTGGTCTCGGGAAGAAATTACGAGTCCGCACTGCCCGAGACCGAATCCTCATCTCTCCCAAGTGGACATTCTCAATTTTTCCCCTAACCCATCTGTCTATCTCCTCATTTGAATTCCATGCTGTCACAGTCACTAGCCCATTTAAGCTTAATATCCTTGTCATCTATCGCCCTCCAGGTTCCCTTGGAGAGTTCATCAATGAGCTTGACGCCTTGATAAGTTCCTTCCCTGAGGATGGCTCACCCCTCACAGTTTTGGGGGATTTCAACCTCCCTATGTCCACATTTGACTCATTTCTCTCTGCCTCCTTCTTTCCACTCCTCTCCTCTTTTGACCTCACCCTCTCACCGTCCCCCCCTACTCACAAGGCAGGCAATACGCTTGACCTCATCTTCACTAGATGCTGCTCCTCTACTAATCTCACTGCAACTCCCCTCCATGTCTCCGACCACTACTTTGTTTCCTTTTCTCTCTCACTCTCCTCCCACACTACTCACTCTGCCCCTACACAGATGGTAATGCGCCGCCGCAACCTTCGCTCTCTCTCTCCCACTACTCTCTCCTCTTCCATCCTATCATCTCTTCCCTCTGCTCAATCCTTCTCCCTCCAATCTCCTGATTCTGCCTCCTCAACCCTCCTCTCCTCCCTTTCTGCATCCTTTGACTCTCTGTGTCCCCTATCCTCCCGGCCGGCTCGGTCCTCCCCTCCAGCTCCGTGGCTTGATGACTCATTGCGAGCTCACAGAACAGAGCTCCGGGCAGCGGAGCGGAAATGGAAGAAAACTAAACTCCCTGCCGACCTGGCATCTTTTCACTCCCTCCTCTCTACATTTTCTTCATCTGTTTCTGCTGCTAAGGCCACCTTCTACCACTCTAAATTCCAAGCATCTGCCTCTAACCCTAGGAAGCTCTTTGCCACATTTTCCTCCCTCCTGAATCCTCCCCCCCCCCCCCCCCCCCCCTCCTCTCTCTCTGTGGATGACTTCGTCAACCACTTTGAAAAGAAGGTTGACGACATCCGATCCTCGTTTGTTAAGTCTAATGACACTGCTGGTCCTGCTCACACTGCCCTACCCTATGCTTTGACTTCTTTCTCCCCTCTCTCTCCAGATAAAATCCTGCGACTTGTGACTGCAGGCCGCCCAACAACCTGCCCGCTTGACCCCATCCCCTCCTCCCTTCTCCAGACCATCTCCGGTGACCTTCTCCCCTACCTCACCTCGCTGATCAACTCATCCTTGACCGCTGGCCATGTCCCTTCCGTCTTCAAGAGAGCGAGAGTTACTCCCCTTCTCAAAAAACCAACACTCGACCCCACTGATGTCAACAACTACAGACCAGTATCCCTTCTTTCTTTTCTTTCCAAAACTATTGAGCGTGCCGTCTTTAGCCAACTCTCTTGCTATCTCTCTCAGAATGACCTTCTTGATCCAAACCAATCAGGTTTCAGGACTGGTCATTCAACTGAGACTGCTCTTCTCTGTGTCACGGAGACTCTCCGCACTGCTAAAGCTAACTCTCTCTCCTCTGCTCTTGTCCTTCTAGACCTGTCTGCTGCCTTTGATACTGTGAACCATCAGATCCTCCTCTCCACCCTCTCCGAGATGGGCATCTCCGGCGCGGCTCACTCCTGGATTGCGTCCTACCTGACCGGTCGCTCCTACCAAGTGGCGTGGCGGGAAGCTGTCTCCGCACCACGTGCTCTCACCACTGGTGTCCCCCAGGGATCGGTTCTGGGCCCTCTCCTTTTCTCCCTATACACCAAGTCACTTGGCTCTGTCATATCCTCACATGGCCTTTCCTATCATTGCTACGCTGACGATACACAACTAATCTTCTCCTTTCCCCCTTCTGATAACCAGGTGGCGAATCGCATCTCTGCATGTCTGGCAGACATATCAGTATGGATGACGGATCACCACCTCAAGCTGAACCCTGGCAAGACGGAGCTGCTCTTCCTCCCGGGGAAGGACTGCCCGTTCCATGATCTCGCCATCACGGTTGACAACTCCGCTGTGTCCTCCTCCCAGAGTGCGAAGAGCCTAGGCGTGACCCTGGACAACACCCTGTCGTTCTCCGCCAACATCAAGGCGGTGACCCGCTCCTGCAGGTTCATGCTCTACAACATTCGGAGAGTGCGACCCTGCCTTACACAGGAAGCGGCGCAGGTCCTGGTCCAGGCACTTGTCATCTCCCGTCTGGACTACTGCAACTCGCTGTTGGCTGGGCTCCCTGCCTGTGCCATTAAACCCCTACAACTCATCCAGAATGCCGCAGCCCGTCTGGTGTTCAACCTTCCCAAGTTCTCTCACGTCACCCCCCTCCTCCGCACACTCCACTGGCTTCCAGTTGAAGCTCGCATCCGCTACAAGACCATGGTGCTTGCCTATGGAGCAGTGAGGGGAACGGCACCTCTGTACCTTCAGGCTCTGATCAGTCCCTACACCCAAACGAGGACATTGCGTTCATCCACCTCTGGCCTGCTGGCTCCCCTTCCTCTGCGGAAGCATAGCTCCCGCTCAGCCCAGTCAAAACTGTTCGCTGCTCTGGCACCCCAATGGTGGAACAAGCTCCCTCACGACGCCAGGACAGCGGAGTCACTCACCACCTTCCGGAGACATTTGAAACCCCACCTCTTTAAGGAATACCTGGGATAGGATAAAGTATTCCTTCTAACCCCCCCCCCCCCAAATTGTAAAGTGGTTATCCCACTGGCTATAGGGTGAACGCACCAATTTGTGAGTCGCTCTGGCTAAGAGCGTCTGCTAAATGACGTTAATGTGCCCTTGAGCAAGGCACTTAACCCTAATTGCTCCTGTAAGTCGCTCTGGTTAAGAGCGTCTGCTAAATGACTAAAATGTAAAAATGTAAAATGAGTACAAATGTATCCGACACCGAGACAAGACCGAGACACTCAATATGTGGTCTCGAGACTGGACTACAACAACACTGTACTCAGGTGTTCAAAAGTGCATATCAGACCGAGAGCCTAATGCTTCTTAGGTAGTTCCTTATGAGTTTTAGTAGAGAAAATGATCTCTCTGAAGAAGCGACAGTTACAGGGATGGTAAAAACAGCTTGATTGCCGTAGCAACATCAGGGAAACTGGGCAGAAGGGAGTTGTGCTTCAAATACAGCAGTTCTGTAACATCTTGCTGGCCTCAACACGTTACGGAAAGAGATTAGCTGTATAGGAAGCTCTGGGGACAGGTCGTCTGGATACTGGACAGCCAATAAATTGGCAGATGCAAACAGATGATCATCTTTTGCAGACAGCAGTTCTTGAGGGCTTTAACAAAAAAAGCTGTTTACAATTTAGTACATACTGGTGAACCGGCATTTGAGTTGTGTGGTTGCAATAGCTATTAGCGTTTCAATCGGTGACGTCACTCGCTCTGAGACCTTGAAGTAGTTGTTTCCTTTGCCCTGCAAGGGCCGCAGATTTTGTGTAGCGACGGGTAACGGTGCTTCGAAGGTGACTGTTCTCGATGTGTGCAGAGGGTCCCTGGTTCAAGGTAGGGGCGAGGAGAGGGACGGAAGCAAAACTGTTACATTGACACCCCTTCAAATTAGTGGATTTGGTTATACAGGTGTATAAAATGAAGCACACAGCCACGCAATCTCCATAGACAAACATTGTCAGTAGAATGGCCTTACTGAAGTGAGTTTGTAAAATTTCTGCCCTGCTAGAGCTGCCCCGGTCAACTGTAATTGCTGTTATTGTGAAGTGGAAAAGTTTAGGAGCAACAACTGCTCAGCCGCGAAGTTGTAGGCCACACAAGCTCACAGAATGGGACCGCCGAGTGCTGAAGCGCGTAAAAATCGTCTGTCCTCAGTTCCAACACTCACTACCGAGTTCCAAACCGCCTCTGGAAGCAACGTCAGCACAATAACTGTTAGTCCGGAGCTTCATGAAATGGGTTTCCATGGCCGAGCAGCCGCACACAAGCCTAAGATAACCATGAGCAATGCCAAGAGTCGGCTGGTGGTGTAAAACTCACCGCCATTGGACTCTGGAGCAGTGGAAACTGGAGTGATGTATCACACTTCACCATCTGGCAGTCTGACGGACGAATCTGGGTTTGCCTGATGCCAGGAGAACGCTACCTGTCCCAATGCATAGTGCCAACTGTAAAGTTTGGTGGAGGAGGAATAATGGTCTGGGGCTGTTTTTCATGGTTCGGGCTAGGCCCCTTAGTTCCAGTGACGGGAAATCTTAACGCTACAGCATACAATGACATTAAGGCTGAACGATTTTGGAAAATAATCTAATTGCGATTTTTTGCCCCCAATATTGCGATTGCGATTTAATATGCGATTTAATTTATTTATCCTTTTTCCCCTACAAAACATAATGAATGATTTAAATATGACCAACACAATAGTATATACATTTAGTGTGAAATGTTCTTTCCCATAGGCTGGGTCTATTTGTTAGAATTAAATTCAAACATGTATGACTTGAAATAAATGACATTTTTATTGAACTGCTCATTACAGAAACATCTGTGGCTTTGCCACTGTGCATTTAAATAATTTAAACAAAGGCATGAACTTTGTAAACACTGTGTGCAAAAGGTACAGTCTTAAGAAAAAAATAATTTTAAATTGTATGTATCTTACTGCTCCCAAGTCAGTAACATTTCACACAACTGAAACAAGGAATTTGCTTTGAAAATATTTTGTAAAATCAAAGTAAATAAAGTTATAAATAAAAAATGAGAAATGCACTTTTAATTTAGACAGACTATTTTTTATAAACGATTTGAATATTATAATATAAAATAGATGAGCCTCACTTATCTCAAGTACACAACAATAACACACCACACAGACTAAAGTTCACTACGAGTATGGCACTGCCAGCCATACTTATCCAACAGTTCTGTTCTCAGTGGCTCACAGGTTTTTTGCTAAGAAAACCAGAATATTGACTTTTTCTGGCTTCAAGGATGAGCGAGTGCAAGTCACAATATTCCCTCCTGTGCTAAAAAGACGCTCTGAGGGAGCGCTTGTAGCAGGTACACAAAGATACTTGCGTGCCATGGTGCACAACTGTGGGTAGCTGATCTTGTGCACCCTCCACCAAGCCAATGGATCATCTTCTCCATCAATGGTAGGAGTCATCAGGTAATTGTTTATCTCTGCCTCTGCGACATCTTCAAGATTTACAGGCAAAGAAGGAGAGGCTGAACTGGTCTTGAAAAAACTGCCAAGAGACCTCTTCGTCTTTTCCCCCAAGGACTGTGCACTTTGAGGCATCTGAACAGTTTCAGTACGAGACCTCTTCTCCTATTAGATGAAAACAACAGCCATTAGTTTTCCAGTTAGATTTTACAGAAATTTTTTGTTTTTGTGAAATACATAATTATTTACCCAATGATATGTACGTTGTGCCAAGTCTACTATCTCTGTCTTCAGACGAGTCTTGATAGCAGGGATGTTGTCTGTACTGATGTACTGTATTTTGAACCTAGGGTCCAGGAAACAGGCAACATCCAAAAGCTCCTGGATGTTTGGGTCTCCATATTTGTTATTGAGGTATGCTAGGACTTTGGTTTTTATTGATTTAGTCAGGTCAGTGTCCTCAGCATCTTCAGCCAGGACTGATGTGGCAAAAAGGTGGAGAACTGGCTTGAGGTAGGAGATGCTTACATACTCCTCTCCAGAAAGAGCATCAGTAAACTCCAGTAGAGGATGCAGTGCCTTGTGAATCGACTCCAACACGTCAATATCCTGCCAGGTTGGGATAAGGGAGCGTGCATATCGATCTCCAGACAATACCTGAGAAATGGCTTTGGCCTGTTCAAGCACTCTGGCAATCATCATTTCTTTAGAACCCCATCTTGTTGGGCACTCCGTTATGAGGTTGTGCTCAGGGAGTTTGAGCTCTCTCTGTGCCTCCGTCAGGGCTGCTTTCTTCTTCCAACTGTGGGAAAAGTGCCCCACCAGCTTCCTGCACAGTGCTGTTGCCCTTGACACTCTGTCATCTTTGAGTGCATTTTCTAAAAGAAATAAAAAGTAGTGTATTACACACAATTTGAGTTTTGATACAAGGCTCTCACTATTACACACTCAAATTAGCTGTAATTCTGAAATACACACATCCACAACACATCCTCTCTCTCTCTCTCAATTCAAAGGGTCTTTATTTGCATGTCAATTCTCTCTCTCTTTCTCTCTCTCTCTCTCTCATAAACACTAAAAAAACATGTAAAAAACAAAAACAAGAAAAGAAAAAAAATGCAGGTGGGCATTCCACCACAGACAGACATATGATATAAGCAAGTAAAATGAATTTACATATTAGAAAAGGAGTGGAAGTATGAATTTATTTAATCCCATCCGATTTATATAATATCATTTATATATATTTGTATATTCAGCTTTACTAATCGACGCATCTCTCTCTCTCGCACTCGCGCACACACACACACACACACACACACAAACACACACACACACACACACACACACACACACACACACACACACACACACACACACACACACACGATAACTTACCAATGGCAAGATGTAATCTGTGGCCAAAACATTGGAGCCTCGTCCATTCATTAAGCCGCGCAGCAAGCACCATATTCGACGCGTTGTCCGTCGTGATGCAGACGTGATTCTCCTCGTGGAGATCCCAGCTGACAAGCCCTTCTCTCAGGCCGGCTGCAATATTTTCCCCTGTGTGATCGTCTGGGAAGTAGGTAGTTTGTAGGCAGCGAGCTCGGAGGTTGAAATCTTCATCAATAAAATGGACTGTAAGACTCTGGTACGGCTCAGCTGTGCGGCTTGACCACATATCAGTAGTGCTAGCAAAAAACTCCACCGTTTTAAGTTCCGCGGCGACTTTCTCTTTGCACTTTTTGTACAGCTCCGGTATGGCAGTCTGACTGAAGTATGTGCGGGAGGGTATACTGTAACGTTTATCAAGCGTATGTATTAATGCCATGAACCCAGGCTTGGTCACCGTGCTGAGAGGCATCATATCTTTGGCTATGAACTCGGTTATTGTCCGAGTGATTTCTCCGTGCCGTTTTGAATTACGTTCATACGGAGTGACACTTTCGAACATTTCTGTCAGTGATCCCTGTCTTGAGGTATTTGGCTTGTCTCGCGCACTGATGCTCGGCATTTTGGTCATACAACTGTCATGCATTGATTTGTGGTATTTTTTTAAGTGCTGAAACAGGTTTGTAGTGTTACCCCGTGAAGTAGCAATCGGAGCACGGCATGCTCTGCACAACACCTGACGCTGCTCAGCATCTTCTTTTTTAAAACCAAAATAGTTCCACACCACCGACGTGCTGTTCCTCTTCGATATTAAAGTATCAGCTGTGTCAGTTTCTGACTGTTCCGTCGAGCAAGAGGACATTGCGCTGGACAGCATGAAAAGTCGCGTCACGTGACCACCTCAAATCGCGCACGTTGCGATTAGAAAATCGCGTTCAGTCAAATCGCGATATTATCGCGAATGCAATTAATCGTTCAGCCCTAAATTACATTCTAGACGATTCTGTGCTTCCAACTTTGTGGCAACAGTTGGGGAAGGCCCTTTCCTGTTTCAGCATGACAATGTCCCTGTGCACAAAGCGAGGTCCATAGAGAAATGGTTTGTCGAGATCGGTGTGGAACAATTTGACTGGCCTGCACAGAGCCCTGACCTCAACCCCATCAAACACCTTTGGGATGAATTGGAACGCTGACTGCGAGTCAGGCCTAATCGCCCAACATCAGTGCACGACCTCACTAATGCTCTTGTGGCTGAATGGAAGGAAGTCCCCGCAGCAATGTTCCAACATCTAGTGGAAAGCCTTCCCAGAAGAGTGGAGGCTGTTATAGCAGCAAAGGGGGGACCAACTCCATATTAATGCCCATGATTTTGGAATGAGATGTTCAACAAGCAGGTGTCCACATACTTTTGGTCATATAGTGTATATACCCATTGATTCTTGAAGAATGCAACTTATAAATGCCTCATGAGCTCAGTTCAACAGTCACCCCATCAGATCACAAAACATCAGAACCTAAAATGCTAAGCTAGTTTAACTCCATTGTTTGTAAACAATGTCATTGCAAACGAACACTATATAGCATCAAAACATGGTTAAAAGTGTTTACGTTTCATTGTCCCTCAGCTGTTTACCAAAACAGTGGCGGGGTGTCCACTTTGTTGTTGCTTGTACTGCAAAGGGGTATACTATAAAGCTGGATCAATGAGTTAGCCAGCTAACTTTGATAAGCAACCAGAAATAACGATACATTTTGTGATTCATTAAGAATCCTACACTTAGATATACGTTTTTTGGGTTGCTGAATCAGTTAGACCATGCCCATTTCAAGCTTATCTTTAAAAAATGCAAAATAATTATATTTATGGTAGTTAGCTGGCTAACTCCTTGATCCTGCTTTGTAGCCACCGTGATACATCTGCATTACTTGCTGTTTGAGGATTTAGGCTGGGTTTCTGTATAGCACTTTGTGACATCTGCTGACAAAAGGGTTTTATAAATATATTTGATTTGATTAGTATACCCCTCAGATCTGTAAGATTCCCATAATACAGTGTAATACTGTTTTGATCATTACCTCATCATTCAAATCATATCAAACTTTATTTACATAGGATTTACAAAAGTAAATTAATCACATCTATTTATCTGAAACGCAGAACATGAATTATCCAGAGTTGCTTTGCTTTCCTAGGAGTGTTATACACATCCTGTTTTTTTTATTCCCATCTTCTGACAGAAGATCACTTTGTCCTAATTATGTTTCCTTTCAGTTTTCAATCCTGTTTTCTTTCTTTGTGGACTTTATCCACATGCTTCAGCAGATAAGCCTTATGAGTGAATCTTAAACCACAGACTGAGCAGCCATGTTGTTTCACTCCTTTGTGAGTGAGTGTATGAGTGGTTAGGTTTCCCTTGAGACGGAAGCTTTTCCCACAGTCACCGCAGCTAAACGGTTTCTCTCCTGTGTGAGTCAGTATATGCCTCCTTAGGTCCCCCTTCTGACTGAAGCTTTTCCCACAGTCACCACAGCTAAACGGTTTCTCTCCTGTGTGAGTCAGTATATGTCTTCTTAGGTCCCCCTTCTGATTGAAGCTTTTACCGCAAAAATTACAGCTAAATGGTTTCTCTCCTGTGTGAGTCAGTATATGTCTTCTAAGGTACCCCTTCTGAATAAAGCACTTCCCACAGTCGCCACAGCTAAATGGCATCTCTCCTGTGTGAATACTCATGTGCATGGACAGATGTCCTTTTTGTTTTAATGTCTTGGGGAAGGTGCAGGGTTTTCCCATTGGTGGGGTCGGAGCCAATGGTGGGCTGCTGTCAAGTCCTACTAGGTCACTGCTTATGGCTGATCTGTGGATGGAGGCATTGTTTTGATTATCTGGAGGGTCACAGGGAATTTCGAAACCCTTTAGGTGGGTCACAGTGGCAAAAGGATCAGGATCCACTCGTTTAGAGTCAATATTTATGTGCTCCACAGTCTGGGTTTTAGGAAGAGTCAAGGACCAAAGTGGGTCCTCCTGATCACATTCACTTTTCACACAGGAAGGAGTGAATTTTAACTCTATATCAGGCTCCAGCCCTTGAATCTGCTGTTCCTCTATAATCTGTGTGGGCTTTGGGTCCTCCTGCCCCAGACTGGGGCTCCACTCCTGCTCACAGTGCTGCTGCTCAGGGAGAACCTCTTCAGAGACAGCGAGAGAGAGCGGCAGGGAGCCTGGAGGGAAGGAGAGGAGGAGCAGAATGAAATAGAAGACTTGAATCATACACGTGAATTACAGATCTCTATGATCTATACAGCCTTTAGACATGCCTGAGTGCAGATAGCTAGGGCCAGCTTCAAGACAGAGAATGTATCTTGGTCTAGCAGTATAACACTAGCCTGTGTCTGTGCCTGTTTCCCGTGTCAAACGGTATATCCGGTGTCAGTGGACGGTTCTGATAAGGAATGCGTTGTTTGCGTCGCAGAGTGGAATGAATGAGGAATTGATTATAAAGGATTTCCTTTAGAAAGTTACCATTTTTTATTATTTATCATTGGTATTGTCATGAGTGTCTATTTACATTGTCAGGTTGTAATATTGTCTACTGTTTTACCTATGTGGGGATTCAATTATCTGGCCCAGGTTACCCCGATGGGAGGAGTTTGAACTGGGTGAAAAATGAATGCAGTCGTTTTGGAACCGGGCTGCCTCCCGGCTGTGAGCCAGAGCCAGGTGCCCCGTTCAAATTAGTGATGTGCAGTTCGCAAACAATTACTTCTTTTTGAAGGACTCTTTTTACTGACTCGAGAGTCATGATTCGTTTTTCTGAATGACTCGTTCATTTTAGTCATTCGTTTGACCTGCTGGGCAATGAATTCTACAGCAGGATTAATACGCGCTCCTCCAGTGACGTGCTCCAACCAACAACTGTCTGTAATATATGCAAGCAAGCAAAATAGATCATGTTCCAGGCAGCATAGAGAATAAAAAGGCATGTTTAGAACTGATCATTGATCGCATGGCGCAAGAATGAATGCAATTAATTGAATGTTATGGATACAGCTTTGTTGAACCAAAACATACACAGCCTCTCCTCAGCAAACTCAAACTCGAGAGTGAATCGTCTGGGGTGCTGCAGTTCGCGAATGATATTGTGCTTATCACCCTCACGGCAGTCAAGCAATACATTCTGCCAAGAGTTGTTCACAATCTAGTCCGGTTGCGGCGACAACGAGACCTTGTTTCAAATGTACCAAATCATGTTATTTGTATGCCTAGCAATCAACAAATGTCCATTGTTTAAAGCATGCGTTTACAAGTCTGTCACAAATGACAGCTCCAATAAGCCCCATCCTTCGTCGGTAGGGGGTCCTGCATGCTCTGGGCATTACTGATTCGAATGAACGAAATGAGTCGAAATATTTTGTATTTTGACTGAATGAATCAAAGATCAGTCAGTAAAAAGAGCCGAACTTCCCATAACTAGTTCAAAGTCCATGGCGAAGTAGGCTCAAATAAAAAATGAAGTAGCTTAGGCTAGATTAAGCACGTGGACTAATGAATAGGATTCTGTGCCTTCCCAATGAAAACTAGTTTGAAAATTCTAACATATATTTCATGGAAAAGAGATGTACAGTTGAAGTCAGAAGTTTACATACACCTTAGCCAAATACATTTAAACTCAGTTTTCACAATTCCTGACATTTAATCCTAGTAAAAAATTCCCTGTCTTAGGTCAGTTAGGATCTCCACTTTATTTTAAGAATGTGAAATGTCAGAATAATAGTAGAAAGAATGATTTATTTCAGCTTTTATTTATTTCATCACATTCCCAGTGGGTCAGAAGTTTATACACTCAATTAATATTTGGTAGCATTGCCTTTAAATTGTTTAACTTGGGTCAAACGTTTTGGGTAGCCTTCCACAAGCTTCCCACAATAAGTTGGGTGAATTTTGGCCCATTCCTTCTGACAGAGCTGGTGTAACTGAGTCAGGTTTGTAGGCCTCCTTGCTCGTACACGCTTTTTCAGTTCTGCCCACAAATGTTCTATAGGATTGAGGTCAGGGCTTTGTGATGGCCACTCCAATACCTTGACTTTGTTGTCCTTAAGCAATCTTGCCACAATTTTGGAAGTATCCTTGGGGTCATTGTCCATTTGGAAGACCCATTTGAGACCAAGCTTTAACTTCCTGACTGATGTCTTGAGATGTTGCTTCAATATATCCACATCATTTTCCTTCCTCATGATGCCATCTATTTTGTGAAGTGCACCAGTCCCTCCTGCAGCAAAGTACCCCAACAGCATGATGCTGCCACCCTCGTGCTTCACTGTTGGGATGGTTTTCTTCGGCTTGCAAGCAACCCCCTTTTTTCTCCAAACATAACAATGGTCATTATGACCAAACAGTTCTATTTTTGTTTCATCAGACCAGAGGACATTTCTCCAAAAAGTACAATCTTTGTCCCCATGTGCAGTTGCCAACCGTGGTCAATTTTTTTAATGTGTCAGTAGGTGCTGTAGGTGGGTGTGGTGTGGAATCAGGCGCAGGACGCAGAAGATAAGTCCAACAAAGACTTTTAGTAGAGCACACACAAAAACACAATCCAACTGCCCGGAGGCGAGAAAATGCGCACACAGGCGTAAACAAAAGGGCGCACTAAACATGTGCGAAAATCCTCTCCTAAATACAAAGGAGGCAAGCTACAAATAGCGCACCGAAAAAGGGTAGCGCACCAACACGACATAGGAAACAATCACTCACAACACCTGACAAACACAACGAGAACTTATAGGACACTAATGACACTAAACGACAACAGGTGTACAATTCCATACAAGACCAAACGAACATAGAAACATACAACGGTGGCAGCTAGTATTCCGGAGACGACGAACGCCGAAGCCTGCCCGAGCAAGGAAGAGAGGCAGCCTCGGCCGAAACCGTGACAGTACCCCCCCCTTGATGCGCGGCTCCAGACGTGCGCCGACTCCGGCCTCGGGGACGACCAGGAGGACGCGGAGCAGGGCGCGTCGGGTGACTACGATGGAATTCCGTCAGGAGAGACGGGTCCAAAATGTCTCCCCTCGGCACCCAGCACCGTTCCTCCGGGCCGTACCCCTCCCACTCCACCAGATATTGGAGACCCCCCATCCGACGTCTCGAATCCAAGATTGACCCGGCGGAGTACGCCGGTGCCCCCTCGATGTCCAATGGGGGCGGAGGAGTCTCCCTGATCTCATTTTCTTGGAGTGGGCCAGCTACCACCGGCCTGAGAAGAGACACATGGAACGAGGGGTTAATACTTTTATACTCAACAGGTAGTTGTAATCTGTAACACACCTCGTTCAATCTTCTCAGGACTTTAAATGGCCCCACAAACCGCCGACCCAGTTTCCGACAGGGCAGGCGGAGGGGCAGGTTTCTGGTAGAGAGCCAGACTCGATCACCAGGTGCGTACACCGGTCCCTCACTGCGGTGGAGATCGGCGCTCGCCTTTTGACGACGGAGGGCCCGCTGCAGGTGGACGTGTGCAGCGTTCCACGTCTCCTCCGAGCGCCGCACCCACTCATCCACCGCAGGAGCCTCGATCTGGCTCTGCTGCCAAGGTGCCAGAACCGGCTGGTAACCTAACACACATTGGAAAGGGGTTAGGTTAGTGGAGGAATGGCGTAGGGAATTCTGGGCCATTTCTGCCCAGGGAACGTACCGTGCCCACTCCTCCGGCCGGTCCTGGCAGTATGATCTAAGAAACCTAACCACATCCTGGTTCACACGTTCCACCTGCCCATTACTCTCCGGATGGTAACCCGAGGTGAGGCTCACCGAGACCCCCAACCGCACCATAAAGGCTCTCCAGACTCTGGAGGTAAATTGGGGACCTCGATCAGACACAATATCCTCGGGTACCCCGTAGTGCCGGAAAACATGGGTGAATAGCGCTTCGGCGGTCTGTAGGGCCGTAGGAAGGCCCACATAGGGAGCAAACGACAGGCCTTAGAGAACCGGTCCACAACGACCAGTATAGTAGTATTCCCCTGTGAGGGAGGAAGGTCAGTGATGAAATCCACCGAGAGGTGAGACCATGGTCGTTGTGGAACGGGCAGGGGTAGTAACTTACCCCTAGGCAGATGTCTAGGCGCCTTACACTGGGCGCACACCGAGCAGGAGGAGACATAAACCCTCACATCCCTCACCAACGTGGGCCACCAGTACTTAGCACTAAGGCAGTGCACTGTCCGGCCGATACCAGGATGTCCAGAGGAGGGTGACGTGTGAGCCCAATAGATCAATCGATCCCGAACCTCGAGCGGAACGTACTTCCGACCCTCCGGGCATTGAGGTGGACTAGGGTCGGTGCGCAGCGCCCGCTCGAGCTCAGCATCGACCTCCCACACTACCGGTGCCACCAGACAAGACTCCGGCAGTATGGGAGTGGGCTCCACGGACCTCTCCTCCGTGTCATACCGCCGAGACAGCGCGTCTGCCTTACCGTTCTGTGACCCAGGGATGTATGTGATCTTAAATATGAACCGGGTCAAAAACATATTCCACCGCGCCTGGCGAGGGTTTAGTCTCCTAGCTTCCCGGATGTACACATACACAAAAAAAAAAATGTATGCACGCATGACTGTAAGTCGCTTTGGATAAAAGCGTCTGCTAAATGGCATATTATATTATTATTATATTATTATGTACTCCAGGTTACGGTGGTCCGTCAAAATGAGGAAAGGGTGTTGAGCCCCCTCAAGCCAGTGCCTCCACACCTTTAGGGCCTGTACCACGGCTAACAGCTCCCTGTCCCCTACGTCATAATTTCGCTCCGCCGGACTGAGCTTCTTGGAATAAAAAGCACAGGGGCGGAGTTTAGGTGGCGTGCCAGACCGTTGCGAAAGCACGGCTCCTATACCGGCCTCTGACGCGTCCACCTCTACCTGAAATGGTAAAGAGGGATCCGGATGCGCCAGCACCGGAGCCGAGGTAAACAGGTCCTTCAGCCTCCCAAACGCCCTGTCCGCCTCGGCTGACCACTGCAGACGCACCGGACCCCCCTTCAAAAGAGACGTTATGGGAGCTGCCACCTGTCCAAAACCCCGGATAAACCTCCGGTAGTAATTCGCAAACCCCAAAAACTGCTGCACCTCCTTCACAGTGGTTGGCGTTTGCCAATTACGCACGGCTGACACCCGGTCTACCTCCATCTTCACCCCTGACGCAGACAACTGATAACCCAAAAAGGAGACCGACTCCTGGAAAAACAGACACTTCTCTGCCTTGACATACAGGTCGTGCTCCAACAGCCTCCGCAACACTCGGCGCACCAGTGCCACATGCTCGACTCGGGTAGACGAGTACACGAGAATGTCATCTATGTACACGACCACCCCCTGCCCCTGCATGTCCCTGAAGATCTCATCCACGAATGATTGGAAAACTGAAGGAGCGTTCATCAACCCGTATGGCATGACAAGATACTCGTAATGGCCCGAGGTGGTACTAAAGGCTGTCTTCCATTCATCGCCCCCCCCTAATGCGCACCAAGTTGTACGCGCTCCTGAGATCTAATTTAGTGAAGAAACGCACCCCGTGCAATGACTCCGTCATGGTCGCAATCAGCGGGAGTGGGTAACTGTACTTCACCGTGATCTGATTGAGACCACGGTAATCAATGCACGGGCGTAACCCACCATCCTTTTTCTTCACAAAAAAGAAACTCGAGGACGCAGGGGAAGTAGAGGGCCGTATGTATCCTTGTCTCAGAGATTCGTCTATGTAAGTCTCCATAGCTCTCTTCTCCTCCTGAGACAGAGGATACACATGGCTCCGTGGGAGCGCCGCTCCTGCCTGGAGGTCTATCGCACAATCTCCCTGCCTATGGGGAGGCAACTGCGTCGCCCTCGACTTACTGAACACAATAGCCAAATCCCCATACTCAGGGGGAACGTGCAATGCGGGCACCTGGTTTGGACTCTCCACCGAGGTAGCCCCTACGGAAACGCCTAAACATCGACCCACACACTGGGCAGACCACTCCATCAGAGCCCTCTCCTGCCACGAAATAGACGGGTTATGGGTACTCAACCAGGGCATGCCCAGCACCACCGGATACGCAGGCGAGTCGATCAGAAATAGCTGGATCATCTCCTGATGACCCCCCTGCGCACACATCCTAAGTGGCGCCGTGACCTCCCTGATCAAGCCCGATCCCAACGGACGGCTATCTAGGGCATGAACGGGGAAGGGGACGTCAACAGGGAGAAGGGGAATCCCTAAGGCTAAACAAAATTTCTTATCAACAAAATTCCCAGCCGCGCCTGAATCTACCAGCGCCTTATGCTGGGAATGAGGTGCTACCTGTGGAAAACGCACAGGTATACAGAGGTGCGCAACAGAGAGCTCTGGGTGAGTGGGGCGCCTACTCACCACGAAGGACTCCCCAGTGCGGGGCCTGTCGTTTTCTCCCCTAGGAGGCCATCCCCAGCACCTAGCCGCGGTGTGTCCTCCCCGACCACAGTTGGTGCAGGAGATGGACCCCCTCGTACTCCGACCCCTCCTCTCTCTAGCGCCAGCGCCCCCGAGCTCCATGGGGCTCGGCTCGGAGACGCTGGAGGGTGAAATGGACGGACCTCCCTCGGGACGTCCGCGGGTAACCAGCAGGGTGTCCAGCCTGATGGACATGTCGACTAACTGGTCGAAAGAGAGGCTGGTGTCCCGACAGGCCAGCTCCCGACGGACGTCCTCACGTAGGGCCCGCTCATTCCACCCTGCATCCGCCGCTAGAGTACGGAATTCCAACGCGAACTCCTGGGCACTCCTCTTCCCCTGCCGGAGGCAGAACAGACGCTCCCCCGCCGCTTTCCCCTCTGGTGGATGGTCAAACACCGCCCTGAAGCGGCAGGAGAACTCAGCGTAAGTGATGGTGGTAGCGTCTATCCTCCTCCACTCGGCGTTGGCCCATTCTAACGCCTTGCCGGAAAGGCAGGAGATAAGGGCGGACACGCTCTCGTGTCCCGAGGGCGCCGGGTGCACGGTGGCCAGGTAAAGCTCCACCTGGAGAAGGAAGCCCTGACACCCGGCAGCGGTCCCATCGTAGGCCCTCGGGAGCGAGAGTCGAACTCCTCTGGGTTCCGGAGCGGGAATGGGCAGACTTGCTGATGGTGATGGTAGGGACGGTGGCGTTGGGGGTGTTCCTCGGGTCTCCCAGCGTTGGAGCGTGTTGATCACATCCTGCAGGGCGGTCCCGATCCGCAGGATCTGGTCATTCTGCTCCCGAACCCGCTCCTCCAACGTCTCCTGTGCTGCTGCGGCTCCTGCTGATTCCATTCAGATGGTGAGTGATTCTGTCAGTAGGTGCTGTAGGTGGGTGTGGTGTGGAATCAGGCGCAGGACGCAGAAGATAAGTCCAACAAAGACTTTTAGTAGAGCACACACAAAAACACAATCCAACTGCCCGGAGGCGAGAAAATGCGCACACAGGCGTAAACAAAAGGGCGCACTAAACATGTGCGAAAATCCTCTCCTAAATACAAAGGAGGCAAGCTACAAATAGCGCACCGAAAAAGGGTAGCGCACCAACACGACATAGGAAACAATCACTCACAACACCTGACAAACACAACGAGAACTTATAGGACACTAATGACACTAAACGACAACAGGTGTACAATTCCATACAAGACCAAACGAACATAGAAACATACAACGGTGGCAGCTAGTATTCCGGAGACGACGAACGCCGAAGCCTGCCCGAGCAAGGAAGAGAGGCAGCCTCGGCCGAAACCGTGACATAATGGCGGTTTTGGAGCAGTGGCTTCTTCCTTGCTGAGCGGCCTTTCAGGTTATGTCGATATAGGACTAGTTTTACTGTGGATATAGATACTTTTGTACCTGTTTCCTCCAGCATCTTCACAAAGTCCTTTGCTGTTGTTCTGGGATTGATTTTCACTTTTCGGACCAAAGTACGCTCATCTCTAGGAGACAGAACGAGTCTCCTTCCTGAGCGGTATGACGGCTGCGTGGCCCCATGGTGTTTATACAGTGAGGGGAAAAAAGTATTTGATCCCCTGCTGATTTTGTACGTTTGCCCACTGACAAAGAAATTATCAGTCTATAATTTTTATGGTAGGTTTATTTGAACAGTGAGAGACAGAATAACAACAAAAAAATCCAGAAAAACGCATGTCAAAAATGTTATAAATTGATTTGCATTTTAATGAGGGAAATAAGTATTTGACCCCTCTGCCAAACATTACTTAGTACTTGGTGGCAAAACCCTTGTTGGCAATCACAGAGGTCAGACGTTTCTTGTAGTTGGCCACCAGGTTTGCACACATCTCAGGAGGGATTTTGTCCCACTCCTCTTTGCAGATCTTCTCCAAGTCATTAAAGTTTCGAGGCTGACGTTTGGCAACTCAAACCTTCAGCTCCCTCCACAGATTTTCTATGGGATTAAGGTCTGGAGACTGGCTAGGCCACTCCAGGACCTTAATGTGCTTCCACTTGAGCCACTCCTTTGTTGCCTTGGCCGTGTGTTTTGGGTCATTGTCATGCTGGAATACCCATTCACGACCCATTTTCAATGCCCTGGCTGAGGGAAGGTGGTTCTCACCCAAGATTTGACGGTACATGGCCCCGTCCATCGTCCCTTTTATGCGGTGAAGTTGTCCTGTCCCCTTAGCAGAAAAACACGACGAGTTGAGTTGTTGCCAAAGTGCTCCATTTTGGTCTCATCTGACCACAACACTTTCACCCAGTTCTCCTCTGAATCATTCAGAAGTTCATTGGCAAACTTCAGATGGGCCTGTATATGTGCTTTCTTGAGCAGGGGGACCTTGCGGGCGTTGCAGGATTTCAGTCCTTCACGGCGTAGTGTGTTACCAATTGTTTTCTTGGTGACTATGGTCCCAGCTGCCTTGAGATAATTGACAAGATCCTCCTGTGTAGTTCTTGGCTGATTCCTCACCGTTTTCATGATCATTGCAACTCCACGAGGTGAGATCTTGCATGGAGCCCCAGGCCGAGGGAGATTGACAATTATTTTGTGTTTCTTCCATTTGCGAATAATCGCACCAACTGTTGTCACCTTCTCACCAAGCTGCTTGGCGATGGTCTTGTAGCCCGTTCCAGCCTTGTGTAGGTCTACAATCTTGTCCCTGACATCCTTGGAGAGCTCTTTGGTCTTGGCCATGGTGGAGAGTTTGGAATCTGATTGATTGATTGCTTCTATGGACAGGTGTCTTTTATACAGGTAACAAACTGAGATTAGGAGCACTCCCTTTAAGAGTGTGCTCCTAATCTCAGCTCGTTACCTGTATAAAAGACACCTGGGAGCCAGAAATCTTTCCCTCATTAAAATGCAAATCAATTTCTAACATTTTTGACATGCGTTTTTCTTTTTTTTTTTGTTGTTATTCTGTTTCTCACTGTTCAAATAAACCTACCATTAAAAATTATAGACTGATCATTTCTTTGTCAGTGGGAATACGTACAAAATCAGCAGGGGATCAAATACTTTTTCCCCCTCACTGTACTTGCGAAGTATTGTTTGTACAGATGAACGTGGTACCTTCAGGCGTTTGGAAATTGCTCCCAAGGATGAACCAGACTTGTGGAGGTCTACCATTTTTTTCTGAGGTCTTGGCTGATTTCTTTTGATTTTCCCATGATGTCAAGCAAAGAGGCACTGAGTTTGAAGATAGGCCTTGAAATACATCCAAAGGTACACCTCCAATTGACTCAAATTATGTCAATTAGCCTATCAGAAGCTTCTAAAGCCAAGACATCATTTTCTGGAATTTCCCAAGCTGTTTAAAGGCACCGTCAACTTAGTGTATGTAAACTTCTGACCCACTGGAATTGTGATACAGTGAATTATAAGTGAAATAATCTGTCTGTAAACAATTGTTGGAAAAATATCTTGTGTCATGCACAAAGTAGATGTCTTAACCGACTTGCCAAAACTATAGTTTGTTAACAAGAAATTTGTGGAGTGGTTGAAAAACAAGTTTTAATGACTCCAACCTAAGTGTATGTAAACTTCCGACTTCAACTGTATATTTCTGGACAATGCACCATGCTGCCTTGTTGACAACATGAGCGAGCGTTGCAGGTTACGGTTTGATTTGAGAAGGGCGCTCCTCCCTCACCACTTTTGCCTGTTCACGTCACAGGTCAATAGCCCATTGCACTTAATCAAACTCCCTCATTGAAAGCATATATGCATGTTCTATTGGTCCGTACAACATGCTATCACAATCTATTGGCCAGTCTGTTAAAAACAATTGGTCAGATCCACGTAATTCATCTAACCTACCATATTGTTATTTTGGTGTTTACATATTCCTTTGGTCAGTGCAACATGTACTCACAATCTATTGGTTGGTCATTCTACAACTTAATTATCAATCACATCATGGTTTTTATTTGCATATCCATTGTGATTGGTCCCTTGAAATGTATAAAAGCCTCATTCTGTTTTACTTCTGTAAAACCCTGAAGAAGGCCAAAAGCCGAAACGCGTAGATTCTACTTTTAGCAATAAAGACACTTTTTCAAATGTAATTCCATTGTCCTCCAAGTGTTGCCAAATATCCTCTCTAGCAAAGTTTGCTCCTTAATTCATGCACTTTGGTTGGAAAGTGAGGTAGCGGCAGTGATCCCTTCCCTTTGCATCACCGAGTGGTGCCCAGGAAATAATTAAAAACAAATTATTAGATGCGAAAATCACACCTCCAATTCAAAACCAAACATGGATGTCAATGTTTGAGCAGGATGTGCAAACACGCTTCGTTCTACATCCTGTCTGTAGCAGCATGGTGCCCGTATTGCCAGGATGATTAGCTAGGACAAACAGGTGTGAAACACACAGATGTGCCAGACCAACTGTGATTTACAACCTGATAGCAATATTTTTGGGACTACCAAGAAATGTATTGGTGAATTATATTAATCATGCATTGAACTGCATCCATCTACTCTGCCAACAATGCCTTACTGTGCGTCATGAAATTTTGAGTCAAATAAAACCTATTTTAAAACCTTGTAAAGCATAAACTGGGACTTTTATATTTTTTACTGATATTATGTTTGTTTCATATCTGCAAAGTAGTTAAGAGGCAGTCATTTACACTTTAAAGGGACAGCTGAACATTTGTCTCACCTAATGATTGTGCTTGATTGAGCATGGATCATGCCCAAAAACGTTTATTCATGAACTTTGTCATTTGTAATTATTAAAACATTAATTAACATTAATCAAATACATTAATTGTTCTCCTAGATTTTTGTGCGTGTGGGAAATTATTCTCTTATATTTTAGATGTGCTGTTAGCTTAATAAGAAAGCATTAATGATTAAACATAATAGGTTTGTGCTGTACTGATATAGACTGTTTAACATAACAAGCTGTGATTCATGTGAGGAACTATTAGGGGGTAGGCTGAGATAAGGCTTGTGTCTCACATACACACACACTGCCTCTTTGTTAGACCGCTCAAGGACATGTGTTCTGCTACAAAGATGTCTGAGAGTGCTGACTCTCTGGACAAGTTGTGGAGATAATTACTAATGCCTGGCAACAGTGAAGCGCCAAGGGAATGGGACCAGCCTGTGCGCCAACGATAGGCTGAGTAAGTCTAAACCACGCTCAGTCTCTACTCTGATAGGCCTGCTTGGAGCAGGAACTATCTCTGTCAGAGTATTAAAATAATAACTTTGGGTTGGGACAGTTAGTTCTCTGACTACCCTGCGTGGTATTTCAGTGGACCCGTATATACGAACATCATATTTACCATTGAAGTGTTTTGCATTAATTAAAATACTAGTCTATTTTAGAAGACGTGTATTGACCTCTTTTTGTTCCAATACCAGATTTGAATTGACGCAACTTAACATGCGCTTCTACATTTTTACTTAGCTGCACATTATGTACTCCTTGTAAAAAATGTCAGCGAAGAGCCCGGAACTCTAATTATAAATAAGCCGTATCCCTCAGCATTTTGTAGCAGGGCAGGCACTTTGTGGATTCTTGATGTTCAGTTGTAGAACTGTATCTGTTTTTACTATTGAATCTAAATCATTTATTTTAACATACATTGGTTAAAAGACACAGGTCACAAAAATTAAATTAAATGAAGCAATATACCCCATTACTTCGGAAAGTATTCAGACCCCTTCACTTTTTCCACATTTTGTTACGTTACAGCCTTATTCTAAAATGGATTAAATAAAAATCCTCTCTCATTAATCTACACACAATACCCCATAAGGACAAAGCAAAAACAGGATTTTAGAATTTTTTGCCCCCCAAAAAAAGAAACACCTTATTTACATAACTATGGGACTCGAAATTGAGCTCAGGTACATCCTGTTTCCATTGATCATCCTTGAGATGTTTCTACAACTTGATTGGAGTCCACCTGTGGTAAATTCAATTGATTGGACATGATTTGGGAAGGCATACACACCTGTCTGTATAAGGTCCCACAGATAACAGTGCATGTCAGAGCAAAAACCAAGACATAAGGTCAAAGGAAAGACAGTATTGTGTCGAGGCACAGATCTGGGGAAGGGTACCAAATAATGTCTGCAGCATTGAAGGTCCCCAAGAACACAGTGGCCTCCATCATTCTTATATGGAAGAAGTTTAGAACCACCAAGACTCTTCCTAGAGCTGGCCGCCCGGCCAAACTGAGCAATCGGGGGAGAAGGACCTTGGTCAGGGAGGTGACCAAGAACCCGATGGTCACTCTGACAGATCTCCAGAGTTCCTCTGTGGAGATGGGAGGACTCTCAGATCATGAGAAACAAGATTATCTGGTCTGATGAAACCAAGATTGAACTCCTTGGTATTTGGTTTTTAATATACTTAAGTATCAAAAGTAAATGTAATTGTTAAAATATACTTAAGTATCAAAACTAAAAGTATAAATCATTTCACATTTCTTCTATTAAGCAAACCAGTACTGAGTTAAGGGTTTGAATACTTATGTAAATGTGATAATGACTAAAATGTAAATGTAATAATATTTTTTAATATAAATGTGAAGGAAAAAAAATTGCCTGTTTTTGTTTTGTCATTATGGGGTATTTTGTGTAGATTGAGGGGGGGGGGGCTATTTAATCCATTTTAGAATAAGGCTGTAACATAACAAAATATGGAGAAAGTCAAGGGGTCTGAATACTTTCCGAATGCACTGTACTAGTAATACATTTCTTGTTTTAGAAACATTACAAAGCATGCTCATCCGTTTTTATGTGATTTGTTGTGTAATTATGGCTGAAACAATATTGTGGCTGGTAAGAAATTTGAGTGGCTGGTAGATTTTTTAATCTACCTGACACAGTGGACCAAAAAGTTAGTTTCCCACCCTGCCTCCAACGTGGGAAAAGCATTGCCGAACAGGTACAGACACAGGTCGGTTAATAACTTGCATAGTGGGCTAGTTTTATACTGCTAGACCAAGATACAATCGAGATACAATGTCGGTCTAGAAGCTGGGCTAAGTTGTACCCCTGCCTATATCCCATTTCAATCAACTTTTTCGTGACAAAGACAACTTTTTAATCATGCACGGTCAAAGTTACAGTAGATAACTGTTCTTTAACCCTAAAGTTGAGGCATATTTTTGTTCAAAGCGGTTTATAAATTTTTTTATAACTTTGTCATCATCCTTTTTTCCCCTTTTTTTTCTACCACATCGCTGGTATATACACACTACCGGTCAAAAGTTTGGGGTCACTTAGAAATGTCCTTGTTTTCCATGAAAACATACATGAAATGAGTTTGAATACGAAATATAGCAAAATGAATTGGAATGTCATTGACAAGGTTAGAAATAATGATTTTTAATTGAAATAATAATTGTGTCCTTCAAACTTTGCTTTCGTCAAAGAATCCTCCATTTGCAGCAATTACAGCCTTGCAGACCATTGGCATTCTAGTTGTCAATTTGTTGAGGTAATCTGAAGAGATTTCACCCCATGCTTCCTGAAGTACCTCCCACAAGTTGGATTGGCTTGATGGGCACTTCTTACGGTCAAGCTGCTCCCACAACAGCTCAATAGGGTTGAGATCCGGTGACTGTGCTGGCCACTCCATTATAGACAGAATACCAGCTGACTGCTTCTTCCCTAAATAGTTATTGCATAGTTTGGAGCTGTGCTTTGGGTCATTGTCCTGTTGTAGGAGGAAATTGGCTCCAATCAAGCGCCGTCCACAGGGTATGGCATGGTGTTGCAAAATGGAGTGATAGCCTTCCTTCTTCAAGATCCCTTTTACCCTGTACAAATCTCCCACTTTACCACCACCAAAGCACCCCCAGACCATCACATTGCATCCACCATGCTTGACAGATGGCATCAAGCACTTCTCCAGCATCTTTTCATTTGGTCTGCGTCTCACAAATGTTCTTCTTTGTGATCCGAACATCTCAAACTTCGAACACTTTATTCCAATCTTCCTCTGTCCAGTGTGTGTTCTTTTGCCTATCTTAATCTTTTATTTTTATTGGCCAGTCTGAGATATGGGTTTTTCTTTGCAACTCTGCCTAGAAGGTCAGCATCCCGGAGTTGCCTCTTCACTGTTGACGTTGAGACTGGTGTTTTGCGGGTACTATTTAATGAAGCTGCCAGTTGAGGACCTGTGAGGCGTCTGTTTCTCAAACTAGACACTAATGTATTTGTCCTCTTGCTAAGTTGTGCACCGGGGCCTCCCACTCCTCTTTCTATTCTGGTTAGAGCCAGTTTATGCTGTTCTGTGAAGGCAGTAGGACACAGCGTTGTACAGGATCTTCAGTTTCTTGGCAATTTCTTGCATGGAATAGCCTTAATTTCTCAGAACAAGAATAGACTGACGAGTTTCAGAAGAAAGTTCTTTGTTTCTGGCCATTTTGAGCCTGTAATCGAACCACAATTGCTGATGCTCCAGATACTCAACTAGTCTCAAGAAGGCCAGTTTTGTTGCTTCTTTAAATCAGCACAACAGTTTTCAGCTGTGCTAACATAATTGCAAAAGGGGTTTCTAATGATCAATTAGCCTTTATAAATGATAACTTGGATTAGCAAATACAACGTGCCATTGGAACAGAGGACTGATGGTTGTTGATAATGGGCCTCTGTACACCTATGTAGATATTCCATAAAAAAATCAGCCTTTTCCAGCTACAATAGCCATTTAGAACATTAACAATGTCTACACTGTATTTCTGATCAATTTTATGTTATTTTAAATGGGAAAAAAATTGAATTTCTTTCGAAAACAAGGAAATTTCTGCAGTACAGAACTCCGATATGCTCAGAATCCACACAGAGAGCTGTATTGGTGTGTATTCTCCGAAATGTAGTTAGTCTAGTGGAATCAGCCTGATTGCTAGGTTCACCATTCTGTTTCACTTCACGTATCAGTCTGGCCTTTCTCCAATCGATGGCCATTTGGTAGTCTGATTAATCAGGCTGTAATACAAAATTAATTGGTATATTCAGCCTGAAACTAATGACTGCAAAATCTTGTAAATGTTCCATACAAGCCAGAATGTTTAATAAAATTACATTTGAACTTACTCTACTGGTGGTCTGTGTGGTTTGTCCTTCAGCCGCTCGAAATGTAGGATAAAATATCCACAGGAGAGTATTGTTTACCCGAGTGCCGGTACTAAAGTTGACATTTCTATCACCTGGTACATGCTCAAAACCATGTGAATACCTGCTGACTTCAGTTAGTATGCATGCATCGCGTGCACGTGTTTGCTCATGACTGAAGACATGTGTACAAGATGGAAGTCCATGCACGCAATGCATGCATACTAACTGAAGTCAGCATGTGTTTACATGGTTTTGTGCATGTGTGATAGAAATGCCAACTTCAGTACTGACACTCTAAACAGTCGGGTAAACAATACTTTCTTGTGGATATTTTGTCTAAAATTTCAACCATCTGAAGGACCAAATATATTATTAAACATTCTGGCTTGTAATGCCTCGATCAGACCGACAGCATCATTGCATCAATGTTGCATAATAAATTCTGCAGTTAAACTTTTTTCATTATGTATTCCAAACATTTTTGTGAATATGTGTGCAACAAAAGTTCAACATTCACCTTTTGCTACTATCTGTCAAATCTACGCATACAGTTTGATGCATACGCTGGATAAATCCAAAGTATGCCCCACACAGAACGCACTGCAAATGCCTCTGCAACGCTGCAAGGAATGTACTTCTGGTGTACCAATACGCAATGAAGCTGTCGGTCTGATCGAGGCGTAAGGAACATTTACATGATTTGGCAGTCATTAGTTTCAGGCTGTATATACACCAATTAATTGTGTATTACAGCCTGATTAATCAGACTAGGCATTTGGAATATGTTAGAAAATGACTGGTCCAATCAGCATCCTCTCAGAAATAATGGGTGGGTTTAGGACAAAATCCCACTTGGCCAAACACTGAGGGGATTTGATTAATATGGCCCGGCTGGGTGGAGTTTGCACTGGGTGAAAATGGATTGCATTAGTTTTGCCTACCCACTCTGGCCGACGTCGAAGTCGGCTCAAAACAAAAGTGAAGTAGGTTAAACACATGGAGTAATTCATAGGATTTAGTGTTTTCACATGCAAAAGTGATTGCCTTTGATAAAAACGCTTTATCTGCCTTCCACGTGAAAACTAGTTAGAAAATTCAAAAACATATATTTTATGGAAAAGAGATGTTGTATGTTTCTGGACGATGCATCATGCTGCATTGTTGACAATATGACTGAGTGGCGCGATTACTGTTCGATTTGAGCAGGGTGCCCCTCCCTCATCGGCTTCTCATGGTCATGTGGCGGGCCAAAGCCCGGTGCAACCTAGCCCAACTTAATTGAACAGTGCTTTGAACTAGGCCGTCCTCTGACTGGTTGACGGTGATTCAATCGCCAACAAGTTCATTTTGAAAAATGCCCCTCACTACAGAGGTAGACTCAAACTGTTTCAATGAGAAGGAATGGAAGACTGATAAGTGAAGTGAAATAGAATTGCGAACGCAGCGATCAGGATGGTTCCACCAGGCTAGTTATTCTAGGGCGAATCTAAAAAAAGTATTTATTTGAATCCAGGTTTTTCTGAAGACATAACATTAAGTTATACATAATATCATCAGAGGGTGGAGGGGGATCTGTATCAGTGATCTAGAGACAGATCACCTGCATAGACATAGGAGCCCCTTATGTAAAAAATTACCTTAGTTACTCTACCAGTTGAAGGTTTGGACACACCTACTCATTCAAGGGATTTTATTTATTTTTACATTGTAGAATAATAGTGAAGACATCAAAACTATGAAATAACACACATGGAATCATGTAGTAACCAAATAAGTGTTAAATAAATCAAAATATATTTTATATTTGAGATTCTTCAAATAGCCACCCTTTGCCTTGATGACAGCTTTGCACAAGCTTGGCATTCTCTCAACCAGCTTCATGATGTAGTCACCTGGAATGCATTTCAAGTAACAGGTGTGCCTTCTTAAAAGTTAATTTGTGGAATTTCTTTCCTTCTTAATGCGTTTGAGCCAATCCGTTGTGTTGTGACAAGGTAGGGGGGTATACAGAAGATACCCCTATTTGGCAAAATACCAAGTTCATATTATGGCAAGAACAGCTCTAATAAGCAAAGAGAAATGACAGTCCATCATTACTTTAAGACATGAAGGTCACTATTATTCTGCAATGTAAAAATTAGTAAAAAATAAAGAAAAACCCTTGAATGAGTAGGTGTGTCCAAACAACTCATGGAAGTGAATGAATACCTCGTAGAACTGAAATTACAGAATCCAGCTACCTTCTGAATGTACACATAGTGCTGCATTGGTGTGTATTCTCCGAAAAATAGTTATAGAGTTCCTATAATATCCTCCAATATTCTATATGTACAACTTGATATGATATTGTGGGTGCTATCCCATTTGGTTTGAAGTGACAAGAGCATTTAGTCATGTTTTATTTAAGCATGCTACCTTAGCCATACCACTCCCATTGTTTCACTTACAGTGATGCTAATGCTGGCAGTGGGGTAAGTACATAAAGAAAACTAAGCCTTTAAATGGCAGTCGTTCTTACCATAAATATGACTAAATGTATATTTAAACGTTCTGAAAACGAAATGATACTATTATCATACGATGGTAAATCAGATGTTCAGTACTAATGTGGATTGTACTTTGGAAAAAAGCTGCACAAAGGAAACATATTTTCGTTTTACAGAATATGCAAAGTAACTATAATTTTGATCAAATAAAGGTTTTAGTCAAGTTTGTTTTCAGATAACATTAATTACATGTCTAGTTATGTTTGATATGAAATAATTCGATGTTTTGGCTATGATTGATACTTCCAATCGTTTTTTCTTGGGATCAAACTATGTTGGTAGCTTTAGGGGTTAAAAAAACTATGAAATGGCGATTACTGTTATGTTAAACAGTTGATTAATTGAGTAGAACTATAGCTATCTATCAGGATATCTACATACTAACCTATTTTACATAGTGGTATCTCCTGTGTGATCCGCAGCATTCTCCGTAGCCGATCATTCTCCTCCTGGTACTCCACTACTGTTTTCTCAACTGCCCCGACAATCTCCTCAACTGCTGCCGTTAAACGCTCATTTAAAAACACATGCAACAACTGTAGTTTAGACATTTTCAGTCGAATTAGAGTTGTGCAACCTATTCAGTTCAGTTAGAGGGTCTTTCTTCACTCCACACAAGCAATGCAAAATAAAGTCGTCTACAATCCTACTTCCGTGTTCTAGTCATTTAAAAAAAAAAAACTCCTTGGTTCTGGTGGGGTGGCAAACTCGGAAACGTCCAACAGCGCCGCCAGTTGGATGGAGGTTTATTACTTTACAAGGCAGCCTACAGACCAGTAGTAAATGGAAACGATAACTACATGTAGACAAACAGTGTTTAACATACAGTGCCTTCGGAAAGTGTTCAGACCCCTTGACTTTTTCCACATTTTGTTACGTTACAGCCTTATTATAAAATTGATCAAATTGCCCCTCCCCCCTCTCATCAATCTACACACAATACCCCATAATGACAAAGCAAAAACAGGATTTAGACATTTTTGCAAATGTATTACAAATAAAAAACGGAAATATCACATTTACATAAGTATTCAGACCCTTTACTCAGTACTTTGTTGAAGCACCTTTGGCAGCGATTACAGCCTCGAGTTTTCTTGGATATTATGCTACAAGCTTGGCACACCTGTATTTGGGGAGTTTCTCTCATTCTTCTCTGCAGATCCTCTCAAGCTCTGCACAGCTATTTTCAGGTCTCTCCAGAGATGTCCGATCAAGTCCGGGCTCTGCCTGGGCCACTCAAGGACATTCAGAGACTTGTCCCAAAGCCACTCCTGTGTTGTCTTGGTTGTGTGCTTAGGGTCGTTGTCCTGTTGGAAGTTGAAACTTTGCCCCAGTCTGAGGTCATGAGCGCTCTGGAGCAGGTTATCATCAAGGATCTCTCTGTACTTTGCTCCGTTCACCTTTGCCTCGATCCTGACTAGTCTCCCAGTACCTGCCGCTGAAAACATCCCCACAGCATGATGCTGCCACCATCATGCTTCACCGTAGGGATGGTGCCAGGTTTCCTCCAGACGTGATGCTTGGCATTCAGGCCAAAGAGTTCTATCTTGGTTTCATCAGACCAGAGAATCTTGTTTCTCATGGTCTGAGAGTCTTTAGGTGCCTTTTGGCAAACTCCAAGCGGGCTGGAGTGGCTTCCGTCTGGTCACTCTAGCATAAAGGCCTGATTGGTGGAGTGCTGCAGGGATGGTTGTCCTTCTGGAAGTTTCTCCCATCTCCACAGAGGAACTCTAAAGCTCTGTCAGAGTGACCATCAGGTTTTTGGTCACCTCCCTGACCAAGGCCCTTCTCCCCCGATTGCTCAGTTTGGCCCGGGTGGCCAGCTCTAGGAAGAGCCTTGGTGGTTCCAAACTTCTTCCATTTAAAAATGATGGAGGCCACAGTGTTCTTGGGGACCTTCAATGCTGCAGACATTTTTTGGTACCCTTCCGCAGATCTGTGCCTCGACACAATCCTGTCTCGGCGCTCTACGGACAATTCCTTCAACCTCATGTCTTGTTTTTTGCTCTGACATGCACTGTCATCTGTGGGACCTTATATAGACAGGTGTGGGCCTTTCCAAATCATGTCCAATCAATTGAATTTACCACAGGTGGACTCCAATCAAGTTGTAGAAACATCTCAAGGATGATATATGTAAACAGGATGCACCTGAGCTCAATTTCGAGTCTCATAGCAAAGGGTCTGAATACTTATGTAAATAAGGTATTTATGTTTAAAGTTTTAATACTTTTGCAAACATTTCTAAAAACAGTTTTCGCGTTGTGTGTAGATTGCCTAGGATTTTTATTTATTTAATCAATTTTAGAATAAGGCTGGAACATAACAAAATATGGAAAAACTTTCTGAAGGCACTGTAAGTATAGAATGACGTGGGAGAATCAATTCTTCATCAGGAGTCGACTGTATATCATTACGCTATACAAGATTAAATCAATATCATTAATAAGCGGCATTAGGTCAAAATGAATGAGAAATACTATTGGCCAAATGGATGGAGATCTTTTCTGGAAAGGATACATTTTTAATGCATCAATAACACCAGTCTGACCATTCTCTCATCACCCTGAGAGACATTCCAAAACAAACTAATTACCTGAAAAAAGTGACATAATTTGAACAGCTTTGAACAGCTGACCTGTGAGCTTCCAACAGTACTCTGTACTGTTTGATCATTGCATCATCATACAACTCAAATCAAACTTTATTTAAAAAGAACATTTTACAAAGGTAAATCCATCACACATCTATTCCAGAGTTGCTTTGCTTGCCTAAAGACGTTTCCAGGACTCGGATCATACAAGATACAGTGAGGGAAAAAAGTATTTGATCCCTTGCTGATTTTGTACGTTTGCCCACTGACAAAGAAATGATCAGTCTATAATTTTAATGGTAGGTTTATTTGAACCGTGAGAGACAGAATAACAACAAAAAAATCCAGAAAAACGCATGTCAAAAATGAATTGATTTGCATTTTACTGAGGGAAATAAGTATTTGACCCCCTCTCAATCAGAAAGATTTCTGGCTCCCAGGTGTCTTTTATACAGGTAACGAGCTGAGATTAGGAGCACACTCTTAAAGGGAGTGCTCCTAATCTCAGTTTGTTACCTGTATAAAAGACACCTGTCCATAGAAGCAATCAATCAATCAGATTCCAAACTCTCCACCATGGCCAAGACCAAAGAGCTCTCTAAGGATGTCAGGGACAAGATTGTAGACCTACACAAGGCTGGAATGGGCTACAAGACCATCGCCAAGCAGCTTGGTGAGAAGGTGACAACAGTTGGTGTGATTATTCGCAAATGGAAGAAACACTAAAGAACTGTCAATCTCCCTTGGCCTGGGGCTCCATGCCAGATCTCACCTCGAGGAGTTGCAATGATCATGAGAACGTTGAGGAATCAGCCCAGAACTATACGAGAGGATCTTGTCAATGATCTCAAGGCAGCTGGGACCATTGGTAACACACTACGCCGTGAAGGACTGAAATCCTGCTCAAGGTCCCCCTGCTCAAGAAAGCACATATACAGGCCCGTCTGAAGTTTGCCAATGAACATCTGAATGATTCAGAGGAGAACTGGGTGAAAGTGTTGTGGTCAGATTAGACCAAAATCGAGCTCTTTGGCATCAACTCAACTCGCCATGTTTGGAAGAGGAGGAATGCTGCTTATGACCCCAAGAACACCATCCCCACCGTCAAACATGGAGGTGGAAACATTATGCTTTGGGGGTGTTTTTCTGCTAAGGGTACAGGACAACTTCACCGCATCAAAGGGACGATGGACGGGGCCATATGCCGTCAAATCTTGGGTGAGAACCTCCTTCCCTCAGCTAGGGCATTGAAAATGGGTCGTGGATGGGTATTCCACCATGACAATGACCCAAAACACAAGGCCAAGGCAACAAAGGAGTGGCTAAAGAAGAGGCACATTAACGTCCTGGAGTGGCCTCTGTGGAGGGAGCTGAAGGTATGAGTTGCCAAACGTCAGTCTCGAAACCTGAATGACTTGGAGAAGATCTGCAAAGAGGAGTGGGACAAAATCCCTCCTGAGATGTGTGCAAACCTGGTGGCCAACTACAAGAAACGTCTGACCTCTGTGACAGCCAACAAGGGTTTTGCCACCAAGCACTAAGTCTTGTTTTGCAGAGGGGTCAAATACTTATTTCCCTCATTTTACAATGCAAATCAATTCATAACATTTTTGACATGCGTTTTTCTGGATTTTTGTGTTGTTATTCTGTCTCTCACTGTTCAAATAAACCTACCATTAAAATGATAGACTGATCATGTCTTTGTCAGTGGGCAAACGTACAAAATCAGCAGGGGATCAAATACTTTTTTCCCTCACTGTGTCCAGTATGTGAAAGCGCCCTAAGAGCCTTTTTCACCAATCTTCTGACAGAAGATCTCTTTGTCCTAATGATCTTTCTTTCAGTTTCATCCTGTTTTATTTTTTTGTGGACATTTCTTACATGCTTGAGTAGGTTTGTCTGAAGACTAAAGCTTTTCCTGCAGTCAGCACAGCTACATAGTTTATCTCCTGTGTAAGACAGTTTGCCTGGTTAGGTATTTCTTGATACTGAAGCTTCACCACGGCTAAATTATTTCCCTCCTGTGTGAGTCCGTATATGTTTGGTTACGGTCCCCTTCTGACCAAAGCAGTGGTGAGTTTTTCTCGATGTTTCTAGATGTGGTGCTGGGTTTAGAAGAGTGTTCCCCCAATAGTGGGTTAAGATCCAATGGTGGGCTGCTGTCAAGTCCTACTGGGTCGCTGCTTACGGCAGAGTTGTGGTTGGAAACATTGTTATCGTTATCTGGAGGGTCACAGGGAATGTCATGACCCTTTATGTGAGTCACAGTGACAAAAGGTATGAGATCAACTGGTTTAGTCTCTGTCTGATCTCCACAGTCTGGGTTTGGGGAAGAGACAAGGACAGAAGTGGGTCCTCCTGATCACATTCACTTTTCACACAGGAATAATACAAAATCTAAGAGCACTTGAAGCTGCTCTTCCCCCTGACTGGTCCTGAGTTCCTCCTGTTCCTCTTTAATCTGTGTGGGCTCTGGGTCCCACTGCCCCAGACAGGGGCTCCACTCTTGCTCACAGTGCTGCTGCTCAGGGTGAACCTCCTCTTCAGAGACAGTGAAAGAGAGCTGGAGGGAGTTTGGAGGAAAGGAGAGGAGGAGCAGAGGTTACCTTAGTCTGATTAATCAGACTGTAATACACAATTTCATTGGTATACAGCCTGAAACATTGGAGTGCAAAATCGTGTAAATATTCCTTATAAGCCAGAATGTAGAAAAAAATACATTTGAATGTCACGCCCTGACCTTTGATGCCTGTTGTTTCTTGTTATTTTGGTCAGGGTGTGAATGTTGATAGTTTCTAGAATGTGTATTTCTATGTTGGCCGGGTGTGGTTCCCAATCAGAGGCAGCTGTCAATCGTTGTCTCTGATTGGGGATCATACTTAGGTAGCCATGTTGCCTACCTGTTTTGTGGGATCTTGTTTCTGTGTGTTTGATTGTTTGATGTTAGCCTTTAGAACTTCACGTTATGGTGCGTTTGTTGTTTTGTTCGGTGTTTATTTAATAAAATAATATGTACGCATACCACACTGCACCTTGGTCCAATCCTGTACTCAACGAGCGTGACATTGAACTTACTGTACCGGTTGTCTGTGCGATTTGTCCTTCAGCCGCTCAAAATTTGAGACAAAATATCCAAAGGAAAGTATAGTTTACCTGACATCTTAGAGAGCCGGTGGGTACAGTGCCTTCAGAAAGTATTCATACCTCTTGACTTATTCCACATTTTGTTGTGTTACATCCTGAATTCACATTTATTGAAATGTATTTGTTTTCTCACCTATCTACACACAATACCCCATAATGACAAAGTGAAAACATGTTTTTAGAAATGTTTGTAAATCTATTGAAAATGAAATACAGAAATACAATGTTAGAATCACCTTTGGTAGCGATTACAGCTGTGAATCTTTCTGGATAAGTCTCTGAGAGCTTTACACATCTGGATTGTACAATATTTGCACATTATTCTTTTTTAACTTCTTCAATTTCAGTCAAGTTGGTTGTTGATCATTGCTAGACAGCCATTTTCAAGTCTTGCCATAGATTTTCAAGCCAATTCTAAGTCTAAACTGTAACTAGGCCACTCAGGAACATTCAATGTTGTCTTGGTAAGCAACTCCAGTGTATATTTGTCATTTTAGGTTATTGTCCTGCTGAAAGGTGAATTTGTCTCCCAGTGTCTGTTGGTAAGCAGACTGAACCAGGTTTTCCTCTAGGATTTAGCCGTTTGTTTTTATTTAAAAAAACTCCCTATTCTTTGCCGATGACAAGCATACTCATAACATGATGCAGCCACCACCATGCTGAAAATATAAAGATTGGTACTCAGTGATGTGTTGTGTTGGATTTGCTCCAAACATAATGCTTTGTATTCAGTACATAAAGTGAATTTCTTTGCCATATTTTTTGCAGTTTTACTTTAGTGCCTTATTGCAAACAAGATGCATGTTTTGGAATATTTTTTATTCTGTACAGGCTTACTTCTTTTCAATCTATCATTTTCACTCGGGCTCCTGAGTGGTGCAGCGGTCTAAAGCACTGCATCTCAGTGCTAGAGGTGTCACTACAGACCCTGGTATGATTCCAGGCTGTATCACAACCCGGCCGTGATTGGGAGTCCCATATGGCAGCACACAATTGGCCCAGCGTTGTCCGACTTTGGCCAGGGTAGGCCGTCATTGTAAATAAGAATTTAACTGACTTGCCTAGTTAAATAAAGGTTAAGTAAAAAATAGAAAATGGTGGTTAGTATTGTGGAGTAACTACATTGTTGTGATCCATCCTCAGTTTTCTCCTATCACAGCCATTAAACTCTGAAACTGTTTTAAGGTCACCATTGGCCTCATGGTGAAATCCTTGAGTGGTTTCCTTCCTCTCCGGCAACTGAGTTAGAAAGGATTCCTGTATCTTTGTAGTGACTGGGTGTGTTGATACACCTTAAACATTTTTTAAAACATGTTTTTTTTTATACAAACTTACAAATTCTCTGCTACTTCTTCTCCTCCTCCTCAAAAATACCAGCTGATCCAAAAGATAATCCAGTCTACTCTGAGGTCAAGACAGAGAATGCCACAGGTAAGACCCATTCTACAGGTTGGCAGTCAGTCGTATGTAAATGTGCGATTTTGGAGTTTCGATGAAGAAGCAGAATATGCAATAAACTAATTCCTTCATTTGTTGACTGGAAATGTCAATTTTCAACAGCAACTGGACCTGTTGATATGACCTATGCTGAGGTTGACCTTAAACAGCAGGTCAAAGCCAAGAAGAAGAAAGGTAAGACTAGAAATCCCTCCTTCCATATTCCCCCTATCATAACCCCACCATCTATTTGACCCCTTATTGACTAGCTGTATATTATTATGTATATAACTGTTCTATTATTCTGATGTTTATCCTCACCCCTTACAGAAACAGAAACCCCACCTGAGGCAGATTCGGTCTATTCTCAAGTGAAGCCAGTCACAGCCCCAGGTAAGACTAATAGCCATATGCTATTGATACTTAATATGATACTAATATGGAACTAATGCTCTGATATCAAAGTATACTGTATCTATTTAAAGTATGTCTCTTTGTTTGATTCTTAAGAGTTTGTTTGGCTGCATGTCCTAAACAACTTTGTGCAGGTCCTTGAGGGGGGCAGGGATGGAGGGATGGAGATAGGAAGGGAGGGATGGAGGGATGGATGGATGGAGGGATAGAGATAGGAAGGGAGGGATGGATGGATGGAGGGATGGAGGGACACACCATCAGAGGAGCAGATGGAACCCGGGAACATGGATTATGCACTCTCAACGCACACAAGCACACACACACATTCAGCCATGCACAAACACTCACACACACACACAAGCACAAACACACACACACACACACACACACACACACACACACACACACACACACACACACACACACACACACATACACAATAAAACCTTGTTCAATAAGGATTTTTTTCTTATTTTATTTACCAACAGATATATTGTATTTAAGCATGGTTTAACTGTGTATTACTGTAACAGCTTTGTTTAATTATATGGTGTAAGGATGATGGATATTATCTGCAGCTACAGCAATTGTATCTGTTTTGTATTGTTTTGTTGTAAATGTATTAAAATGTATTATCTTTAATGTATTATGGCTGTCATTCATATGATAGAATAACATATTTGTATATGAATTTCAAAAATATAATAAGTATTATTCAAAAAAAAAATTTTTGCGTTGTGCTTTTTTAATTAACTATTTTTTATCTACCAGATGGCGTGAGTGCTTTCTTACAGTAAATGGATATTCTCATCATCATCAACTTTTCCATATAACCTAATTTGGTCAAACCTTTCAGCATAATATAGATCTTAGGCTCCTAAATGTGTGAGTTAAAGGGACAATATGCTATTGCTACATAAATTTTTTGACTTAATTATATGTACCCATAGAATCTTGAAGAGTTTAACATAAATGCCTCATGAGCAAAGTTCAAATGTCATACCCCATCAGCTGAAGACCCATTGAGATTTTCAGAATGACTTGTTGGGGAAGGGTGTGCCTGAAAAGAACAGTTCTTCTCAGTTTTATGATGTCATATACAGGACAGCGGAGTCACTGAACACCTTCCGGAGACACTTGAAACCCTACCTCTTTAAGGAATACCTGGGATAGTATAAAAGTAATCCTTCTACCCCCCCCCCCCACCCCCACAACAAATAATAATAATAACAATAAAAAATAAAAATAAAAATTTAAAAATATATATATAAAAAAATATATATATATATTTATAAACAATATATATATATATAAAACAAATACAAATTAAAAATATACTACAAAAAAAAAATTAGAAAAATAAAAATAAAAAATGTAAAGTGGTTGTCCCACTGGCTATCATAAGGTGAATGCACCAATTTGTAAGTCGCTCTGGATAAGCGCGTCTGCTAAATGACGTAAATGGAAATGTAAATATACTCTCTGCAAGAGTTCTGAGGAGCTCGTTAGTATGGGTACTGTGTATCACTTCCTCTTTAATATTGAAATGTGGACATGCACGTCTATGATGGCAAAGGGGTCTTCCAATTAAGCAAAGGTCAGACTCATGAGCCAGGGTGTGGTATTTACATGGAAACAATATTGAATATTTCCATTACTGTGTTGAATTCCAAGTAGTAACCTACGTATGTATGCATGACTACCAGTTTTCCCATATTGCCTCCTCATCCTACATACAGGTCATGACGATTAATGACATGTTTTTTTTTATTTATTTTTTTAGGGGGTAGATAAGCTTTAATATTGCAGATAGATTAGAACTTCCATCAATGTAATTGTCTGCATCACTTCCAATCCACCATATGTTTTTGTTCTAGCAAATTTTGGGATTTTGGCCCACTCCTCCATACAGACCTTCTCCAGATCCTTCATGTTTCGGGGCTGTCGCTGGGCAATACGGACTTTCAGCTCCCTCCAAAGATGTTCTATTGGGTTCAGGTCTGGAGACTGGCTAGGCCATTCCAGGACCTTGAGATGCTTCTTATGGAGCCACTCCTTAGTTGCCCTGGCTGTGTGTTTCGGGTCGTTGTCATGCTGAAAGACCCAGCCACGACCCATTTTCAATGCTCTTTCTGAGGGAAGGAGGTTGTTGGCCAAGATCTCGCGATACATGGCCCCATCCATCCTCCCCTCAATTCGGTGCCGTCGTCCTGTCCCCTTTGCAAAAAAGCATCCCCAAAGAATGATGTTTCCACCTCCATGCTTCACGGTTGGGATGGTGTTCTTGGGGTTGTACTCAATCTTCTTCTTCCTCCAAACATGGCGAGTGGAGTTTAGACCAAAAAGCTCTATTTTTGTCTCATCAGACCACATGACCTTCTCCCATTCCTCCTCTGGATCATCCAGATGGTCATTGGCAAACTTCAGACGGGCCTGGACATGCGCTGGCTTGAGCAGGGGGACCTTGCGTGCGCTGCAGGATTTTAATCCATGACATGTGCAGGTCTACAATTTTATCCCTGATGTCCTTACACAGCTCTCTGGTCTTGGCCATTGAGGAGAGGTTGGAGTCTGTTTGAGTGTGTGGACAGGTGTCTTTTTATACAGGTAAAGAGTTCAAACAGGTGCAGTTAATACAGGTAATGAGTGGAGAACAGGAGAGCTTCTTAAAGAAAAACTAACAGGTCTGTGAGAGCCGGAATTCTTACTGGTTGGTAGGTGATCAAATACTTATGTCAAGCAATAGAATGCAAATTAATTACTTAAAAATCATACAATGTGATTTTCTGGATTTTTGTTTTAGATTCTGTCTCTCACAGTTGAAGTGTACCTATGATAAAAATTACAGACCTCTACATGCTTTGTAAGTAGGAAAACCTGCAAAATCGGCAGTGTATCAAATACTTGTTCTCCCCACTGTACATACATACAGTTGAAGTCGGAAGTTTACATACACCTAGGCCAAATAGGTTTATTAGAACAGCGCCGGAGAAGATGGCTGCCGTTTTACAGCCCTCTAACCAATTGTACTATTATGTGTGTTTTTCCGCGTTATTTGTAATTTATTTTGTACATAATGTTTCTGCCATCGTCTCTTATAACCAAAAAGAGCTTCTGGATATCAGGACAGCGATTACTCACCTCTTATTGGACAAAGATTTTTTCTTCAACGAGGCGGCCGCGAAGGATATCATACAGACACCCGACAAGGCCCAAATCCCCGTCATTCGCGTGAGGAAGAGACGGAGATATCGTGGACGTAGATCGGGGTGCCTTGTAAGGATCCGACGGCGAGCGAGTAAACTGCCTCTTCCATCAATCCTATTAGCCAACGTTCAATCATTTGAAAATAAATTGGATGATTTAAGATTACGGTTATCCTACCAACGGGACATTAAAAACTGTAATATCTTATGTTTCACCGAGTCGTGGCTGAAAGACGACAAGGATAACATACAGCTAGCGGGCTATACGCTACATCGGCAGGATAGAACGGCTGACTCCGGTAAGACAAGGGGTAGCGGTCTGTGTATATTTGTAAACAACAGCTGGTGCACAAAATCAAATACTAAGGAAGTCTCGAGGTTTTGCTCGCCTGAGGTAGAGTATCTTATGATAAGCTGTAGACCACACTATTTACCAAGAGAGTTTTCATCTATATTTTTCATAGCTGTCTATTTACCACCACAAACCAATGCTGGCATTAAGATTGCACTGAATGAGTTGTACAAGGCCATAAATCAACAGGAAAACGCTCATCCAGATGCAGCGCTCCTAGTGGCCGGGGACTTTAATGCAGGGAAACTTAAATCCGTTCTACCTAATTTCTACCAGCATGTTAAATGTGCAACCAGAGGAAAAAAAACTCTAGACCACCTTTACTCCACACACAGAGACGCATACAAAGCTCTCCCTCGCCCTCCATTTGGCAAATCTGACCATAACTCTATCCTCCTGATTCCTGCTTATAAGCAAAAACTAAAGCAGGAAGCACCAGTGACTCGGTTAATACAAAAGTGGTCAGATGACGCAGATGCTAAGCTACGGGACTGTTTTGCTAGCACAGACTGGAACATGTTCAGTGATTCTTCAGACAGCATTGAGGAGTACACCACATCAGTCACTGGCTTCATCAATAAGTGCATCGATGATGTCGTCCCCACAGTGACCGTACGTACATACCCCAACCAGAAGCCATGGATTACAGGAAACATCCGCACTGAGCTAAAGGGTAGAGCTGCCGCTTTCAAGGAACGGGACTCTAACCCGGACGCTTATAAGAAATCCCGCTATGCCCTCCGACGAACCATCAAACAGGCAAAGAGTCAATACAGGACTAAGATTGAATCGTACTACACTGGCTCTGACGCTCGTCGGATGTGGCAGGGCTTGAAAACTATTACAGACTACAAAGGGAAGCACAGCCGTGAGCTGCCCAGTGACACAAGCCTACCAGACGAGCTAAACCACTTCTATGCTCGTTTCGAGGCAAGCAACACTGAAGCATGCACGAGAGCACCAGCTGTTCCGGATGACTATGTGATCATGCTCTCCGTAGCCGATGTGAGTAAGACTTTTAAGCAGGTCAACATTCACAAGGCCGCAGGGCCAGACGGATTACCAGGACGTGTACTCCGAGCATGTGCTGACCAACTGGCAAGTGTCTTCACTGACATTTTCAACATGTCCCTGACTGAGTCTGTAATACCAACATGTTTCAAGCAGACCACCATAGTCCCCGTGCCCAAGGACTCTAAGATAACCTGCCTAAATGACTACCGACCCGTAGCACTGACGTCTGTAGCCATGAAGTGCTTTGAAAGGCTGGTCATGGCTCACATCAACAGCATTATCCCAGAAACCCTAGACCCACTCCAATTTGCATACCGCCCCAACAGATCCACAGATGATGCAATCTCTATTGCACTCCACACTGCCCTTTCCCACCTGGACAAGAGGAACACCTACGTGAGAATGCTATTCATTGACTACAGCTCAGCATTCAACACCATAGTGCCCTCTAAGCTCATCACTAAGCTAAGGATCCTGGGACTAAACACCTCCCTCTGCAACTGGATCCTGGACTTCCTGACGGGCCGCCCCCAGGTGGTAAGGGTAGGTAACAACACATCTGCCACACTGATCCTCAACACGGGGGCCCCTCAGGGGTGCGTGCTCAGTCCCCTCCTGTACTCTCTGTTCACCCATGACTGCATGGCCAGGCACGACTCCAACACCATCATTAAGTTTGCCGACGACACAACAGTGTCTGATGTTGCCTGATCACCAACAACGATGAGACAGCCTATAGGGAGGAGGTCAGAGACCTGGCCGTGTGGTGCCAGGACAACAACCTCTCCCTCAACGTGACCAAGACAAAGGAGATGATTGTGGACTACAGGAAAAAAAAGAGGACTGAGCACGCCCCCATTCTCATCGACGGGGCTGTAGTGGAACAGGTTGAGAGCTTCAAGTTCCTTGGTGTCCACATCACCAACGAACTATCATGGTCCAAACACACCAAGACAGTCGTGAAGAGGTCACGACAAAGCCTATTCCCCCTCAGGAGACTGAAAAGATTTGGCATGGGTCCTCAGATCCTCAAAAAATTCTACAGCTGCACCATCGAGAGCATCCTGACTGGTTGCATCACCGCCTGGTATGGCAACTGCTTGGCCTCCGACCGCAAGGCACTACAGAGGGTAGTGCGTACGGCCCAGTACATCACTGGGGCCAAGCTTCCTGCCATCCAGGACCTCTATACCAGGCGGTGTCAGAGGAAGGCCCTCAAAATTGTCAAAGACTCCAGCCACCCTAGTCATAGACTGTTCTCTCTGCTACCGCACGGCAAGCGGTACTGGAGTGCCAAGTCTAGGTCCAAAAGACGTCTCAACAGCTTCTACCCCCAAGCCATAAGACTCCTGAACAGCTAATCATGGCTACCCGGACTATTTGCACTGCCCCCCCACCCATCCTTTTTACGCTGCTGCTACTCTGTTAATTATTTATGCATAGTCACTTTAACTCTACCCACATGTACATATTACCTCAACTACCTCAACTAGCCGGTGCCCCCGCACATTGACTCTGCAACGGTACCCCCCTGTATATATAGCCTCCCTACTGTTATTTTCTTTTACTTCTGCTCTTTTTTTTCTCAACACTTTTTTTGTTGTTGTTTTATTTTTACTTTTTTTGTTAAAAATAAATGCACTGTTGTTTAAGGGCTGTAAGTAAGCATTTCACTGTGATGTCTGCACCTGTTGTATTCGGCGCATGTGACCAATAAAATTTGATTTGATTTTAAATACATTTAAACTCAGTTTTCACAATTCCTGACATTTAATCCTAGTAAAAATTCCCTGTCTTAGGTCAGTTAGGATCACCACTTTAATTTTAAGAATGTGAAATGTATATAATATAATAATATATAATAATAATATAATATGCCATTTAGCAGACGCTTTTATCCAAAGCGACTTACAGTCATGCGTGCATACATTTTTTTTGTGTATGTCAGAATAATGTCAGAATAATAGTAGAGAGAATTATTTATTTCAGCTTCTATTTATTTCATCACATTCCCAGTGGGTTAGAAGTTTACATACACTCAATTAGTATTTGGTAGCATTGCCTTTCAATTGTTTAACTTGGGTCAAACGTTTCGATTAGTCTTCCACAAGCTTCCCACAATAAGTTGGGGGAATTTCGGCCCATTCCTCCAGACAGAGCTGGTGTAACTGAGTCAGGTTTGTAGGCCTCCTTGCTCGCACATGCTCTTTCAGTTCTTCCCAAATATTTTCTATAGGATTGAGGTCAGGGCTTTGTGATGGCCTCTCCAATACCTTGACTTTGTTGTCCTTAAGCCATTTTGCCACAATGTTGGAAGTATGCTTGGGGTCATTGTCCATTTGGAAGACCCATTTGCAACCAAGCTTTAACTTCCTGACTGATGTCTTGAGATGTTGCTTCACTATATCCACATCATTTTCCTTCCTCATGATGCAATCTTTTTTGTGAAGTGCACCAGTCCCTCCTGCAGCAAAGCACCCCCACAGCATGATGCTGCCACCCCCATGCTTCACGGTTGGGATGGTGTTCTTCGGCTTGCAAGAAACCCCCTTTTTCCTCCAAACATAACGATGGTCATTATGGCCAAACAGTTCTATTTTTGTTTCATCAGACCAGAGGACATTTCTCCAAAAATTACGATCTTTGTCCCCATGTGCAGTTGCCAACCGTAGTCTGGCTTTTTTATGGCAGTTTTGGAGCAGTGGCTTCTTCCTTGCTGAGCGGCCTTTCAGGTTATGTCGATATAGGACTTATTTTACTGTGGATATAGATACTTTTGTACCTGTTTCCTCCAGCATCTTCACAAGGTCCTTTGCTGTTGTTCTGGGATTGATTTGCACTTTTCGCACCAAAGTACGTTCATCTCTAGGAGACAGAACGCGTCTCCTTCCTGAGCGTTATGACGGCTGCGTGGTCCCATGGTGTTTATACTTGCGTACTATTATTTGTACAGATGAACGTGGTACCTTCAGGCGTTTGGAAATTGCGCCCAATGATGAACCAGACTTGTGGAGGTCAAAATTTTTTTTTTCTGAGGTCTTGGCTGATTTCTTTTGATTTTCCCATGATGTCAAGCAAAGAGGCACTGGGATTGAAGGTAGGCCTTGAAATACATCCACAGGTACACCTCCAATTGACTCAAATGATGTCAATTAGCCTACCAGAAGCTTCTAAATCAATGACATCATTTTCTGGAATTTTCCAAGCTGTTTAAAGGCACAGTCAACTTAGTGTATGTAAACTACTGACCCACTGGAATTGTGAACAGTGAATTACAGTGAATTATAAGTGAAATAATCTGTCTGTAAACAATTGTTGGAAAAATTACTTGTGTCATGCAGAAAGTAGATGTCCTAACTGACTTGCCAAAACTATAGTTTGTTAACAATAATTTTGTGGAGTGGTTGAAAAAATAGTTTTAATGACTCCAACCTAAGTGTATGTAAACTTCCGACTTCAACTGTATATATACAATGACATTAGTGGTGTATGACTCTGACTGCTATTTTCAGTATCCCTGCATGGTTTGGAAAGTCACTGTTCCAGTTAGGGGGTTTCTGTGTTTGTGTGTCTATGTCTATGTGGTCAGACAGACAGCCAGCAGCCAGGTCAATGTCACTGCTCCTGAGAAACAGAAACAGGTCGCCACGGAGACCACAAGTCACAGGAAGTAACATCACCACAAGATGTTACCTGAAATGTAGAAGGGGGCCTCTATCAGTAACCTTGGACCCACTACCTTCTGAAAAAGTTGGCAGGTGTTTCATGTCCCTCAGTCACACTGACCTATGAGCATGCAGAAGAAGTCATGCAAACACTTCTCCAGGCATATGAAGCCTAGATGAAAATGCACACACACTGTTATGATATTTTTGCTCTCTCTTGCTCTCTCTCTCTAACCCACCTCTCTCTTGCTCTCTCTCCCCCCCTCTCTCTCTTTCTCTCTCTCTGTCTCTCTCTGTCCCTATCTCTCTTTCTCTCTTTGTCTCTGTCTCTCTTTCTCTCTTCCCCTGAGCCTTCTCTCTCCCTCCTTTTTATTTCTCTGCAACATTGAGTGGTCTGCTCATAAAGTGACAAAGTTACCGGTATCTGTGAAACACCATGACCATTAACCACACAACCAGCAGCAGGTAGGAAACACATGCTCCAAAACCACCACCACCAGACTGAACAACACAGTGACAGACCCCAAACACACCCACGCCTCATCTACTAACTCTCAAGTGAGCGAAGGGGTATTTCCAGAGAGCAACTATAGAATGTGACTTATTTTTCAACTAACATACAGGAATGATTTTATAGAACAGCAGCCCTCATCAAAAGGAAGTCTCTGCTCTTTCTCTACTCTTTCTTCTCTGTGTGTTTTGGTAGTCAACTGCTTGCTACCAGTGACAGTGATAGATGAGGACATACAGCCAGAGGAAACAGTCATACAACGCCTTAAAGAGATGTCTGGTGGTCCCTTCTCCTGCTTCTCCAAACAGGGAATACTCCTTCTCATACTCTCCAACCTCCACTATGGTAAGTTTTGTGACGATTTTTATTCATTTGAACATTTTAAACACAATACAACCACAATACAACCATCGCCGAGGATGACACAAAAAAGTTTTAAAACGTATCCCCATTGTGGACCTCAAGAAAATACATGAAAACAAAAATATATACAAGATAACATGAATGCAAAAAACACCTAAAATACACCTCATCAATATGGAGGAAACCGTAAAAGGAATAAAATAGATTACCAAGTGACGTTCATTGAAACAATTATACTTTGTTGTGCAGTTTTAAAGCATTTTGCCCATAAACCATTTCTTAGGGTTTATCTTAAAACTCCCTAGCGTATATTGATGGATTTTATATGGTTTGGCACACCATTCCATTCCTCTGCGCCAGTGTTAAGGAAATAGCTTTTTCCAGCCATGCTCCTATAGAGCAGCAGTCTCATACTGGCAACACTGGCTCTGGTGTGATGACTATGAGAGTCTCTAATGAAATTAAAATAATCAGAAAGGTAACTGGGGGCAAGGTCATGTATCACTTTAAAAACCATCAACAGTTTTATCTGCACCACCAGGAGATTAACTGGAAGCCAGTTCAGTTCCCTGAAATGATTAGGACCAACGTGCGTCCCAATGGCTGAGCTTCAGTATAATTCTCATTAGTTTGTTTTGGGTCGTTTTAAGTTTGTCCTTCAGATTTTGTGATACGCCACTGAACCATGAGATAGAAGCATAGCCATAGTGGCACCGTATCAGAGATGTTTCCAGGGTCCTCATACTCTCTGTATACAGGAACTTGGCTACCTTGCCAGGAACTTTGTCCTGGAGTGAACCTACCCAATGACCTTCAGAGCCATAAGTTCACATGTCATGTGTTGGTCCAGTTCACATCCCAATGTATGTAACATAGCATTTTTCCTTCACCACTACACCATTACACTTGACCGAGAAGTTGGAAGAGTTTCTCACTTTGTTTTCGGAACCAAACAGGATACATTCTGTCTGCCTACATGGATAACCACTTACTGACTTTAGTCAGTTGGCTGCTTAGGGTCTTTTCAACGGTCTCCTTAGTCTAATGTGAAACCAAGAGGGTAGAATAATTCTCATGTGCATGTGTTTGATGGTATGATAAAGTTTTGAAAACCGTTAGCTTTCTCTAAATTCATTGTTGGTCTTTGCATGGTGTGTTGACTGTAGAATGCCTAGTCATCAGTGATTGGTTGAATATCTCGAAACGTTTGCTTTATTACTGTGTGATAACACCTACATAATACCTATATTCAGCAACATATCATGATGTATTGATTCTGCAGTTTTGAATGTGCCAATGGTGTGGTTGGTTCAGCAGCTGTTGCAGTGCTTCTAGAACGGAAAATAAATTAAGACCCTGTGCTAGATGCATGTCACTCATTACATTTAAGGTGATATGGGACTGTATGTAATTATTGTTTGTATTACATAATAAGATACATTGCATGACTAGGATAACTGCAGTTCTGCCATAAATTCTTCAATTAACTGTAACTGTATTTATTTCTTAATTCATGACTGATGTTTTTTTGTGTAAGGGTTTATAAAACATCACTTCAGACTGACATGTATTTATAATGTTGCCCATGCAGTATATGATGCATTTCTGGGGAATAATTACTCAGTAAACACAGTGGGATTTGTATTTGTGAGCTGAGGAGGAGTTATCAGATCCACCCCCAATTCTCTTTTCCTGTCATCTCATACTGTTCTGCTGAATGTGGGGGAGGAGCGGACTTTAATAAAGTAAAGATGGACCCACACACTCAGTTACTTAAAGATATAAAGTGCAAATATGTAAAGTGCCACGTACAGTATAAATGAAACCTGAAAATGCTCTATATAAATCCAATCCATTATTATCTATTATTGATTAGGTAACACTTTGCATTGCAGAGTATTATTGTGTAATTAGTCATGTAGGCACACTGTAACAAGTATTACATTGTAACAATGAGTAATTACAATACTTGCTACACCATACTTACATGAATAATTACACAGCAGTAAGTGTAATCATTGATTGATGTCAGAATGCCAATGTCAATTTTTGTGTTTCAGGTGTGGGTGTTTCTTCATACCTGTCATTCCACAAGACAGTAGGGGACTCTGTGACGATGCCTGCAGGCTTAGCGGGGCAGAATGTCACCCTAATTATGTGGAGGTATAGCGAAAAGGATATTGCAGAATTCAACTCAGAAGGTTTATATTTCCATGGATCCCAGTTCAAGGGGAGACTAGAAATGAATGCCAAAGACTTCAGTTTAACAATTAGGAAACTGACTCTGCAAGACTCAGGGGAATATCTAGTTATTGCTGAAACAGACAAGCAGATTCCCAGTAAGGCTGTCACTCTGCAGGTTCACGGTAGGAAGCTATCACCTTCTTTACATAGTTTACTTTTCTATGACTATAGTGTTAATGACATATTCCATCCTTTGTCTTACACTGGTAACATCTTGTCTCTCTCTCTCTCTCTCTCTCTCTCTCTCTCTCTCTCTCTCTCTCTCTCTCTCTCTCTCTCTCTCTCTCTCTCTCTCTCTCTCTCTCTCTCTCTCTCTCTCTCTCTCTCTCTCTCTCTCTCCTCTCTCTCTCTCTCTCTCTCAGAGCCTATATCCAAGGTGGTGATCCAGACAGACATCACGCTATTAGCCAACCACTACTGTACGGTGCGGCTGGTGTGCAACGTGTCCTGCTACTCCAACCTTACATACACCTGGGAGAGAGACAATGAGATGTACGCAGACGCCCAGCAGATTCACCTCTCTCTCTCTCCTGCAGAGGGAGACATCATTGTAACATGCAATGCCTCCAACCTAGTCAGCTGGAAATCTGCCTTTGCAACAGTAAAGTGTAGTAATGACACAACCACACCAGGTACCTAGATATCATAATAATCCCTTCCATACACTTTTCAGTGTGCTTCTATGCTTATTTACATTTACGTCATTTAGCAGACGCTCTTATCCAAATATAATATATAATACATGTGATTACATTGGATGTATATGACATAGTGCCATTTAGTTTTTATCATATCGTGTAGTCTAATCATGTGTGTTGTACAATATTTGACAGGACTGGTGTGGTATACCATCTATGTCGGAGTATCAGTAGGAGGCGCTGTGGTGCTGATCCTCACTGTAGCTGTGGCAGTGTTCTACTGCAGGGGCCGCCGTGACACAGGTATGTACAGCTTAGGGCCCTTAACTACATTTAAAGTGACATTTCAGGTGGTTCTAGAAGTATTCTTCAGCTGATATTATTTTTTTTTGTGTGGATTTGCTAGGAATTGGGAAAAGAGTGAGACCCCTCATAAGTGTTGTTTATTAATTCCTGGGTATGTTTGTTGATATCCTGTTTAAAATGTATCTGATTGGTTAATATTTTGTTCTTATCAAAGACAGCACTGTCAACACAATATATGCTGATGTTATGATCAACACAATCATTAAAGATGTAAGTATGCATTGCCGTTATTATGTATCTGAATGTGTGGAAGCTGTATGTACTGTATAGTAATGGGCTGTATTTTGATTCCAGACAAGATCAAACAGTCATGTAAACCCAATGTCCATCTATGAGACTGTCAATGATCTGGCTATCCCAAGATTGAATGAGGTAAGATATAAATAGTCATAATGTTAAAATGTCTGTGATTGAATGGAAGACTATGTACGGTAGTCTACTTTGAAAATAGTCAATACATTTCTTGATGCTGAAACAGTTTTTTCTTGATTATCTGTCACATGTAGCCGCAGACTCTGTATGACAAGATCGCATTTGGACGCCCAGAGCCCCCCACCTCTCCCTACCAGAAAGTACTGTGAGCTGAACAGGATGTGGTCATAGGCTGGGCCTTTCATAGATATAGAACACTCTGCATCCTCTGCATCTTGCATGTGTATGTAGTTAGGTCAAGATGTTACTGGTTAATTTCATCACGACCTACACTATTTGCTTACTTTTTCATGACTGTAATCTTCTCCCTTTGTTGATTCTCATATATACAGTGTATCATAAGGCCTTATGTCTTTCTTTGAGGCCCTAGTTACAATTAGGAGATTCTGAAATGTGTAACATGCAGTTGTAGTAGTGGTGATCAAACAAGCTCATATGTCGAATTTCTATTTTCTTGATTAAAGAGAAGAGTTGTAGATAATAGTATGACATTGATTTGTGAGAATGATTTATGCAGGGGAGTAGAAAGTATACTCTTTTGCATTAGGATTAAGTGCTTGCCAGGCATCAATGAGGTTGTAATCACAGAGTATATGCTGGAGAGCCTTGGTTGCGTGTGGATTGTTGTTGGTCTTATTTGATTTGTCCGCATGTCCAAAATGGCATGCATGTCTGTCCCAATATCCAGATGGAATTAAGTTAATTCAAAAAAAAAAAAAATGCTGTTCACAGAATAAAACAATTATTCTACCTTTTTGCATACCCTGAGTGCCTTGTATTTAGAGTGAATTGTAGTTACCTCCCATGACTGTATTTGTTAGCCACAGAGACATGGTTGTTGTATTGAATGGTTTTCATTACTGTAGCCTTCACCAAGTGAGTGTCTAAGTGAATATGTTATCTTTAAAATTAAACTCATTATGACAACACATTACATATATCATAAAACCTTTGAGGGCCTAGTTACACCCTAACACACTGGTCTGAAACTCCTGGTTTACAGACCACATCAAGCCTGCAAGTCGCATTATGCTGGCTTGGAAAGCGATGTGTAATTCCTATTGGAATCCAGCCAGAGTTAGGATATCCAACTATTTGAGCTTTTAATCACACGCAACCTGGATTCAGAATGACTGTTGGGGTAGGGAAGATTGATTACTGAGCCTGCCTAAATTATATAAACTGGAACAGCCATATCTGTAATGTGTGAAATAAATCGAACTACTAACAGATTGGATTAGTTTGATTGGTTGATTAATCTTATGCCACACAAACATAGATAACATACATTTTTCTAAAGTACATGCAAATACGCAGGTATTGAGACAAACCATTCTGAAAATCAACCTGCAAGAGAGCATGCTGGAATAATGATCATGATAATGATTGGCGTAGTTTTGAGTTGTTTTCAGCAAACAGGAATTTGTAATTTTACTCAACAAGCTTATTCAAATACAACTGACTTCAAGCAGAGTTTGTTGATTGAAGACACTAACACATTGGCTCAAATTCTTGTCCTTTTTAAGTCCACTCAACTTGCATAATAACGCTAATTAATCAGTTGGTTAAGTTTGATTTTATCTAGAGCGCAGTGAATGAAATTAAAAGGCTGAGGAACTTTACATTAGGTCACTTGTTTGTCATAGTTGAGTGGTCATGGTTTGCTGTCTTCGTCTTTAGCAGTGTGTGTTTGTGAAGGAAGGCACTGTGTGAAGCTGTCTTTTCCCTCTGTGATCAGAGAGAGACAAATAGAGAATGGTTGTAGTCATATGCAAAAACCTGTGAAAACCTAGTTGTTGGGATGATAAGTACACATGAAAAGGTGTGCAGGGATTTACGTCCTTTTCAGAGAGAAGAATGACAATGTTCTTTCAGCATACATATTCTGTAGTTCACTTATTAATTTCTCTTTTACATTCAATCTATCACTGTGATCACTACTTTCTTAGGTTATTACTTTGAACAGTTGACAGACCTACCTTGTTTGTGCTGTAACTCAAGAACATCTACATGCAGTTGACCTCCAAATAGCTACAACATAAACCAAATGATAAATATACCATGAAGTCAAACCTTTGACACCTCTCCTAGTGACATTAAAGATTGGACTGAGATCTATCTATCTATCTATCTATCTATCTATCTATCTATCTATCTATCTATCTATCTATCTATCTATCTATCTATCTATCTATCTATCTATCTATCTATCTATCTATCTATCTATCTATCTATCTATCTATCTATCTATCTATCTATCTATCTATCTATCTATCTATCTATCTATCTATCTATCTATCTATCTATCTATCTATCTATCTATCTATCTATCTATGTCACGGTTTCGGCCGAGGCGGCTCCTCCTCCTTGTTCGGGCAGGTTTCGGCGGTCGTCGTCTCCGGAGTACTAGCTGCCACCGCTCGATGTTTCTTGTTTGATTGGTTTTGTCTGTTAGTCACACCTGTTTTGTGTCATGTCTAATTAAGCACCCTATTTAGTTTCCTGGTTGTTAGTTTGGTGTTGTGTGTAATTGTTCCCTTGTCGTGTTGTTGCGCTACCCGTTTTCGGTACGCTATTTCATAGCTTTCCTCCTTGTATATTTTAGGAGAGGATTTTCGCACCTGTGTGTGCTCTCGTTTGTTTACGCCTGTGTGCGTCCTTTTGCCTCCGGGCTGTTTGGATTATTTTTGTGTGCTCTACTAAAGTCTTGTTCGACTTATCTTCTGCGTCCTGCGCCTGATTCCACACCACACCAATCCACAGTAACACATGACAATCTATCTATCTATCTATCTATCTATCTATCTATCTATCTATCTATCTATCTATCTATCTATCTATCTATCTATCTATCTATCTATCTATCTATCTATCTATCTATCTATCTATCTATCTATCTATCTATCTATCTATCTATCTATCTATCTATCTATCTATCTATCTATCTATCTATCTATCTATCTATCTATCTATCTATCTATCTATCTGTGCATGGTGCAGCATAAAACAAACATCTACACATTCTGATATAAAACCACAAGCTCTGATCTCATCAATTCAGGTCTCTAAGGAGCGAGTGTGAGACCATGTAGCCAACCATATGGAGAAGTTGGTCAGAATATAAACACGCTATCAACTGCTACTATTTTTTCTCACAGTCTTTTGACATTTCTCTTGAATCTTTCTCTCTCTGTTTTTCTGTGTGACGGTGAAGAGGTGTGATCTAAGCAGACTGTCATCATATAGGAAGTAGTGGTTTGTCAGAAGGACTGTATTTGTATAGAAAGTAAATTGTCTGTGGGGACAGAATGGAGCACACCTTGCTCTGTTTGCTACTATGTACAGCGCATTCAGAAAGTATTCAGACCCCTTGACTTTTTCACATTTTGTTACGTTACAGCCTTATTCTAAAATTGATTATATTGTTGTTTTTTCCTCATCAATACCCCTTAATGACAAAGCAAAAACAGGTTTAGACAGGTTTAAACGGAAATATCACATTAACATAAGTATTCAGACCCTTTACTCAGTACTTTATTGAAGCACCTTTGGCATCAATTACAGCCTCGAGTCTTCTTGGGGAAGACGCTACATGCTTGGCACACCTGTATTGGGGAGTTTCTCCCATTTTTCTCTGCGGATCCTCTCAAGCTCTGTCAGGTTGGATGGGGAGCGTCGCTGCACAGCTATTTTCAGGTCTCTCCAGATATGTTAGATCGGGTTCAAGTCCGGGCTCTGGCTGGGCCACTCAAGGACATTCAGAGACTTGTCCTGAAGCCACTCCTGCGTAGTCTTGGTTGTGTGCTTAGGGTCACAGTCCTTTTGGAAGGTGAACCTTCGATCTGGAACAGGTTTTCATCAAGGATCTCTCGGTACTTTGCTCCGATCATCTTTCACTCGATCCTGACTAGTCTCCCAGTCCCTGCCGCTGAAAAACCAGGCCAGTACCATAAAGGCCTGATTGGTGGAGAGCTGCAGAGATGGTTGTCCTTCTGGAAGGTTCTCCCATCTCCACGGAGGAACTCTTGAGTGCTCTCAGAGTGACCTTTGGGTTCTTGGTCACCTCCCTGACCAAGGCCTTTGTCCCCCGATTGCTCAGTTTGGCCGGGCGGCCAGAACTAGGAAGAGTCTTGGTGGCTCCAAACTTATTCCATTTAAGAATGATGGAGGCCACAGTGTTTTTGGGGACCTTCAATGCTGCAGACATTTTTTGGTACCCTTCCACAGATCTGTGCCTCAACGCAATCCGGTCCTGGAGCTCTACGGACAATTCCTTCGACCTCATGGCTTGTTTTGCTCTGACATGTATTGTCAACTCTGGGACCTTATATAGACAGGTGTGTGCCTTTCCAAATCATGTCCAATCAATTGAATTTACAACAGGTGGACTCCAATCAAGTAGAAACATCTCAAGGATGATCAATGGAAACAGGATGCACCTAAGCTCAATTTCGAGTCTCATAGCAAAGGGTCTGAATACTTATGTAAATAAAGTTTTTTTTTTTTTTTTATATACATTTGCAAAAATTTCTAAACCTGTTTCCACTTTGTCATTATGAGGATTTTTATTTATTTAATCAATTTTAGAATAAATAAACTGAGTTAGTGTGTTTGTTTATGAACACTAATTACCTGATTTACTAAGCCTTTAAGAGAAAAAGGAATAAGACATTGTTTTTTGTCCCTTGTTGAGAAAACAGTGTAAAAGGAAGTTGCCTCAGGTATGGTTTAGATATGAAGTAAGAATGTGACCACCCTACATTGATGTTGTATCTCTGTGAGAACCTGAGCTTGTTTAGCCGATGCAATGCAGACATGGTTAGTGTGGTGGTGTGTATTTAACCAGGTCATCACTCAGTAACTAAAGATTGACGCTAACTCAGTGCTTGAAAATGTGCTGTCAATGACAATGAATACAAAATGCAATATTTGTTGGATGTGTTATAGCATCAAGTTGTGATTATCTTAATCTCTTAATGCTTCATCATATTTCTTTGTTTGTGATTTTTAAAGCTGCTTTTGGATAGACATATTTTGTGTTTTGAGTGTCTCAAAATAACATGTGTAAAGCAATTGTATCATGCCAGTTTTTATTTTGTGCAGGACAGGCAAAGGCTGTTCTGACCATACACCCCAAATACTCCCAGATCTTCAGTAGAGTGTCACTCTCAGATGTAACATACAGAGAGGAGAAGTCACTGACTGGGAATAATCATGGCGCAAGGATGGCGTAGACTCCCTCAGTAGGAAGCATGAATATGAGATCAGTGAGATTAAGATATCAGACAGTGGTGTCTACAGGTGTCTCGGTCTACATATTGATCAGAAGAAGCATTCTAAGTGGAGTGATGCAGTCAGACTGATGGTGACAGGTAAGTCATCTTATCTCTCGTTCAGAACAGTGCCTCCATGCCCAAAAACACTTGACATTGGGCCCAATTTTAATGAGGCTATTTAGTAATTTTAAAAAGGTCTGTCTACCATTGTTGTTCAGATTCCTCCATTAATTAATTCTCATTTCATGTAATAAATCCCTGGTTGGCCCATCATGACCCCACTATTTCGTGGCAACAGAGGGCTCTGAAGGGATGGTCATGTTAGTGCTCAGGGGAGTGTGTAGGTGTTTCCATAGGTGCAACTATGGTGGAGAGTCCAAACCAGGTCTCCCCCATGCACATCCCCCCCGAATATGCCGATTTGGCTCTCGCCTTCTGTAAAAAGATGGCGACTCAATTACCACCCCATCGACGGGGGGATTGTACGATAAATCTCCAGGTAGACGCAGCACTTCCCAGGAGTCACGTGTATCCTCTGTCACAGGAGGAGACGGCTGCTATGGAAACATATGTCTCTGAATCTCTAGGACAGGGATACATTCGGCCTTCCACTTCACCTGCCTCCTCAAGTTTGATTTTTGTGAAGAAGAAGGATGGCGGTTTAAGCCCGTGTATTGACTATCGGGGTATCAATCAGATCACGGTGAATTACAGTTACCCGTTGCCTCTCATAGCCAGTGTGACCGAGTCATTGCACGGGGCGCGCTTCTTCACAAAATTGTACCTCAGGAGCGCGTACAACCTGGTGCGTATCCGGGAGGGGGATGAGTGGAAGACTGCATTTAGTACCACCTCTGGGCACTATGAGTACCTCGTCATGCCGTACGGGTTGACGAATGCTCCATCAGTATTCCAATCCTTTGTAGACGAGATCTTCAGGGACCTGCACGGGCAGGGTGTAGTGGTGTATATAGATGACATTCTCATATACTCCGCAACACGTGCCGAGCATGTGTCCCTGGTGCGCAAGGTGCTTGGTCGACTGTTGGAGCATGACCTGTACGTCAAGGCTGAGAAATGTCTGTTCTTCCAACAGTCCGTCTCCTTCCTAGGGTACCGCCTGTCCGCGTCAGGGGTGGAGATGGAAAATGACCGCATTTCAGCCGTGCGTAATTGGCCGACTCCAACCACGGTAAAGGAAGTGCAGCGGTTCTTAGGGTTTGCCAACTACTACCGGAGGTTTATCCAGGGCTTTGGTCAGGTAAAGGCTCCCATTACCTCCTTGCTGAAGGGGGGACCGGTGCGACTGCAGTGGTCAGCTGGGGCGGACAGGGCTTTTGGTCACCTGAAGGCTTTGTTTACCTCGGCTCCCGTGCTGACTCATCCAGATCCCTCCTTAGCATTCATAGTAGAGGTGGACGCGTCCGAGGCTGGGATAGGAGCTGTGCTGTCTCAGCGCTCGGGTACGCCACCAAAGCTCCGCCCCTGTGCTTTCTTTTCGAAGAAGCTCAGCCCGGCGGAGCAAAACTATGATGTGGGGGACCGGGACCTGTTAGCTGTGGTCAAGGCTCTGAAGGCGTGGAGACATTGGCTTGAGGGGGCTAAACACCCTTTCCTCATTTGGACTGACCACCACAATCTGGAGTACATCCGGGCGGCGAGGAGACTGAACCCTCGTCAGCCAAGGTGGGCCATGTTTTTCACCAGTTTTGTTTTCACCCTGTCCTACAGACCAGGTTCCCAGAACGCTAAGGCAGATGATCTGTCCCGGATGTATGACACAGAGGAGCGGTCCACGGATCCCACTCCCATACTTCCGGCTTCTTGCCTGGTGGCACCGGTGGTATGGGAGGTTGACGCGGACATCAGCCGGGCTTTATGTACGGAGCCCACTCCCACCCAGTGTCCAGTTGGGCGTATATACGTTCCGTCTGATGTCCGCGATCGATTGATCTGTTGGGCTCACATGTCACCCTCCTCTGGTCATCCTGGCATCAGCCGGACAGTGCGCTGTCTTAGTGGGAAGTACTGGTGGCCCACTTTAGCTAAGGACGTGAGGGTTTATGTTTCCTCCTGCTCGGTGTGCGCTCAGTGCAAGGCACCTACACACCTGCCCAGAGGGAAATTACAACCCCTACCCGTTCCACAACGGCCGCGGTAACACCTATCGGTGGATTTTGTGATGGATCTTCCTCCATCACAAGGTAACACCACGATCCTGGTCGTTGTGCATTGGTTTACTAAGTCCTGCCATCTCCTTCCTTTCCCTACAGACTGCGGAGGCTCTGTTTACACACGTCTTCCGGCCCTACGGGGTGCCTGAGGATATAGTGTCTGATCGGGGTCCCCAGTTCTCATCGAGGGTCTCGGTCAGCCTGACCTCAGGGTTTCACCCCGAGAGTAATGGGAAGGTGGAGAGAGTAAACCAGGATGTGGGTAGGTTTCTGCGGTCCTATTGCCAGGACGGGCCGGGGGAGTGGGCGGCTTTCATCCCCTGGGCAGAGATGGCCCAAAACTCCCTCCGCCACTCCTCCACTGACCTGTCTCCGTTTCAGTGTGTACTAGGTTATCAGCTGGTCCTGGCATCGTGGCATCAGAGCCAGATCGAGGCACCTGCGGTGGCGGAAAGGTTTTGGCGCTCGGAGGAGACATGGGACGCTGCCCACGTTCGCCTGCAACAGGCCATCAGGCGACAGAAGGCGAGCACCAACCGCCACCGCAGTGAGGCCCCGGTGTATGCACCGGGGGACCGGGTCTGGCTCTCGACCCGAAACCTGCCCCTTCGCCTGCCCTGCCGGAAGCTGGGTCTGCGGTTTGTGGGGCCATTTAATGTCCTGAGGAGACTGAACGAGGTATGTTATAGGTTACAGCTCCCCCCTGATTACCGTATTAACCCCTCGATCCATGTGTCTCTCCTCAGGCCGGTGGTGGCTGGTCCGCTCCAGCAGTCTGAGGTACGGGAGGTTCCTCCGCTCCCGCTGGACATCGAGGGGGCCCCGGCGTATACTCTGCGAGCCATCATGGACTCAAGACATCGGGCGAGGGGCCTTCAGTACCTCGTGGAGTGGGAGGGGTACGGTCCGGAGGAGAGATACTGGGTGCCGGTGGAGGACATCCTGGACCCTTCCTTACTGCAGGACTTTCACCGTCTCCACCCGGATCGTCCTGCGCCTCGTCCTCCGGGTCGTCCCCGAGGCCGGTGTCGGCGTGCTGCTGGAGCCGCGCGTCAAGGGGGGGGTTACTGTCACGACTTCCGCCGAAGTTGGTGCCTCTCCTTGTGCAGGAGGCTATCAGCGGTTGTCGTCACCGGCTTTCTAGCTGCCACTGATCTACGTTTCTTTTTCTATGTTTTTGTCTCGATTGTACACACCTGGTTCCCATCACGTTATGGTTATTTCCCTATTTAACCCTCTGCTTCCCTCATGGTTTTGTGCGTGATTGTTCTTTGTTTGGTGTTGTATAATGCTGTGAGCTTTTTTATTTCCCTGCGTGGAAATTAGATTTGTTGTTTTCCAAGTAAAGTTCGTTATTTACTCAGTTCTGTGTCCTGCGCCTGACTGTCCTACCGCTGCACACTGACACCTGACACTTTTAACTGATTGGTACACTAATTTAATTAGTCTTCATTTAACTTAATAACTAAATTATATATATATATATATATATATATATATATATATATATATATATAAAGTTACCAAGCATGTATCCAGATGTTTTGATATTCTGTTTTCTGTTTTCTTAGCTGTTCCTGGAACTACACTGACCTTAATCCAAACCCTGTGTACACTGGAGAGACAGTAACTCTGAAGTGTTCATTCTGGCCTTACATTTACTGGAGCTATACGTGGTTCAAAGACAACACTGAAAAACTAGTGCCCCAGTCTGACAGACACACTACAACAGGAGCCACCTTCACCATCAGTAGAGCTGCTGAGTCTGACCAGGGTCTCTTCTGGTGTCAGGGAGAGATCCAGTCGAGATCCATATCATCAATCATCAGTGATCCTGTCACTATCACTGTGATTGGTGAATAATTGTGTGTGTGTGTGTGTGGATGTGTTTAACTATACTTGTGGGGACCAGAAGTCCTAACAAGAATAGTAAACCAAGAAAAATGTGATCAACTGAGGACATTTTGGTGGTCCACACATGGTAAAATGCTATTTCTAGGGGGTTTAGAGTTAAGGTTAGAATTAGTGTTAGGGTTAGAATTAGGTTTAAGGTTAAGGTTAGGTTTTTTGGGTTAGGGTAATGGTACGGGTTAGGGTTAGGTTTAGGTTAGGGAAAATAGGATTTTGAATGGGACTGTATTGAATGTCGCCACAAAGTTAGCTGCGCGAGACTGTGTGTGTGTAGACATGTATTCTGTGTGTAGACAGTATTCTGATTACTAGATCTTGGTAAGTCAGACAGTTCAGACTGCATACTGTATGTTCAGAAATGACAACTTATGATATGGTCATGTTGTGATGAATGCTGATCAACATTATTTTACATTCTAAGGTGTATGATAATATTTATTTACTGTGGTGTGTCTGTGCAGAGAGACCTGTGGCTGTTCTGAACCTCCATCCCAACTGGCCCCAGGTATTCAGTGGAGAGACTGTCACTCTCAGATGTGACTTACAGGGAGGAGAAGAGATTGAGTTTTTAAAACAGTGTTCGGAAGTTGGTCTACGCGAATACAGAGCCTGAGTACAGAATCAGTCCTGCAAAGGTCTATATACCTGTGAAGGTCTTCAGAAAAACAATGGCTTAAAACACTCCGAGTCAACTAATGCTATACAATTGACCGTGTTAGGTAAGTCTGTTTTTATGGGACTGCAAGAGAAAGAGACAGAATAGTGAGGAAAAGACAAAAGGGATAAGGTCAAATAGCAGACAGTGAGATCAATGATGGAATTAAATTATTGTTTGATTTTGAGGTTAAGATACAATATCATGATAACAAATGGGGTAAATATTTTATACTAAAATAATTTAATTAAAGAACAACATTTTAATTGTGACATCTCCATTATAACAGATAAACCCCAAGCTGTCCTGAGTGTCTCTCCTCAGTGGCTGAACCCTGGAGACTCAGTTACTCTGAGCTGTGGGGTTAAAGAGTCATCTACAGGCTGGAGGTTCTTCTGGTACCGAACTGTTCCCTACAGAGCTGGGTTACCCTCCCTATTGGACAGATCCTACTCTGTAGAGCCTCTATCTGGCAATGGGACTACTGAAGACTCCTACACTCTGATCCCTGCTGGTCCTGATCACACAGGAGGATATGTGTGTACAGCTCGGAGAGGAGACCCAGTCTATGACACACTCTACAGTGAACCTCAGTTTCTCTGGTCAGGAGGTAACTAACTGCATTGAAACTGCATTTAACCACATTTAAGTCATCCTCATGTGTATATATAAATATAAGTTTGACTTTTCCTCTTTGTTTCAGACCTGCATCCTTCAGTGTCTCTCAGAATAAGACCCAACAGAACTCAACACTTTACATCAAAGTCTCTCTCACTGAGCTGTGAGGAGAAGGGAAACTCTACTGGATGGAGACTGAAGAGATACAGAGGGAGAGGAGTGGAGTCAGGGTGTGGCTCTAACTGGGGATCAATGGCAGGGTCCACATGTACCATCAGGTCCACACTTGAAAAGGACAGTGGAGTGTACTGGTGTGAGTCTGCATCAGGAGAGTACAGTAATGCTGTCAACATCACAGTGGATGGTACGTCTATTGTGTAACATTCACTAACCTTTTTTACATTTCAATGTATGATAATGATGTTCAATTCTGAAACTGAATGAATGTATCTCATATAAAATGCAAGCTCATAAGACATTAAAATATTGTGAGTGATTACTCCAGATTTACAGTATTATTTATATATTATGTTACACAGCTGGTGCTGTTATAATAATAATATAATAATAATAATAATAATAATAATATGCCATTTAGCAGACGCTTTTAACCAAAGCGACTTACAGTCATGCGTGCATACATTTTTGTGTATGGGTGGTCACGGGGATCGAACCCACTACCTTGGCGTTACAAGCGCCATGCTCTACCAGCTGAGCTACAGAGGACCACATCCTGGAGAGCCCTGCCTATCCCATGACTGAGGGAGACTCTGTGACTCTGCTCTGTACAAATAGATATCAGGAAACAAACCCAAACCCCAAGGTTGATTTCTACAAAGATGGAGAACTCATCAAGAATGAGACCACAGGAGAGATGACCATCCCTGCAGTATCCAAGTCAGATGAAGGCTTCTATAAGTGTAAATCTACTGAAGGAGAATCACCAGAGAGCTGGGTGACAGTGAGAGGTGAGAAATCGGTTTTGATCACATTACCTTTTCATAATATCTGTGGTCATCAATGATTTGTATTGTTAAAAAGCATACTGTAGGTTTGGAGTTGCAAGCTCAGGCTCGTCATCTGATCTCAAGTTAGATGTCAAATATATAATGTATCTACAGAATTGTTTCACTTTGTCCACTACTTTATTTATTTTCTATAACTACCTCAGAGTCTGATGGTGATTTGCTGTTCTCTCTCCAGGCATAACTCCTGGACCCTCTACATCAGTCCTAGTAGTAGTGGTTGTGGGCCTGGTTGTTGCTGGTGTTCTACTGGCCATTCTCCTGGTACTGCTGTGTCGATATAAAAACGCCAAAGGTGAGACTTTTATCAATTCTCATTTAACTTGTTTAAGTGAAAAAGGTCGAATTACAAAATTTTAAAACAGTAATGTCCTGATATAATAATATGCATTTTTCATTACAGGTTCCTGTTGTAACAGGATATTCTCGTGAGTACACCTGTCTTTCAACTACGTTCCTTTTCATACAGTAAAATATCATCTGTGTGTTTCATGAGTATCTCTCTCCATGTAGGCCCCCCCAGCCACACAGCACCAACCTGGACCCCCAACAGGACCAAGGATCTACCCAGAGCCGGGCTCCTGATGCTGGGTACACACGTCTGCAGCATGGTCAGTCTCTCAGCCCAGATCACTATCACTCTCCTCTCTCTGTAACTTCATCCACTGACTTTTCACCATCCACTTTGTGTGCAACATGTTACTGTGCTCTATGTCCCTAGGCAATCTGAGGGATAACTAACCAATTAATCTTTCTCTCTCTTCTTTGACCAACAGGTGGCGCTAACATCTACGATACAATCACTCCCTCAGACAATAATGACAATGGTACTGTTACTGTATGTTAAGTTTAGCATGAATACAGTATAGAGTTGTTGTTGCAGTTGTTCTTCATATGTTTAATATGACTAGCATACTAAGACTAAGTAGATATATTAGTGTATTACCTGTATGTTTCAGATGCTGCTGCTGTTACTGCTGGACCAAGTTATGTGATGTACGCCCAGATAAAAAGAAAAGTAATTCTTAACTGTCACATAAATTAATACAAAATGTAGCAGTGTTTTTTACTCATCAGATTTGATACAAACTTACAAATTCACTCCTCCTCCTCCTCTTCCTCCTCCTCCTCCTCCTTAGAAAAACCAGCTGATCCAAAAGAAAATCCAGTCTATTCTGAGGTCAAGACAGGGAAGGCCACAGGTAAGACCCATTCTACAGGTCGGCAGTCAGTGAAATCTAAATGTACAATTTTGGAATTTCAATGAAGATGCAGAATATGCAATAAGCTAATTCCTTAATTTTTGACTGAATATTTCCATTTTCAGCAGCAACTGGACATGTTGATGTGACCTATGCTGAGGTTGACCTTAAACAGAAGGCCAAAGCCAAGAAGAAGAAAGGTAAGACTAGAAATCTCTCCTTCCATATTCCCCCTATCATAACCTCACAACTCTTTGACCCCTTATTGACTAGCTGTATTATATTCTGTATATATACTGTTCTATTATTCTGATGTTTTATCCTCACCCCTTACAGAAACAGAAACCCCACCTGAGGCAGATTCGGTCTATTCTCAAGTGAAGCCAGTCACAGCCCCAGGTAAGACTAATAGCCATATGCTAATGATACTTAATATGATACTAATATGGAACTATTTCTCTGAAGTATAATGTATGTATTTAAAGTATGCATTTTTGTATGATTCTTAAGAGTTTGTTTGACTGCATGTCCTCAACAACTTTGTGTGGTGATATGTTGCAGGACCTTGAGGGGGGCAGGGATGGACGGATGGAAGGATGGAGTGATGGAGGAATGAATGGGTGGAAGGATGGAGGGATGGAGGGATGGAGGGATGGAGGGATGGAAGGATGGAGTCATGGAGGGATGGAGGGATGGAGGGATGGAGGGATGGAGGGATGGAGGGATGGAGGGATGGATGGAGGGATGGAAGGATGGAGTGATGGAGTGATGGAGGGATGGAGGGATGGAGGGATGGAGGGATGGAGGGATGGAGGGATGGAGGGATGGAAGGATGGCGTGATGGAGTGATGGAAGGATGGAGTGATGGAGGGATGGAGGGATGGAGAGATGGAGGGATGGAGGGATGGAGGGATGGAGGGAGGGATGGAGGGACACACCATCAGAGGAGGAGCGGAAGGATATGCGGGAACATGGATTATGCACGCTCAACGCACGCAAGCAAACAGACACACACACACACACAATAACACCTTGTACTTTAAGGATTTTTTTTCGTATTTTATTTACCAACAGATATATTTTCCTTAAGCATGGTTTAATTGTGTATTACTGTTACAGCTTTATAACAAATATAAGGTGTAATGAGAACTTATCTGAATCGGAATTATCTGCCTTGTATTGTGTATTGAGTATTATTGTTTTGTTGTAAATGTGTTAAAATGTATTATCTTTAATGTATTATATCTGTCATTCAGATGATACAATAAGATATTTGTATATGATTTTCCAAAATATTATAGGTATTATTCACATTTTCTTCTAATGAGCTGTACTTTTACAATATCTTTGTATTGTGCTTTTTTAATAAACAATTTTTTATCCACCAGATGACATGAGTGCTTTCTTACAGTAAATGGATATTCTCATCATCATCAACTTTTCCATATAACCTGCTTTGGTCAAACCTCCTTCCAGCCTAATATAGATCTTAGGCTCCTAAATGTGTGAGTTAAAGTAAAAATGCCGTACCCCATCAGTGGAATTTTCATTGAGATTTTCAGAATGACTTTTTGGGGAAGTGTGCCTTCTCAGTTTTATGATGTCATATTCAAACAGACCACCATAGTCCCTGTGCCCAAGAAAGCGAAGGTAACCTTCCTAAATGATTAGTCCTCTCCTGTACTCCTTGTTCACCCACGACTGCGTGGCCAAGCACGACTCAACACCATCATTAAGTTTGCTGACGACACAACAGTGGTAGGCCTGATCACAGACAACGATGAGACAGCCTATAGGGAGGAGGTCAGAGACCTGGCAGTGTGGTGCCAGGACAACAACCTCTCCCTCAATGTGAGCAAGACAAAGGAGCTCATCGTGGACTGTAGGAAAAGGATGGCCGAACAGGCACCCATTAGCATCGACGGGGCTGTAGTGGAGTGGGTCGAGAGTTTCAAGTTCATTGGTGTCCACATCACCAACAAACTATCATGGTCCAAACACACCAAGACAGTCGTGAAGAGGGCACGACAACACCTTTTCCCCCTCAGGAGACTGAAAAGATTTGGCAGGGATCCCCAGATCCTCAAAAGGTTCTACAGCTGCACCATCGAGAGCATCCTGACCGGTTGCATCACCACCTGGTATGGCAACTGCTTGGCATCTAACCGTAAGGCGTTACAGAGGGTAGTGCGTACGTCCCAGTACATCACTGGGACCAACCTTCCTGCCATCCAGGACCCCCCCCCCCCCCTTTATTTTTACACTGCTGCTACTCGCTGTTTATTATTTATGCATGTTCACTTTACCCCTACCTACATGTACAAATTATCTTGACTAACCTGTACCCCCGCACATTGTCTCGGTACCAGTACCCCCTGTATATAGCCTCGTTATTGTTATATAATTTTATTGTGTTACTTTATTTTTTACTTTAGTTTATTTAGTAAATATTTCCTTAACTCTATTTTTTAACTGCATTATTGGTTAAGGGCTTGTAAGTAAGCATTTCACAGTAAGGTCTACACCTGTTGTATTTGCGCATGTGAAAATGTATGCACTCACTAACTGTAAGTCGCTCTGGATAAGAGCGTCTTCTAAATGACTAAAATGTAAAATGTAATGTGACAAATACAATTTGATTTGATATGATTTGATATCCTTTCTGCAGGAGTTCTGAGGAGCTGGTCAGTACTGGTACTGTGTATCACTTCCTCTTTAATATTGAAATGTGGACATGCAAGTCTATGGCAAAGGTCTCTTCCAAGTAAGCAAAGGTCAGACTCATGGGCCAGGGTCTGGTATTTACATGGAAACAATATTGAATATTTATATTACTGTGTTGAATTCCAGGTAGTAACCTACGGATGCATGATTACCAGTTCTCCCATATTGCCTCCTCATCCTAAAGATAGGTCATGCCGAATAATTACATTAGTGGTGTATTACTATTTTCAGTATCCCTGCATGGTCTGGAAGGTCACTGTTCCAGTTAGGGGGTTTCTGTGTCTATGTGTTTATGTCTATGTGGTCAGGCAGACAGCCAGCAGCCAGGTCATTGTCACTGCTCCTGAGAAACAGAAACTGGAAATGACATCACCAAAATATGTTACCTGAAACGTAGAAGTGGGGCCTTTGTCAGAAACCTGGGACCCAATACCTTCTGAAAAAGTTGGCAGGTGTTTCATATCCTTCAGCCACACTGTCCTATGAGCATGCAGAAGAAGTCATGCAAACACTTCTCCAGACATATGAAGCCTAGATGAAAATGCACACACACTGTTATGATATTTTCTCTCTCTCTCTCTCTCTCTCTCTCTCTCTCTCTCTCTCTCTCTCTCTCTCTCTCTCTCTCTCTCTCTCTCTCTCTCTCTCTCTCTCTCTCTCTCTCTCTCTCTCTCTCTCTCAGTGCATGCTGGGAGTTTTTTGGAGTTTGAGTGTTTGGTGTGGAGGGCTTGTCCTAACTAATTTGTTGTTTCTTTCCTTGATTTCTCTTTTCTATGGTGGAGAGTTAATGCACTGTTTGTTTTAGTGGTACCGACTGTTTTTTATTTTTCAAAGTTAGAGAGGAAGAGGACAGAGGTTTAGTTTCCTGGGGTTTTGAACGGTGAGGTGTGAGCGATGGCTTCGCAGCCTAGCGCGGAGGAGATGCTGTCGTTACGGCATGGATTCAGGGGTGTTCCCGATAATGGAATTAAGGTGGAGGAGGTTCTGCTCGTGGTAGGCGAACAGGTAGGAGCTGAATTTATACATTCCGCGTCCAGAATGAACAAAGCTGTGGTTGTGTTCATGAAAAGAGCAAATTTGGTGGGTAGGCTCATTTCAAGCGGAATATTTGTAAGGGATGTGTTGGTGCCAATTTCTCCTCTTTCTACCCCTTCGACCAGGGTGGTAGTTGCAAATTTGCCTCCGTTTATTATGGATGATCAAATCAGGAAGGAGTTGAGTCGTTTTGGTAAGTTTGCTAGTGGTTTTCGTGTACTGTTGGCAGGTTTTCAGGCAGATGCCGTCAAGCACGTTTCATTCCGGAGGCAAGTGTTCATGTTTCTGAACAACAATGAGCAACAGTTAAATGTGCACTTTAAAGTGAGGCATGGGGAGGGGCTCTACGCAGGTTTTGCCAGCACAGATAGTCTACGGTGTTTTGAGTGTGGGGATTTGGGGCATAAGAGCTTTGCGTGCCCACATAAAGGCCGTAGACAAGGTAAGGGTTCAAGCACCAGTGGGGGAAATCGAGGTCAACGTGCAGGGGGCCATGAGACACAGGCAGCAGAGGCTGGGCCTAGTCATGCGACAGATGGTAGTGTAGTTAAGGCTGGGCCTAGTCATGCTATAGATGGTGGTGTAGATGAGACTGGGTCTAGTCATGCTATAGATGGTGGTGTAGATGAGGCTGGGTCTAGTCGTGTGATGGACGGTGGTGTAGCTGAGGCTGGGTCTAGTCATGTTATGGAGTGTGGTGTAGATGAGGCTGGGTCTAGTCGTGTTATGGATGGTGGTGTAGATGAGGCTGGGCCTAGTCAGGTTATGGATGGTGGTGTAGGTGAGGCTGGGTCTAGTCATGCTATAGATGGTGGTGTAGATGAGACTGTTCTAGTCATGTTATAGATGGTGGTGTAGATGAGGCTGGGTCTAGTCAGGTTATGTTAGTGGATGAGGAGAGTGTAGTGGGGAAGGGTAAGCGACTAGGAGGGGTGGAGGAGGGTGTCAAGCGGAAGAGGAAAAAGGGGGAGAAGAAAGGAGGTGGGAGGGCAGAGGCTGGTGTGATGAAAGGCACCAAGGAACCTTTGCCTGGTGCTGGGGGGGAGGCCCCGACTAGAGAGGAAGGGCAGGTGGTCAGGTTGCCTGGTGCTGGGGGGGAAGCCCTGACTAGAGAGGAAGGACAGGTGGTCAGGTTGGGAGATGGAGATGAGGAGAAGGAAGGTGAGTCTGAGGAAGAAGCCGATGAGGATTTCTTTTCAGACTCCTCCTCAATGGGTCCAGAGCTGACAGCCAGTCAGTCAGAGGGGTCAAAGTACACGGTGACGGAACTGTCAAGGTTCCTGAAGGAGACTAAGGGGAAAAAATTTAATCTTTAGGCTTTTTTTTGCGATACGGGAAAGTTTGTAAGATCAGTGCAACATGCAATGAAAAATGAGGGGCATGGTGTCCTCTCACCCAGGAAACGGTTTAGGTTAAGGAAATGGGTCACAACTGTGCATAAAGGTCTACCTTCAGACACTGTTTAGATGAAAGTTTTCTTTCTGGCACTGGAGCTTTTTGAGCTTTCTTTGCTGGCTTTTCTCCCACTTCTTATGGAGACTCTTTGGGTAGGCTCGCTTAATATTAATGGCGCCAGAGATGCGGGAAAGAGGAGTGTGTTGGGTGAATATGTAAAACAAAAATAAGTACAAGTGTTGTTTCTGCAGGAGACGCATAGCGATGTGGTGAATGAAGTTGATTGGGGGCTCTGGTGGAAAGGGGCAAGTGTGCTGAGCCATGGGACAAATGTTAGTGCAGGGGTGGCAGTCCTTTTTGTACCGGGTCTGTCTGTAAAAATGTGCTCCTCAAAAGAGGTGTGTACAGGTAGACTGCTTGTAGTAAAGGCAGAAATTAACAACAGGGGTTTTGTCTTTATAAATGTCTATGCGCCCAACACAGGGAGAGAGAGGGGGCTTCTATTTGGGTGTCTTAGAAAGGAACTCTCACAGGTAGCGCCTGAGGAGACGCTGGTGGTCGGCGGAGACTGGAACTGTACGATGGATTTTACGAAAGACAGAAATGGGGAGGAGCCTCATTCAGGCTCAGTGGGGATGTTAAGGGACATTATTAATCAATTTGACCTAGTTGATGTTTGGAGAACTAGACTTCCCAACACAAGACAATATACATGGGTGAAGGTCTTTGGTGCTAGGGTGAGTGCAGCCCGACTTGATCGATTGTACATGTCCAGGAATCAGAGCAATAGGCTGTTGGGCGCTACCATTCTCCCGGTGGGTTTTTCGGATCATCACATAACCATGGCTCGGCTGTCTATTTCACCAGGGCCTTGGCAGGCATCCTATTGGAAGTTTAATGTAAAGCTCTTACAAGATGCCACTTTTTGCTCAGGTTTCCAGACTTTTTGGGAAAGGTGGGGGCAGCGAAGAGAGGAGTATGAGTCTCTGAGTCAATGGTGGGATGTGGGAAAAGTCCAAATTCGGCTTTTCTGCCAACAGTATACAGCTCTGTCATCCTCAGAGGCTAGGAGAGTATTGGGCGAACTCGAACGTAGTATTAGTGAGATGGAGGTAGAGCTGGTGGGGCAAGTCAATGTAGGCCTCCAGGCTAATCTAGCTGAACTACGTAGGGACCTGGGCAGTGTTTTCCAGGTTAAAGCAATGGGAGCACTTGTAAGAGCTAGGTTCTCCATGCTCAAGGAGATGGATGCTCCCAGCTCCTTCTTCTTTGGTTTGGAAAGACAGAGCGGTGAAGCCAAGGGTATGCATTGTCTACGGCTTTCGGATGGGCGGGTGACCTCTGTGGTGGGGGAGATGCAGGAGCGGGCTGTGGAGTTTTATACTGAATTGTATAAGGCAGAACTGTGTGATCCTATGTGTGCTCAGGTTTTGTTTGCCAAGCTCCCTAAGCTCTCTCTGGTACAAAGGGATGAAATGGACATTCCCCTGTTGTCCCATGAACTGGCAGAGGCCGTAACCCAGATGTCCCCCGGCCGTGCACCGGGGGTCGATGGACTCCAAGTGGAGTTTTATAAAAAATTCTGGGGAATAATTGGACTGGACTTCTTTTGCGTGTTGCGTGAATGCGTCGGGGTAGGAGAGTTGCCGATGAGCTGCCGGCGGGCGGCTCTGACTCTCCTGCGCAAAAAAGGGGACTTGTGTGAACTTAAGAACGGGAGACCTGTGGCATTGCTCTGTGCGGACTACAATATATTTGCCAAGGTCCTCGCTAACAGACTAAAGTCCCATCTGGACTCTATAGTACACAAGGACCAGACATATTGCATACCAGGACGCTTAATCACGGACAACTTGTTCTTAATCAGGGACATGTTGGACTTGTCGAGAAGTTCTAATGTGAACTTTGTTCTGGTCTCTTTAGATCAGGGGTGTCAAACGTACGGCCCGCGGGCCGGATCAGGCCCGCAAACGGGTTTAATCCGGCCCGCGAGATGATTTTGGGGGGGGGGGGGGGGAGATTTATTTTTTTGGGGGGGGGGGTAAAGTATAAAAATGCGCTTCAATTTTTCAATAAAATAAACTGCTGTTCCAATTGCGTCCACTGGATGGCGCAATAGCAATTGTGTTAAGCAAGCAAACTGTTTATACCGGGGCAGAGCAAGTAGGTCAAGCACGTGCAGCCAATGAGCTACTTTGTTTTGCCCGCGATATTTATTACGGCTTCTACTTTTAACATTATGTGCTTTGGCACCCTCATTGCCCCAATATGTCTCTGTCAAAAAAGAGAAAAGTGGACGCAGAGTGCAGAGTGTTCCAAGAAAAATGGTCATCCTATTTATTCACGGAATTGAATGGGAAAGCTGTATGTTTGGTGTGTTCAGAGCATGTTGCAGTGCTGAAAGAATATAACCTTCGTCGCCACTATGTGAGTCTTCATGCCGACAAATATGACAACTTTCAAGGACAGCGGAGATGAGAGAAGGTGAATGAACTGTTGGCGGGTCTGAAGAAACAGCAGTCTGTGTTTACTCACAGCCGAGACATCAGTGACGCTGCAGTGAAAGCTAGCTACCTCATTGCTAATGAAATCGCAGTGGCCCCAAAACCATTTAGTGAGGGTGAATTTGTAAAAACATGCATGATGAAGGCAGCGGAGATTGTGTGCCCTGAAAAGCGGCAGGCTTTTGCAAATATCAGCCTGACAAGAAACACAGTTGCAGACAGGATTTCCGATCTTTCAGTGGATTTGGACAGCCAGTTGAAGCAAAAAGTAAAGTCATTTATTGCGTTTTCGGTTGCAATTGATGAAAGCACGGACATTATAGATGTTGCACAACTGGCCATTTTCATCCGCGGAGTTGATGACACATTGACCGTCACCGAGGAGTTCGTGGAGTTGGTGCCGATGACAGATACAACGACAGCAGCTGATATTTTTACCGCACTCGTCAGCGCGCTGGACAGGGTCGGAGTGGACTGGTCCCGCGCTGTCAGCCTGGCTACAGATGGTGCGCCCTCAATGATCGGGAAAAAAGCAGGCGTTGTGACAAAGTTCAGAGAGAAAGTGCAATCTGCAAATGAAGGACGTGATTTTTTGACTTTTCACTGTATTTTGCACCAGGAGGCTTTGTGTTGCAAGTCATTAAAGATGGATAACGTCATGAAGGTGGTCATCCAAACTGTTAATTTCATCCGATCCAGAAGCCTGAATCACCGTCAGTTTGACAGCCTTCTCAGAGAGAAAGACCACATCTATGGCCTGCCATACCACACTGAGGTAAGATGGTTAAGCCGAGGTGCTGTGCTGAGGCGTTTCTTTGATTTACGAGAAGAAATTGAACAGTTCATGGAAGAAAAGGGCAAACCAGTGTTAGAATTTCATTCCGCAGAATGGATGCAGGACCTTGCATTTATGGTGGATGTTACAGAGCACCTGAATAACTTGAACAAATAGCTGCAAGGGCGCAACAAAGTTGTCACGCAGTATTATGACAGCATACGTTCTTTCAAGTTGAAGCTGTCATTGTGGGAGACGCAACTTGCCGGTGGTGATGCAGCTCACTTCCCCTGTCTGAAAAATGTGTGCGCGACCCAACATGTGGCAGACATGAAGCGGTTCAAAGATAAAATAACGGGACTGTTACGGGAGTTTGAGCAACGCTTTCAGATTTATGTTTTTATGTTGATGTGCTATTGTTTTTAATTGATTTTATTTGTATATTTAACCTATTCTTGACTCTGTGGTTCTTGCACTTGTTTGGGGAACAGGATTTCATTATTTTTATCTACATTTCTGCCTGAGAAATGACACCCTGATATAGTTCTGTGATCTGTGATATACTTCTGTGAATCACTGAGGCATTGTGTGTTTGTGTGTTCTTTGTCCTCAGAACTTTCAAATAACTTGAGGTGTTTTATGATTAATAGTGATGTTGTGCTTTTGGACACTGTCCTCAGGCTCCATCTTTATGTTTATATGTTTTTATGTTGATGTGCTATTGTTTTTAATTGATTTTATTTTATTTGTATATTTAACCTATTCTTGACTCTGTGGTTCTTGCACTTGTTTGGGGAACAGGATTTCATTATTTTTATCTACATTTCTGCCTGAGAAATGACACCCTGATATAGTTCTGTGATCTGTGATATACTTCTGTGAATCACTGAGGCATTGTGTGTTTGTGTGTTCTTTGTCCTCAGAACTTTCAAATAACTTGAGGTGTTTTATGATTAATAGTGATGTTGTGCTTTTGGACACTGTTCTCAGGCTCCAGCTTTATGTTCATATGTTTTTATGTTGATGTGCTATTGTTTTTAATTGATTTTATTTTATTTGTATATTTAACCTATTCTTGACTCTGTGGTTCTTGCACTTGTTTGGGGAACAGGATTTCATTATTTTTATCTACATTTCTGCCTGAGAAATGACACCCTGATATAGTTCTGTGATCTGTGAAACAGTTCTGTTAATCACTGAGGCATTGTGTGTTTGTGTGTTCTTTTTCTTTAGAATTTTCAAATAAACTTGACGTGTTTTATAATTAATAGTGATGTTGTGCTTGTACTATTTTGGACACACTGTCCTCAGGCTCCAGCTTTATGTTGTATGTTGATCGTATTAAAACAAAGAAAACAATCTGAAGTTGTTGTTTTTAAGTTATATATACACCATGATTTTTCCGGTCCGGCCCACTTGGGAATAGATTTTCCTCCATGTGGCCACTGAGCTAAAATGAGTTTGACACCCCTGCTTTAGATCAAGAGAAGGCTTTTGATAGAGTGGACCATGAGTATCTGTTTAATGTGATGTTTGGGTTTGGGTAAAGGTTTTTGGCCTATGTGAAGATGTTGTATGCTGGGGCATCATGTATGGTTAAGGTGGGAGGGGCGCTCAGTAGGCCAGTCTGGGTGAGGCGGGGCATTAGACAAGGATGCCCTCTATCAGGGCAGTTATATACACTAGCCATTGAGCCTTTTTTGGGCCTGCTACGCAGGAGACTGAAGGGAGTGTGCTGGACAGGCATACTAGAGAATAGTCTGAAGGTGTACGAGGGAGCTTCATCAGCTAAGGTAAACTGGGGAAAGAGCAAAGCTCTGTTATGTGGGGCATGGGGGGATAGGGCCCCTCTGCTTCCAGGGGGTTGCAGTGGGGTTGTGAAGGGCTTAAAATATTGGGAGGAGCTGTCACAGGCAGTGGTGTCAAGACTGGCCAGGTGGAGGTGGCTCCTGTCCCAAGTGTCATATAGAGGGAGGGTGCTGATAATCAACAACCTGGTGGCATCTTCCCTGTAGCATAAACTGGCTGTCCTCAACCCCCCCCCCCCCCCGCCGGGCTGCTCGCAGACCTGCAACGCAAGCTGGTGGATTTCTTCTGGTCGGGCCATCACTGGCTGAGGTGTTGTATATGTCCGTAAATGAAGGAGGACAGGGCCTGGTGGAACTGGAGAGCAGGGTGGCTGCATTCCGACTAAAGGCGGCACAGAGACTGCTGTACCATACTGATGTCGGATGGAGGGAGCGAGCATGCGCGCTGCTGAGGAGAGCTGGTGGATTAGGGTTGGACCGGCAGCTATTCCTCATGAGGCTGGAGGGGCTGAGTACAGCAGGACTCTCAGATTTTTACTCTGCGGTGCTGAGGACCTGGCAGCTACTAAGGCCCACACGAGAAGGGGGTGTGGAGCCTGGGCTGTGGGTGTGGGAGGAGCCTATCTTCCACAACCCAGTCATCCTTTTGAGATCGGTTCAGTCAGCCACCCTGAAGAGGCGACTGATGGCAGCGGGATTACTAAGGCTGGGTGACCTGCGACTGCTGGGAGAGGATGGATGGAAAACCCCAGAAGTCCTAGCAAAACAAACAGGACTAACGTCTCTTAGGCTGCTGGAGAGATTCCTGGGGGAAGTCCAGGAGGCACTGTCTGAGCCGGTAAGGGGGGTGTTTGAGCAGCCAAAGGGGGAGGGGCCACCAATGTTTCCGCCACTGCAGGTGACAGCAGAGACTGGGGACTGGCAAGGGGGTCTGGAGGACTTGTTAGATTTTAACACTCCGAGCCTGGGGGAGTTTGAGGGGGTGGGAGGTAAAGCCCTCTACAACCTCTGCATTAAAGTAAGGAACATTAGGAGTCAGTGGCAGGGGGCATGTGGGGCGGAGAGTATGGTGGGTTTTAGATGGAGGGGGCTCTACAAACTCCCAGTACCAAAGAAGTCAGGGGACCTCCAGTGGAGGGTTTTACATGGAGCCCTGGCCACTAACAGCTGGTTAGCACGGGTTGAACTGGAAGTCAGACAGGAGTGTCCTTTCTGTGTCATGAGTGAAACTGTGATTCATGTGTTTTCTGTGTGCGCCAGGTTAATGCCTTTAATGTCTCAGTTGGAATGTCTGTGTGAGAGGTTGGGGGTGGAGTTTACTGTCGGGATGTTTATAATGGGGTATAGGTATTCAAATAAGGAAAAGGAAAAATGTGTGTTGTTGAATTTTCTTTTTGCTCAGTCAAAGTTAGCTATTTGGATAACAAGGAGGAACAGGGTCAAAGGTGGGGGGATAACAGACCCTTTACTCTTATTTAATGGGATGGTCTCTGCGCGCCTTAGGGTGGAATTTGAGTTTTATAAAATGATAAAAAGTGTGGAGATGTTTCAAGAAATATGGTGTGTTGCGGGGGCTGTCTGTATAGCTGAGGAAGATGGTCTGGATATACGGTTGTAGAGTTGGTGAGGTTTGGGTTATTGTGATGTGTGGTGTTGTTTCTGTAACATGGGGTAGAGGAAAAGGTGAGTATGCAGTACAGGGGATATTGGTAATTTGTTTATTTTATTTTAGGGGGTGGGGTGAGGTTTTAATTAAATGAGGATGTACCATTAAAGAAAGACAAAGTCTCCTCTCTCTATCTCTCTCTCTTTTTTTTCTCGGCAGGTAGCTTAGTGGTTAAGAGCATTGTGCCAGTAACCGAAAGGTTGCTGGTTCTACTCCCCGAGCCGACTAGGTGAAAAATCTGTCGATGTGCCCTTGAGCAAGGCACTTAACCCTAATTGCTCTGGATAAGAGCGTCTGCTAAATGACGTAAATGTAATGATATTCTCTCGCTCGCTCTCTCTCCCCCTCTCTCTCTCTTTCGTTCTCTCTCGCTCCTCCCCCGAACCCTCCCTCTATCTTCTCTGCAACATTGTGTGGTCTGCTCATAAAGTGAAAAAGATACCGGTATCTGTGAAACACCATGACCATTAACCACACAACCAGCAGCAGCTAGGAAACACAGGCTCCAAAACCACCACCACCAGACTGATCAGCACAGTGACAGACCCCAAACACACCCACACCTCATCGTCTAACTCTCAAACTGAGTGAAGGGTTATTTTCAGAGAGCAACTATAGAATGTGACTTCCTTTTAAACTAACATACAGGAATGATTTTATAGAACAGGAGCCCTCATCAAAAGGAAGTCTCTGCTCTTTCTCTACTCTTTCTTCTCTGTGTGTTTTGGTTAGTCAACTGCTAGCTACCAGTGACAGTGATAGATGAGGACATACAGCCAGAGGAAACAGACATACAACGCCTTAAAGAGATGTCTGGTGGTCCCTTCTCCTGCTTCTATAAACAGAGAATACTCCTTCTCCTACTCTCCAACCTAAAAAGGTTTCTCTTAAAACTCCCTTGCGTATCGATGGATTTTATATGGTTTGGTATACTATTCTATTCCACAAGTGTTTTAAGGAGAGAGCTTTTTCGAGCCATGCTCCTACAGTGCAGCAGTCTGATATTGGCAACATTAGCTCTGGTGTGATGGCTATGAGAGTCTACTGAAATTAAATTAACCAGACAGGTAACTGGGGGCAAGGTCATTTCTCACTTTAAAAACCATCAACAGTTTGATCTGCACCACCACCAGATCAACTGGAAGCCAGCTCAGTTCCCTGAAATGATTAGGACCAATGTGCGTCCCAATGGCTGAGCTTCAGTATAATTCTCATTAGTTTGTTTTGGGCCGTTTTAAGTTTGTCCTTCAGATTTTGTGATACGCCACTGAACCATGAGATACAAGCATAGCCATAGTGGCACCGTATCAGAGATGTTGCCAGGGTCCTCATAGTCTCTGTATCCAGGAACCTGGCTACCCTTGCCAGGAACTTTGTCCTGGAGTGAACCTACCCAATGACCTTCAGAGCCATAAGTTCACATGTCATGTGTTGGTCCAGTTCACATCCCAGTGTATGTAACAGAGCATTTTTCCTTCACCGCTACACCATTAAACTTGATCGAGAAGTTGGAAGAGTTTCTCACTTTGTGTTAGGAACAAAAAAGGATACTTTCTGTCTTGCCTAAATGGATAACCACTTACTGACTTTAGTCAGTTGGCTGCTTAGGGTCTTTTCAATGGTCTCCTTAGTCTAATGTGACACCAAAGGGTAGAATCATCCTCACACATGATCTATTGCATGTGCTTTCTCACATGATAACTCTAGGAAAACCGTTAGCTTTCTCTAAATTCATTGTTGGTCTTTGCGTGGTGTGTGTTGACTGTAGAATGCCTAGTCATCAGTGATTGGTTGGATATCTCGAAACATTTGCTTTATTACTGTGTGATAACACCTACATAATACCTATATTCAGCAACATATCATGATGTATTGATTCTGCAGTTTTGAATGTGCCAATGGTGTGGTTGGTTCAGCAGCTGTTGCAGTGCTTCTAGAACGGAAAATAAATTAAGACCCTGTGCTAGATGCATGTCATTCATTACATTTAAGGCAAAACGGGACTGTATGGAATGATTGTTTCTATTGCATAATAAGATAAACTGCAGGACTAGGACAGCTGCAGTTATGCCCTAAATACCACTCTTCATTGAGCTGTAACTTTATTTTGTCTTAATTCATGACAGAGCTGTTTTTGTGTAAGGGTTTATAATACCTTATTTCAGACTGACATGTATTTATAATGTATTTATAATGTATTTATAATGTCGCCCATGCAGTATATGATGCATTGGTGGTGAGTAATTACACAGTAACCACAGTGTGATTTGTACTTGTGAGCTGAGGAGGAGTTGTCAGATCCACCCCCACTTCTCTTTTCCTGTCATCTCATCCTGTTCTGCTGAATGTGGGGGAGGAGTGGACTTTAATGAAGTAAAATAGGACCCACACACTCAGATACGTACAGATATAAAGTGCAAATATGTGTAGTGCCATTTACAGTATAAATGACACCTGGAAAAGCACTATATAAATCCAATCCATTATTATCTATTAATTGATTGTGTAACACTTTGCATTGTAGTGTATTATTGTGTAATTATTCATGTAGGCACACTGTAACAAATATTACAACGTAACAATGAGTAATTACAATACTTGCTACACTATACTTACATTAATAATTATACAGTGAAAAGATCATTGTAATATAGTGTGTAACCATTGATTGATGTCAGAATAACGTGTATTTGTGTGTTTCAGGTGTGGGTGTTCCTCTGTTCATCAGCAAGAGAGTGGGGGACTCCGTGGAGAGTGGGGGACATTTCAAATCATTGCAGTGGAAGTATGGAGGAAAGGATATTGTAGAAGTCAACTCAGAAGTTGTATATTCACCTGGATCCCAGTTCGAGGGGAGACTAAAGATGAACAACAAAAACGTTAGTTTAACTGTCAGAGAACTGCCACTGCAAGACTCAGGGGATTTTCTAGTTATAGGCGAAGGGGACAAAGGTCAGATTGGCAGTAGGACCATCACTCTGAAGGTCAACGGTAGGCTGTTATCACCTTTTTGCATCCTATTTTGATATCATTCTAATTTATATCCATGACCACGGCTGATGATCTTTAAACTATAATAAAGATTTTATGGTTTTATACTGACCTTACTCACCATGCTTTGATACATTTCCATCACATTCTACACTTTCTCCTGGTGGTATGGCTATGGTAGGGATCATTTAGAAGACTGATTATGTGTCTCTATCTCTCTCCTGGTTGGTCAGAGCTTATATCCAGACAGACATCACGCTATTGGCCAACCACTCCTGTACGGTGCGGCTGGTGTGCAACGTGTCCTGCTACTCCAACCTTACATACACCTGGGAGAGAGACAATGAGATGTACGGGGACGCCCAGCAGATTCACTTCTCTCTCTCTCCTGCAGAGAGAGACATCAGTGTAACGTGCAACGCCTCCAACCTAGTCAGTTGGAAAACTGTCTTTGCGACAGTAAAGGGTGGTATTGACAAAACCGCCCCAGGAACCTAGATATCATAATAATCCCTTCCATACACTTTTCAGTGTGCTTATATGCTTATGTTGTCAAATATAATATATAATGCTTGTGATTACATTGGAAGTGTATGATATATAGCCATTTAGTCTTTATCATATTGTATAGTCTAATCATGTGTGTTTTACAATATGTGACAGGGCTGGCATGGTATACCATCTACATCAGAGTATCAGTTTTTATCAAATTTATCAGTATCAAATTTCAGGTGGATCTATAAATATTCTTCAGATTATATTATTGATTTCTATTTGAATATTGAATTTGAATGTATGTTATTGAATGGAAGACTATGTAGTCTACTTTGATAATTGTCTATACCTTTCTTGATGCTGAAACAGTTTTTTCTTGATTATCTGTCACATGTAGCCGCAGACTCTGTATGACAAGATCGCATTTGGACGCCCAGAGCCCCCCACCTCTCCCTACCAGAAAGTACTGTGAGCTGAACAGGATGTGGTCAAAGGCTGGGCCTTTCATAGATATAGAACACTCTACATCCTCTGCATCTTGCATGTGTATATTCTGTAGTTAGGCCAAGATGTTACTGGTTAATTTCATCACGACCTACACTATTTGCTTACTTTTTCATGACTGTAATCTTCTCCCTTTGTTGATTCTCATCTATACAGTGTATCATAAGGCCTTATGTCTTTATTTGAGGGCCTAGTTACAATTAGGAGATTCTGAAATGTGTAACATGCAGTTGTAGGAGTGGTGATCAAACAAGCTCATATGTCGAATTTCTATTTTCTTGATTAAAGAGAAGAGTTAAAAATTGATTTGTGAGAATGATTTATGCCTGTGAGTAGAAAGTATACTCTTTTGCATTAGGATTAAGTGCTTGCCAGGCATCAATGAGGTTGTAATCACAGAGTATATGCTGGAGAGCCTTGGTTGCGTGTGGATTGTTGTTGGTCTTATTTGATTTGTCCGCATGTCCAAAATGGCATGCATGTCTTTCCCAATATCCAGATGGAATTCAGTTAATTCTAAAATAAAAAATATGCTGTTCACAGAATTAAAAAAATATTCTACCTTTTTGCATACCCTGAGTGCCTTGTATTTAGAGTTTGTTGATTGAAGACACTAACACATTGGCTCAAATTCTTGTCCTTTTTAAGTCCACTCAACTTGCATAATAACGCTAATTAATCAGTTGGTTAAGATTGATTTTATCTAGAGCGCAGTGAATGAAATTAAAAGGCTGAGGAACTTTACATTAGGGCACTTGTTTGTCATAGTTGAGTGATCATGGTTTGCTGTCTTCGTCTTAAGCAGTGTGGGTTTGTGAAGGAAGGCACTGTGTGAAGCTGTCTTTTCCCTCTGTGATCAGAGAGAGACAAATAGAGAATGGTTGAAGTCATATGCAAAAACCGGTGAAAACCTAGTTGCTGGGATGATAAGTACACATGAAAAGGTGTGCAGGGATTTACGTCCTTTTCAGAGAGAAGAATGACAATGTTCTTTCAGCATACAAATTCTGTAGTTCACTTATTCATTTCTCTTTTACATTCAATCTATCACTGTGATCACTACTTTCCTGAGTTATTACTTTGAACAGTTGACAGACCTACCTTGTTTGTGCTGTAACTCAAGAACATCTACATGCAGTTGACCTCCAAATAGCTACAACATAAACCAAATGATAAATATGCCATGAAGTCAAACCTTTGACACCTCTCCTAGTGACATTAAAGATTGGACTGAAAATGTCAACATGACCAGGTATGGTATATGCAATATTGACTTCACTTTTTGCACAAATATGTTATTATCCAAAAAATTCCTTCCTCAGATATCTACAATAGTTCTCTCTTCCACCCACAGAAAGACCACAGTGTTGTGTCCATTTATTTTACAGTAAGAGGAAGTTGTGTAAAGATGAACATGACATCAGATTCTATTTTTTTCTGTTTCTCTTTAAGCATCTGTACCTTTCTAATTCGGTCAAAGCCCCTTTAACAAAATCTCTATGCACCATAGTGCTGTCAGTCTTCTGTAAAACACATACAGATTGGACTTCTACTGATATGAACCCATACAGAAGTGGTCCATGTCTGTACTAATATGATGACATAGAGAGAGGAAGGAATAAGAGGGCAGACCCAGTAGACTGAGGGGTTATGTTGTTGCTATGTGACCAATGACCACATTAGCTTCAATATTGTGATCCACAAGAATGTGGAGTAGTTACAGGCCTGTCATGAAGGGGGCGATAAGAAACCCCAGATGTTTACCTTGTTTCTTCACGCAGAGTGTCTCAATCTACACTCTACAACAAACCACTTAGATATTTTTAAAGGTAAATCGTTTAAATATATATATTCATGTATTCAACATGTAATGATTTGAAGCAAAATGAAACTCTACACTTTAACCTGGAAATCCAGTTCCCCAGTTACAGCTTTGAAACTCCTCCCATCTCTAGTCAGTGGTAATAAATTCCGCTTAGCTCTGCCACTGATGTACACACACACAAACCACACAACACACACACACACACAAAACAAACACACACACACAAAAACACGATACAGTACATGAACAATAACCCTGAGGCACATCACATAAACAGACAAATTGAAATACAACCATAAACAACACAATAACAAACATATCTATGTAGACAGTATCTAACTAAACGTATTCCTCATAACTGAGGGGGTGGCAGAAGATGTCCATTTCCATTGTGGAACAACTGAGGTTAGCTGGCTAGGCTTGCCACCTGACAGCTGAGCAAAGGTTTGAGGGGAGGCCTACACTATCTATCTATATATCTATCTATCTATCTATCTATCTATATATCTATCTATCTATCTATCTATCTATCTATCTATCTATCTATCTATCTATCTATCTATCTATCTATCTATCTATCTATCTATCTATCTATCTATCTATCTATCTATCTATCTATCTATCTATCTATCTATCTATCTATCTATCTATCTATCTATCTATCTATCTATCTATCTATCTATCTATCTATCTATCTATCTATCTATCTATCTATCTATCTATCTATCTATCTATCTATCTATCTATCTATCTATCTATCTATCTATCTATCTATCTATCTATCTATCTATCTATCTATCTATCTATCTATCTATCTATCTATCTATCTATCTATCTATCTATCTATCTATCTATCTATCTATCTATCTATCTATCTATCTATCTATCTATCTATCTATCTATCTATCTATCTATCTATCTATCTATCTATCTATGTATCTATCTATGTATCTATCTATCTATCTATCTATCTATCTATCTATCTATCTATCTATCTATCTATCTATCTATCTATCTATCTATCTATCTATCTATCTATCTATCTATCTATCTATCTATCTATCTATCTATCTATCTATCTATCTATCTATCTATCTATCTATCTATCTATCTATCTATCTATCTATCTATCTATCTATCTATCTATCTATCTATCTATCTATCTATCTATCTGTGCATGGTGCAGCATAAAACAAACATCTGCACATTCTGATATAAAACCACAAGCTCTGATCTCATCAATTCAGGTCTCTAAGGAGCGAGTGTGAGACCATGTAAAAGTCAGATGAAGGCTTCTATAAGTGTAAATCTAATGAAGGAGAATCACCAGAGAGCTGGGTGACTATGAGAGGTGAGAAGAGCAGTGTGTGTGTGTGTGTGTGTGTGTGTGTGTGTGTGTGTGTGTGTGTGTGTGTGTGTGTGTGTGTGTGTGTGTGTGTGTGTGTGTGTGTGTGTGTGTGGATGGTAAAACATATGTTTTGATAGTCCCTCCAGGTTCTATTGTCTCCATCTCTCTGCTGTCCAGGCTGCTGTGTGGTCTACTGGTGGTGTCTCCCTTTCTACTGGTGTCTATCATTCTGATGGTGAAATGCTGCAGGGCTCAAGGTGACCACTTTATTTCAGTGTGTATCTACAAGAAGCTTATCCAGCTTGATATTTTCCTTCTTTATGTCATGCTCTTGTATTACTGTTATCAAGTAATGTTGACTCAAATGGTTCATTTTGTCACGATTTCGGCCGAGGCCGCTCCTCCTCCTTGTTCGGGCAGGTTTCGGCGGTCGTCGTCCCCGGAGTACTAGCTGCCACCTAGTTAGTCCTCATTAGTGTACGATTTAGTTCTCGTTGTGTGTGTATAGTGTTGTGTGTGATTGCTCTTCTGTTTTGGTGTTCTGAGCTACGTATCTTCCCTCCGTTGTTTGGATAGGTTTTCGCACATGTTAGTGCGCCTTTTGTTTGACGCCTGTGTGTGCCTTTATTTCGCCTCCGGGCTTATTGTTCTCGTGTAATACATGAATAATTCACTAAAGTCTTTTGGACTTAGCTTCTGCGTCCTGCGCTTGATTCCTGCACCACACCCAACTTCAGCACCCCATGACACATTTAAAATGTAAATAGACAAAGTGCCCAGTGGCAGCTATTTCTGTTAAATGTCTTCTACGGAAATGTTCTTCCCCCAGAAAAGGCAAACTAACATTTTCATTACTTCTGAAGGATTACATTTTAGTGCTGTGCAGTTGAACGAGCAGTTGAATCAGTTTAACTCTAATGCTACTCTCCGTCCGTTATATTCCTATAGGCATGTGTTCAACAACCAAATCTCCTCAAGACGAGTTACGATCTGATGATATCATCGAACAGACCGAATCATCCGTGTGATCATTACAGTATGAACTGTGAGCTGAATGACCATTTTTATGATTTTAAAGTTTTTGCCATTGCCTTGCCATTGACTTATGATAGCGTTTACTGAGTCAAATATCATTTAATGAAATTGAACAAATACTAAATGCTATGATTTAGCAAGTTGACGTTTTCAGCTTTTGGGATCTTGTATGCTTTGTTATTGTTGATTGTTGTTAATATTCTTGAAATATTACACTTACCCCTCTTTGATTTCAGTTTGTTGATTGAAAAAGAGTGTAGTGCCTGTTTTGTTTAAAAGTAGAATTTGTTGTATTTTTTTAATATGTTGTATTTTAGATAATGTCATGCTTTTTACATGCAGGTGCATTTCTGTTTTATGTGAATATTTTCTGGGACTAAAGGTGGGTTTATACTTGGTTGGCCGACCTACTATAACAACTTTAACAGTTATGTTGGAACATGTATAGTTTGTTTTTAACTCAATTAATGCTTATTTTCATTTACATTTTCCATACTTTCCACTTCTATGTCTATATGTTTTTTATAAAATGTTATTTATTCAGTAGTCGTTATAGGAGCCAGATGAGTGTTCCACTATTGAACTTGAATAAAGAGGGTGTGCATTGTCTTACATTAGATAGCATGACGATTCCGCCTGACGAGAGTCGCATAGGAGTGACGCCACCTGACGTAAGACAATGGAGGTTGTGTTGCATTTTATATTTTGTATTAATTCTCATTTGTCAAATAAAAAGTGATGATTCCCCACATCATTGTATTGCTTTGAAATATAATTTAATTTAAGGACATATTCCTTTTACTCTCTGTATTGCTGAGTTGAAACAATGCATTTACATCTTGAACATTCCTATACATTTCTTATTATGTAAAGCAACACTTTTTAACAAAATCTCTATACACCATATTGCTGTCAGTCTTCTTAAACCACATTCAGATTTGACTTCTACTGATATGAACCCATACAGAAGTGGTCCATGTCTGTACTAATATGATGACATAGAGAGAGGAAGGAATAAGAGGGCAGACCCAGTAGACTGAGGGGTTATGTTGTTTCTGTGTGACCAATGACCATATTAGTTTCTATATTGTGGTCCACAAGGATGTGGAGTAGTTACAGGCCTGTCCTGAAGGGGGCGATAAGAAACCCCAGATGTTTACATTAGTATACCCGCTAAAGGTGAAGTCTCTAACTGCTTTCACCTGTAACCTTTCTCTCCACATATTTGTTTCTTCACACATGTTGTACATGTCCCACACTCTACACTCTACAATATATTTTTAGAGGTAAATAGTACACTTTAACCTGGAAATCCAGTTCCCCAGTTACAGCTTTGAAACTCCTCCCATCTCTGGTCTGTGGTAATAAATTCCGCTTAGCTCTGCCTCTGATACACACACACACACACACACAAACCACACAACACACAGACACAAAACACACACAGACAAAAAAACACAATACAGTACATGAACAATAACCCACAGGCACTTCACATAAACAGACAAATTGAAATACAACCATAAACAACACAATAACAAACATATCTATGTAGACAGTATCTAACTAAACGAATTCCTCATAATTGAGGGGGAGGCAGAAGATGTCCATTTCCATTGTGGAAAAACTGAGGTTAGCTGGCTAGGCTTGCCACCTGACAACTGAGCAAAGGTTTGAGGGGAGGCCTACACTATCTATCTATCTATCTATCTATCTATCTATCTATCTATCTATCTATCTATCTATCTATCTATCTATCTATCTATCTATCTATCTATCTATCTATCTATCTATCTATCTATCTATCTATCTATCTATCTATCTATCTATCTATCTATCTATCTATCTATCTATCTATCTATCTATCTATCTATCTATCTATCGATCGATCGATCGATCGATCTATCTATCTATCTATCTATCTATCTATCTATCTATCTATCTATCTATCTATCTATCTATCTATCTATCTATCTATCTATCTATCTATCTATCTATCTATCTATCTATCTATCTATCTATCTATCTATCTATCTATCTATCTATCTATCTATCTATCTATCTATCTATCTATCTATCTATCTATCTATCTATCTATCTATCTATCTATCTATCTATATATCTATCTATCTATCTATCTATCTATCTATCTATCTATCTATCTATCTATCTATCTATCTATCTATCTATCTATCTATCTATCTATCTATCTATCTATCTATCTATCTATCTATCTATCTATCTATCTATCTATCTATCTATCTATCTATCTATCTATCTATCTATCTATCTATCTATCTATCTATCTATCTAATATAATATGAATAGACTATAAACCGCTACTCTTTTTTCTCAGACTTTTTACCTTCCTCTTGAATCTTTCTCTCTCAGTTTTTCTGTGTGACTGTGAAGAGGTGTGATCTAAGCAGACTGTCATCACATAGGAAGTAGAGGGGTTTGTCAGAAGGACTATAGTTCTAGAGAAAGTCACTTGTCTGTGGGGACAGAATGGAGAGCACCTTGCTCTGTTTGCTACTAGGTAAGTACTGAGTTAGTGTGTGTGTGTATGAACACTAATTACCTGATTTACTAAGCCCTTAAGGTAAAAAGGAATAAGACATTAATGGAAATGAAGACAGTTTCAAGCTTTAACTTTGTTTTTTTGTATCCCTTATTGAGAAAACATTAGTAAACGGCACTAAAAAGAAATTGCAGCAAAATATGGTGTAGATATGGAGTAAGACTGTTGCATCACGGTGAGAACCTGAGCTTATAGAGATGATGCCATGCAGACATGGTTAGTGTGGTGGTGTGCATTTAGCCAGGTCATACCTCAGGAACTAAAGAGTGGTGTTAACTCAGTTGATGCAAAATGTGCTTTCAATGACAATGAATACAAAATGCAATATTTGTTGGATGTGTTGTAGTATCAAGTTGTGATTATTGTAAATGGTTGAGGGTTCCTTTGCTAGAGTTATAGCAAACTGTGTTAAGAGATGAATGAGTGGTGTTTTGGTGTTTTTGGTCTCTGTACTCTCACTGTGTGCAGAACATGGGAAGTCAGTGGCCATTTATAGCTGCAGTCTGTAATTCAAACTACCTTAAAATGGCCACCCTGCCACTAGTTGTGGTATACGGCTGAGGGAAGGGGCTAAGGAAATTCATTCATCTACATTGTTCACAATAATTGTCATAAAATAAACATATATTTTGGGTTATGATGGAATAAGACTTGAATTGCTGTGATTCATTTAGTAGTGTAGAAATCTATGTAGAAAACGATTGCATCTTTAAAATAAAGCACAGGATGGATTTGGTAAACAGTAACATGAATATGGAATGTTGTTATTTATTTCAAAACTAATATTGGAGCAATGTGACTTTCTTTGTTGTAGTGCTGAGTACACACATCTACTCTGGACACTCTGAAGATGATGATGGTAGATATTTGTACACTTGATCAAGCCTTCATCTCTTAATGCTTCATTATATTTCTTTGTGATGTTTAAAGCTGCTTTTGGATAGACATATGTTGTGTTTTGAGTGTCTCAAAAGAACATTTGTAAAGCAATTTTATCATGCTGGTTTTATTTTGAGCAGGACATGCAAAGGCTGATCTGACCATACACCCCAACTCATCCCAGATATTCAGTGGAGAGACTGTGACTCTCAGATGTAACATAAAGAGAGGAGAAGTCACTGACTGGGAATACACATGGCGCAAGGATGATGTAGACTCTCTCAGTAGGAAGCATGAATATGAGATCAGTGAGGTTAAGATGTCAGACAGTGGTGACTACTGGTGTTTCGGTCTACATATTGAACATAAGAAGTATTCTGAGTGGAGTGATGCAGTCAGACTGACGGTGACAGGTAAGTCATCTTATCTCTCATTCACATCAGTGCCTCCATGCCCATAACCACTTGACATTTGGCCCCATTTTAAGGATGCTATTTTGTCGTTTAAAAAATGTCAGCCTACCATTGCTGTTCAGATTCCTCCATTAATTCTTCCTCATTTCATTTGATAATTGAAGAAATATGGTGTAAGAGCATACTTTTAACTGATTGGTGCACTAATTGCATTTGTCTTCATTTAACTGTTTCCTCAGCTCTGCCTACAGCCTCAGTGAAGATAGTCACTACCCAGGAGCCACTGTACTCCGGAGACACAGTCAAGCTGCAGTGTGACATATCAGACTACACAGACTGGACGTACCACTGGTTAATAAATAAAGAACGGCTTTCCAGTCACACCAGTAAAACCACCACCATCTTTCTCTCTGACCAGGCTGGTCAGTACCAGTGTGAGGGGACAAGGACAAGACGGCCCCAGAAGTCATATCTCAGCTCATCTCTCCACATCAGTGTCACTGGTGAGCTAATTATTTATCTTCAATCACTATCTGGACATTCAAAAAATCTGAGCCAATGAGGGTTCATCTAATTACATACATACAGTATACACTGTAAATTGAAACTGAATAGAGTGAACATACCCCTAAAATCAGCTTTTATCAAAACTTAACTGCAACAGCTACAGTGGGGAAAAAAAGTATTTAGTCAGCCACCAATTGTGCAAGTTCTCCCACTTAAAAAGATGAGAGAGGCCTGTAATTTTCATCATAGGTACACGTCAACTATGACAGACAAAATGAGGAAAAAAAATCCAGAAAATCACATTGTAGGATTTTTAATGAATTGATTTGCAAATTATGGTGGAAAATAAGTATTTGGTCAATAACAAAAGTTTCTCAATACTTTGTTATATACCCTTTGTTGGCAATGACACAGGTCAAACGTTTTCTGTAAGTCTTCACAAGGTTTTCACACACTGTTGCTGGTATTTTGGCCCATTCCTCCATGCAGATCTCCTCTAGAGCAGTGATGTTTTGGGGCTGTCGCTGGGCAACACGGACTTTCAACTCCCTCCAAAGATGTTCTATGGTGACTGGCTAGGCCACTCCAGGACCTTGAAATGCTTCTTATGGAGCCACTCCTTCGTTGCCCGGTAGGTGTGTTTGGGATCATTGTCATGCTGAAAGACCCAGCCATGTTTCATCTTCAATGCCCTTGCTGATGGAAGGAGGTTTTCACTCAAAATCTCACGATACATGGCCCCATTCATTCTTTCCTTTACACGGATCAGTCATCCTGGTCCCTTTGCAGAAAAACAGCCCCAAAGCATGATGTTTCCACCCCAATGCTTCACAGTAGTTATGGTGTTCTTTGGATGCAACTCAGCATTCTTTGTCCTCCAAACACGACGAGTTGAGTTTTTACCAAAAAGTTATATTTTGGTTTCATCTGACCATATGACATTCTCCCAATCCTCTTCTGGATCATCCAAATGCACTCTAGCAAACTTCAGATGGGCCTGGACATGTACTGGCTTAAGCAGGGGGACACGTCTGGCACTGCAGGATTTAAGTCCCTGGCGGCATAGTGTGTTACTGATGGTAGGCTTTGTTACTTTGGTCCCAGCTCTCTGCAGGTCATTCACTAGGTCCCCCTGTGTGGTTCTGGGATTTTTGCTCACCGTTCTTGTGATCATTTTGACCCCACGGGGTGAGATCTTGCGTGGAGCCCCAGATCGAGGGAGATTATCAGTGGTCTTGTATGTCTTCCATTTTCTAATAATTGCTCCCACAGTTGATTTCTTCTATCTATCTATCTATCTATCTATCTATCTATCTATCTATCTATCTATCTATCTATCTATCTATCTATCTATCTATCTATCTATCTATCTATCTATCTATCTATCTATCTATCTATCTATCTATCTATCTATCTATCTATCTATCTATCTATCTATCTATCTATCTATCTATCTAATCTATCTAATCTATCTATCTACCTATCTATCTATCTATCTATCTATCTATCTATCTATCTATCTATCTATCTATCTATCTATCTATCTATCTATCTATCTATCTATCTATCTATCTATCTATCTATCTATCTATCTAATATATTATGAATAGACTATAAACCGCTACTCTTTTTTCTCAGACTTTTTACCTTCCTCTTGAATCTTTCTCTCTCAGTTTTTCTGTGTGACTGTGAAGAGGTGTGATCTAAGCAGACTGTCATCACATAGGAAGTAGAGGGGTTTGTCAGAAGGACTATAGTTCTAGAGAAAGTCACTTGTCTGTGGGGACAGAATGGAGAGCACCTTGCTCTGTTTGCTACTAGGTAAGTACTGAGTTAGTGTGTGTGTGTATGAACACTAATTACCTGATTTACTAAGCCCTTAAGGTAAAAAGGAATAAGACATTAATGGAAATGAAGACAGTTTCAAGCTTTAACTTTGTTTTTTTGTATCCCTTATTGAGAAAACATTAGTAAACGGCACTAAAAATAAATTGCAGCAAAATATGGTGTAGATATGGAGTAAGACTGTTGCATCACGGTGAGAACCTGAGCTTATAGAGATGATGCCATGCAGACATGGTTAGTGTGGTGGTGTGCATTTAGCCAGGTCATACCTCAGGAACTAAAGAGTGGTGTTAACTCAGTTGATGCAAAATGTGCTTTCAATGACAATGAATACAAAATGCAATATTTGTTGGATGTGTTGTAGTATCAAGTTGTGATTATTGTAAATGGTTGAGGGTTCCTTTGCTAGAGTTATAGCAAACTGTGTTAAGAGATGAATGAGTGGTGTTTTGGTGTTTTTGGTCTCTGTACTCTCACTGTGTGCAGAACATGGGAAGTCAGTGGCCATTTATAGCTGCAGTCTGTAATTCAAACTACCTTAAAATGGCCACCCTGCCACTAGTTGTGGTATACGGCTGAGGGAAGGGGCTAAGGAAATTCATTCATCTACATTGTTCACAATAATTGTCATAAAATAAACATATATTTTGGGTTATGATGGAATAAGACTTGAATTGCTGTGATTCATTTAGTAGTGTAGAAATCTATGTAGAAAACGATTGCATCTTTAAAATAAAGCACAGGATGGATTTGGTAAACAGTAACATGAATATGGAATGTTGTTATTTATTTCAAAACTAATATTGGAGCAATGTGACTTTCTTTGTTGTAGTGCTGAGTACACACATCTACTCTGGACACTCTGAAGATGATGATGGTAGATATTTGTACACTTGATCAAGCCTTCATCTCTTAATGCTTCATTATATTTCTTTGTGATGTTTAAAGCTGCTTTTGGATAGACATATGTTGTGTTTTGAGTGTCTCAAAAGAACATTTGTAAAGCAATTTTATCATGCTGGTTTTATTTTGAGCAGGACATGCAAAGGCTGATCTGACCATACACCCCAACTCATCCCAGATATTCAGTGGAGAGTCTGTCACTCTCAGATGTAACATACAGAGGGGAGAAGTCACTGACTGGAAATACACATGGCGCAAGGATGATGTAGACTCTCTCAGTAGGAAGCATGAATATGAGATCAGTGAGGTTAAGATGTCAGACAGTGGTGACTACAGGTGTTTCGGTCTACATATTGAACATAAGAAGTATTCTGAGTGGAGTGATGCAGTCAGACTGACGGTGACAGGTAAGTCATCTTATCTCTCATTCACATCAGTGCCTCCATGCCCATAACCACTTGACATTTGGCCCCATTTTAAGGATGCTATTTTGTCGTTTAAAAAATGTCAGCCTACCATTGCTGTTCAGATTCCTCCATTAATTCTTCCTCATTTCATTTGATAATTGAAGAAATATGGTGTAAGAGCATACTTTTAACTGATTGGTGCACTAATTGCATTTGTCTTCATTTAACTGTTTCCTCAGCTCTGCCTACAGCCTCAGTGAAGATAGTCACTACCCAGGAGCCACTGTACTCCGGAGACACAGTCAAGCTGCAGTGTGACATATCAGACTACACAGACTGGACGTACCACTGGTTAATAAATAAAGAACGGCTTTCCAGTCACACCAGTAAAACCACCACCATCTTTCTCTCTGACCAGGCTGGTCAGTACCAGTGTGAGGGGACAAGGACAAGACGGCCCCAGAAGTCATATCTCAGCTCATCTCTCCACATCAGTGTCACTGGTGAGCTAATTATTTATCTTCAATCACTATCTGGACATTCAAAAAATCTGAGCCAATGAGGGTTCATCTAATTACATACATACAGTATACACTGTAAATTGAAACTGAATAGAGTGAACATACCCCTAAAATCAGCTTTTATCAAAACTTAACTGCAACAGCTACAGTGGGGAAAAAAAGTATTTAGTCAGCCACCAATTGTGCAAGTTCTCCCACTTAAAAAGATGAGAGAGGCCTGTAATTTTCATCATAGGTACACGTCAACTATGACAGACAAAATGAGGAAAAAAAATCCAGAAAATCACATTGTAGGATTTTTAATGAATTGATTTGCAAATTATGGTGGAAAATAAGTATTTGGTCAATAACAAAAGTTTCTCAATACTTTGTTATATACCCTTTGTTGGCAATGACACAGGTCAAACGTTTTCTGTAAGTCTTCACAAGGTTTTCACACACTGTTGCTGGTATTTTGGCCCATTCCTCCATGCAGATCTCCTCTAGAGCAGTGATGTTTTGGGGCTGTCGCTGGGCAACACGGACTTTCAACTCCCTCCAAAGATGTTCTATGGTGACTGGCTAGGCCACTCCAGGACCTTGAAATGCTTCTTATGGAGCCACTCCTTCGTTGCCCGGTAGGTGTGTTTGGGATCATTGTCATGCTGAAAGACCCAGCCATGTTTCATCTTCAATGCCCTTGCTGATGGAAGGAGGTTTTCACTCAAAATCTCACGATACATGGCCCCATTCATTCTTTCCTTTACACGGATCAGTCATCCTGGTCCCTTTGCAGAAAAACAGCCCCAAAGCATGATGTTTCCACCCCAATGCTTCACAGTAGTTATGGTGTTCTTTGGATGCAACTCAGCATTCTTTGTCCTCCAAACACGACGAGTTGAGTTTTTACCAAAAAGTTATATTTTGGTTTCATCTGACCATATGACATTCTCCCAATCCTCTTCTGGATCATCCAAATGCACTCTAGCAAACTTCAGATGGGCCTGGACATGTACTGGCTTAAGCAGGGGGACACGTCTGGCACTGCAGGATTTAAGTCCCTGGCGGCATAGTGTGTTACTGATGGTAGGCTTTGTTACTTTGGTCCCAGCTCTCTGCAGGTCATTCACTAGGTCCCCCTGTGTGGTTCTGGGATTTTTGCTCACCGTTCTTGTGATCATTTTGACCCCACGGGGTGAGATCTTGCGTGGAGCCCCAGATCGAGGGAGATTATCAGTGGTCTTGTATGTCTTCCATTTTCTAATAATTGCTCCCACAGTTGATTTCTTCTATCTATCTATCTATCTATCTATCTATCTATCTATCTATCTATCTATCTATCTATCTATCTATCTATCTATCTATCTATCTATCTATCTATCTATCTATCTATCTATCTATCTATCTATCTATCTATCTATCTATCTATCTATCTATCTATCTATCTATCTATCTATCTATCTATCTATCTATCTATCTATCTATCTATCTATCTATCTATCTATCTATCTATCTATCTATCTATCTATCTATCTATCTATCTATCTATCTATCTATCTATCTATCTATCTATCTATCTATCTATCTATCTATCTATCTATCTATCTATCTATCTATCTATCTATCTATCTATCTATCTATCTATCTATCTATCTATCGATCGATCGATCTATCTATCTATCTATCTATCTATCTATCTATCTATCTATCTATCTATCTATCTATCTATCTATCTATCTATCTATCTATCTATCTATCTATCTATCTATCTATCTATCTATCTATCTATCTATCTATCTATCTATCTATCTATCTATCTATCTATCTATCTATCTATCTATCTATCTATCTATCTATCTATCTATCTATCTATCTATCTATCTATCTATCTATCTATCTAATATAATATGAATAGACTATAAACCGCTACTCTTTTTTCTCAGACTTTTTACCTTCCTCTTGAATCTTTCTCTCTCAGTTTTTCTGTGTGACTGTGAAGAGGTGTGATCTAAGCAGACTGTCATCACATAGGAAGTAGAGGGGTTTGTCAGAAGGACTATAGTTCTAGAGAAAGTCACTTGTCTGTGGGGACAGAATGGAGAGCACCTTGCTCTGTTTGCTACTAGGTAAGTACTGAGTTAGTGTGTGTGTGTATGAACACTAATTACCTGATTTACTAAGCCCTTAAGGTAAAAAGGAATAAGACATTAATGGAAATGAAGACAGTTTCAAGCTTTAACTTTGTTTTTTTGTATCCCTTATTGAGAAAACATTAGTAAACGGCACTAAAAAGAAATTGCAGCAAAATATGGTGTAGATATGGAGTAAGACTGTTGCATCACGGTGAGAACCTGAGCTTATAGAGATGATGCCATGCAGACATGGTTAGTGTGGTGGTGTGCATTTAGCCAGGTCATACCTCAGGAAAAATGTGCTTTCAATGACAATGAATACAAAATGCAATATTTGTTGGATGTGTTGTAGTATCAAGTTGTGATTATTGTAAATGGTTGAGGGTTCCTTTGCTAGAGTTATAGCAAACTGTGTTAAGAGATGAATGAGTGGTGTTTTGGTGTTTTTGGTCTCTGTACTCTCACTGTGTGCAGAACATGGGAAGTCAGTGGCCATTTATAGCTGCAGTCTGTAATTCAAACTACCTTAAAATGGCCACCCTGCCACTAGTTGTGGTATACGGCTGAGGGAAGGGGCTAAGGAAATTCATTCATCTACATTGTTCACAATAATTGTCATAAAATAAACATATATCTATCTATCTATCTATCTATCTATCTATCTATCTATCTATCTATCTATCTATCTATCTATCTATCTATCTATCTATCTATCTATCTATCTATCTATCTATCTATCTATCTATCTATCTATCTATCTATCTATCTATCTATCTATCTATCTATCTATCTATCTATCTATCTATCTATCTATCTATCTATCTATCTATCTATCTATCTATCTATCTATCTATCTATCTATCTATCTATCTATCTATCTATCTATCTATCTATCTATCTATCTATCTATCTATCTATCTATCTATCTATCTATCTATCTATCTATCTATCTATCTATCTATCTATCTATGGAGTAAGACTGTGACCATACTACATTGATGTTGCATCACGGGGAGAACCTGAGCTTATAGAGATGATGCCATGCAGACATGGTTAGTGTGGTGGTGTGCATTTAGCCAGGTCATACCTCAGGAACTAAAGAGTGGTGTTAACTCAGTGGATGCAAAATGTGCTGTCAATGACAATGAATACAAAATGCAATATTTATTGGATGTGTTGTAGTATCAAGTTGTGTTTATTGTAAATGGTTGTGGGTTCCTTTGCTAGAGTTATAGTAAACTGTGTTAAGAGATGAATGAGTGGTGTTTTGGTGTTTTTGGTCTCTGTACTCTCACTGTGTGCAGAACATGGGAAGTCAGTTGCCATTTACATCTGCAGTCTGTAATTCAAACTACCTTAAAATGGACACCCTGCCACTTGTTGTGGTATACGGCTGAGGGAAGGGGCTAAGGAAATGGAAATTCATTCATCTACATTGTTTACAATAATTGTCATAAAATAAACATATATTTTGGGTTATGATGGAATAAGACTTGAATTGCTGTGATTCATTTAGTAGTGTAGAAATCTATGTAGAAAACGCAGATTGCATCTTTAAAATAAAGCACAGGTTGGATTTGGTAAACAGTAACATGAATATGGAATGTTGTTATTTATTTCAAAACTAATATTGGAGCAATGTGACTTTCTTTGTTGTAGTGCTGAGTACACACATCTACTCTGGACACTCTGAAGATGATGATGGTAGATATTTGTACACTTGATCAAGCCTTCATCTCTTAATGCTTCATTATATTTCTTTGTGATGTTTAAAGCTGCTTTTGGATAGACATATGTTGTGTTTTGAGTGTCTCAAAAGAACATTTGTAAAGCAATTTTATCATGCTGGTTTTATTTTGAGCAGGACATGCAAAGGCTGATCTGACCATACACCCCAACTCATCCCAGATATTCAGTGGAGAGACTGTGACTCTCAGATGTAACATACAGAGGTGAGAAGTCACTGACTGGGAATACACATGGCGCAAGGATGGTGTAGACTCTCTCAGTAGGGAACATGAATATGAGATCAGTGAGGTTAAGATGTCAGACAGTGGTGACTACTGGTGTTTCGGTCTACATATTGAACATAAGAAGTATTCTGAGTGGAGTGATGCAGTCAGACTGACGGTGACAGGTAAGTCATCTTATCTCTCATTCACATCAGTGCCTCCATGCCCATAACCACTTGACATTTGGCCCCATTTTAAGGATGCTATTTTGTCGTTTAAAAAATGTCAGCCTACCATTGCTGTTCAGATTCCTCCATTAATTCTTCCTCATTTCATTTGATAATTGAAGAAATATGGTGTAAGAGCATACTTTTAACTGATTGGTGCACTAATTGCATTTGTCTTCATTTAACTGTTTCCTCAGCTCTGCCTACAGCCTCAGTGAAGATAGTCACTACCCAGGAGCCACTGTACTCCGGAGACACAGTCAAGCTGCAGTGTGACATATCAGACTACACAGACTGGACGTACCACTGGTTAATAAATAAAGAACGTCTTTCCAGTCACACCAGTAAAACCACCACCATCTTTCTCTCTGACCAGGCTGGTCAGTACCAGTGTGAGGGGACAAGGACAAGACGGCCCCAGAAGTCATATCTCAGCTCATCTCTCCACATCAGTGTCACTGGTGAGCTAATTATTTATCTTCAATCACTATCTGGACATTCAAAAAATCTGAGCCAATGAGGGTTCATCTAATTACATACATACAGTATACACTGTAAATTGAAACTGAATAGAGTGAACATACCCCTAAAATCAGCTTTTATCAAAACTTAACTGCAACAGCTACAGTGGGGAAAAAAAGTATTTAGTCAGCCACCAATTGTGCAAGTTCTCCCACTTAAAAAGATGAGAGAGGCCTGTAATTTTCATCATAGGTACACGTCAACTATGACAGACAAAATGAGGAAAAAAAATCCAGAAAATCACATTGTAGGATTTTTAATGAATTGATTTGCAAATTATGGTGGAAAATAAGTATTTGGTCAATAACAAAAGTTTCTCAATACTTTGTTATATACCCTTTGTTGGCAATGACACAGGTCAAACGTTTTCTGTAAGTCTTCACAAGGTTTTCACACACTGTTGCTGGTATTTTGGCCCATTCCTCCATGCAGATCTCCTCTAGAGCAGTGATGTTTTGGGGCTGTCGCTGGGCAACACGGACTTTCAACTCCCTCCAAAGATGTTCTATGGTGACTGGCTAGGCCACTCCAGGACCTTGAAATGCTTCTTATGGAGCCACTCCTTCGTTGCCCGGTAGGTGTGTTTGGGATCATTGTCATGCTGAAAGACCCAGCCATGTTTCATCTTCAATGCCCTTGCTGATGGAAGGAGGTTTTCACTCAAAATCTCACGATACATGGCCCCATTCATTCTTTCCTTTACACGGATCAGTCATCCTGGTCCCTTTGCAGAAAAACAGCCCCAAAGCATGATGTTTCCACCCCAATGCTTCACAGTAGTTATGGTGTTCTTTGGATGCAACTCAGCATTCTTTGTCCTCCAAACACGACGAGTTGAGTTTTTACCAAAAAGTTATATTTTGGTTTCATCTGACCATATGACATTCTCCCAATCCTCTTCTGGATCATCCAAATGCACTCTAGCAAACTTCAGATGGGCCTGGACATGTACTGGCTTAAGCAGGGGGACACGTCTGGCACTGCAGGATTTAAGTCCCTGGCGGCATAGTGTGTTACTGATGGTAGGCTTTGTTACTTTGGTCCCAGCTCTCTGCAGGTCATTCACTAGGTCCCCCTGTGTGGTTCTGGGATTTTTGCTCACCGTTCTTGTGATCATTTTGACCCCACGGGGTGAGATCTTGCGTGGAGCCCCAGATCGAGGGAGATTATCAGTGGTCTTGTATGTCTTCCATTTTCTAATAATTGCTCCCACAGTTGATTTCTTCTATCTATCTATCTATCTATCTATCTATCTATCTATCTATCTATCTATCTATCTATCTATCTATCTATCTATCTATCTATCTATCTATCTATCTATCTATCTATCTATCTATCTATCTATCTATCTATCTATCTATCTATCTATCTATCTATCTATCTATCTATCTATCTATCTAATCTATCTAATCTATCTATCTACCTATCTATCTATCTATCTATCTATCTATCTATCTATCTATCTATCTATCTATCTATCTATCTATCTATCTATCTATCTATCTATCTATCTATCTATCTATCTATCTATCTATCTATCTATCTATCTATCTATCTATCTATCTATCTATCTATCTATCTATCTATCTATCTATCTATCTATCTATCTATCTATCTATCTATCTATCTATCTATCTATCTATCTATCTATCTATCTATCTATCTATCTATCTATCTATCTATCTATCTATCTATCTATCTATCTATCTATCTATCTATCTATCTATCTATCTATCTATCTATCTATCTATCTATCTATCTATCTATCTATCTATCTATCTATCTATCTATCTATCTATCTATCTATCTATCTATCTATCTATCTATCTATCTATCTATCTATCTATCTATCTATCTATCTATCTATCTATCTATCTATCTATCTATCTATCTATCTATCTATCTATCTATCTATCTATCTATCTATCTATCTATCTATGGAGTAAGACTGTGACCATACTACATTGATGTTGCATCACGGGGAGAACCTGAGCTTATAGAGATGATGCCATGCAGACATGGTTAGTGTGGTGGTGTGCATTTAGCCAGGTCATACCTCAGGAACTAAAGAGTGGTGTTAACTCAGTGGATGCAAAATGTGCTGTCAATGACAATGAATACAAAATGCAATATTTATTGGATGTGTTGTAGTATCAAGTTGTGTTTATTGTAAATGGTTGTGGGTTCCTTTGCTAGAGTTATAGTAAACTGTGTTAAGAGATGAATGAGTGGTGTTTTGGTGTTTTTGGTCTCTGTACTCTCACTGTGTGCAGAACATGGGAAGTCAGTTGCCATTTACATCTGCAGTCTGTAATTCAAACTACCTTAAAATGGACACCCTGCCACTTGTTGTGGTATACGGCTGAGGGAAGGGGCTAAGGAAATGGAAATTCATTCATCTACATTGTTTACAATGATTGTCATAAAATAAACATATGTTTTGGGTTATGATGTAATAAGACTTGAATTGCTGTGATTCATTTAGTAGTGTAGAAATCTATGTAGAAAACGCAGATTGCATCTTTAAAATAAAGCACAGGTTGGATTTGGTAAACAGTAACATGAATATGGAATGTTGTTATTTATTTCAAAACTAATATTGGAGCAATGTGACTTTCTTTGTTGTAGTGCTGAGTACACACATCTACTCTGGACACTCTGAAGATGATGATGGTAGATATTTGTACACTTGATCAAGCCTTCATCTCTTAATGCTTCTTTATATTTCTTTGTGATGTTTAAAGCTGCTTTTGGATAGACATATGTTGTGTTTTGAGTGTCTCAAAATAACATTTGTAAAGCAATTTTATCATGCTGGTTTTATTTTGAGCAGGACATGCAAAGGCTGATCTGACCATACACCCCAACTCATCCCAGATATTCAGTGGAGAGACTGTGACTCTCAGATGTAACATACAGAGGTGAGAAGTCACTGACTGGGAATACACATGGCGCAAGGATGGTGTAGACTCTCTCAGTAGGGAACATGAATATGAGATCAGTGAGGTTAAGATGTCAGACAGTGGTGACTACTGGTGTTTCGGTCTACATATTGAACATAAGAAGTATTCTGAGTGGAGTGATGTAGTCAGACTGACGGTGACAGGTAAGTCATCTTATCTCTCATTCACATCAGTGCCTCCATGCCCATAACCACTTGACATTTGGCCCCATTTTAAGGATGCTATTTTGTCGTTTAAAAAATGTCAGCCTACCATTGCTGTTCAGATTCCTCCATTAATTCTTCCTCATTTCATTTGATAATTGAAGAAATATGGTGTAAGAGCATACTTTTAACTGATTGGTGCACTAATTGCATTTGTCTTCATTTAACTGTTTCCTCAGCTCTGCCTACAGCCTCAGTGAAGATACTCACTACCCAGGAACCACTGTACTCCAGAGACACAGTCAAGCTGCAGTGTGACATATCAGACTACACAGACTGGACGTACCACTGGTTAATAAATAAAGAACGGCTTTCCAGTCACACCAGTAAAACCACCACCATCTTTCTCTCTGACCAGGCTGGTCAGTACCAGTGTGAGGGGACAAGGACAAGACGGCCCCAGAAGTCATATCTCAGCTCATCTCTCCACATCAGCGTCACTGGTGGGCTAATTATTTATCTTCAATCACTATCTGGACATTCAAAAATCTGAGCCAATGAGGGTTCATCTAATTACATATATACAGTATACACTGTAAATTGAAACTTAATGGAGTGAACATACCCCTAAAATCAGCTTTTATCAAAACTTAACTGCAACAGCTAAATAATAAAAAATGGCCAAGCATGTATCCAGATGTTTTGATATTCTGCTATCTATTTTCTTAGCTCTGCCTGAAACTACACTGACCGTAAATCCAAACCCTGCATACACTGGAGAGATAGTAACTCTGACGTGTTCAGTGGGGTCTGACAGTGACTGGAGCTATACATGGTACAAAGACAACACTAAGAAAGTAGTGCCCCAGTCTGACAGACACACTACAACAGGAGCCACCTTCACCATCAGTAGAGCTGCTGTGTCTGACCAGGGCCTCTACTGGTGTCAGGGAGAGATCCAGTCCAGATCCATATCATCAATCATCAGTGATCCTGTCACTATCACTGTGAAAGGTGAGTTACTTTGTTTTGTGTTTTTTATCATACAAATGGACACTATTTAAATTGAGTAAATCATGTAGACATGATCCATGTACAGTTGAAGTCGAAACTTTACGTACACCTTCGCCAAATACATTTAAACTCAGTTTTTCACAATTCCTGACATTTAATCCCAGTAAAAATTCCCTGTCTTAGGTCAGTTAAGATCACCACTTTATTTTAAGAATGTGAAATGTTAGAATAATAGTAGAGAAAATTATTTATTTCAGCTTTTATTATTTTCATCACATTCCTAGTGGTTCAGAAGTTTACATACACTCAATTGGTATTTGGTAGCATTGCCTTTAAAATCTTTAACTTGGGACAAACGTTTTGGGTAGCCTTCCACAAGCTTCCCACTATAAGTTGGGTGAATTTTGGCCCATTCCTCCTGACAGAGTTGGTGTAACGGAGTCCGGTTTGCAGGCCTCCTTGCCCGCACACGCTTTTTCAGTTCTGCCCACAAATGTTCTATAGGATTGAGGTCAGGGCTTTGTGATGGCCACTCCAATACATTTACATTTACATTTTAGTCATTTAGCAGACGCTCTTATCCAGAGCGACTTACAGTTAGTGAGTGTATACATTTTCATACTGGCCCCCCGTGGGAAACTTGACTTCGTTATCCTTAAGCCATTTTGCTACAACTTTGGAAGTATGCTTGGGGTCATTGTCCATTTGGAAGACCAATTTGCGACCAAGCTTTAACTTCCTGACTGATGTCTTGAGATGTTGCTTCAATATATCCACATATTTTTCCTTCCTCATGATGCCATCTATTTTGTGAAGTGCACCAGTCCCTCCTGCAGCAAAGCACCCCCACAGCATGATGCTGCCACCCCCGTGCTTCAAGGTTGGGATGGTGTTCTTCGGCTTGCAAGAGCCCCGTTTTTCCTCCAAACATAACAATGGTCATTATGGCCAAACAGTTCTATTTTTGTTTCATCAGACCTGAGGACTTTTCTCCAAAAAGTATGATCTTTGTCCCTATGTGCAGTTGCAAACCGTAGTCTGGTTTTTTTATGGCGGTTTTGGAGCAGTGGCTTCTTCCTTGCTGAGCGGCCTTTCAGGTTATGTCGAAATAGGACTTGTTTTACTGTGGATATAGAAACTTTTGTACCTGTTTCTTCCAGCATCTTCACTGTTATTCTGGGATTGATTTGCACTTTTCGCACCAAAGTACGTTCATCTCTAGGAGACCGAACGCGTCTCCTTCCTGAGCGGTATGACGGCAGCGTGGTCCTATGGTGTTTATACTATTGTTTGTACAGATGAACGTGGTACCTTCAGGCGTTTGGAAATTGCTCCCAAGGATGAACCTGACTTGTGGAGGTCTACATTTTTTTTTCTGAGGGCTTGGCTGATTTCTTTTGATTTTCCCATGATGTCAAGCAACGAGGCACTGGGTTTGAAGGTAGGCCTTGAAATTCATCCACAGGTACACCTCAAATTGACTCAAATGATGTCAATTAGCCTACCTTGACATCATTTTCTGGAATTTTCCTTGCTGTTTAAAGGCACAGTCAACTTAGTGTATGTAATCTTTTGACCCACTGGAATTGTGATACAGTGAATTATAAGTGAAATGATCTGTCTGTAAACAATTGTTGGAGAAAATACTTGAGTCATGCACAAAGTAGATGTCCTAACCGACTTGCCAAAACTATAGTTTGTTAACAAGAAATGTGTGTAGTGGTTGAAAAACAAGTTTTAATGACTCCAACCTAAGTGTATGTAAACTTCCGACTTCAATTTTTAAACAACATTTTTAGGAAAAAAACAGAATCATATTTTCAATTCACACCAAATCAAGTCAACATACACCCATAATGGACTTTTATAGTATGAAAATGTTCCAACAACAACTAAATCTTTGGATATTGCTAAGCATGTATCCAGATCTTTAAATTATGCTCTTTTCTCACAGCCCTGCCCAAAGCTACACTGACCATAAATCCAAACCCTGCATACACTGGAGAGACAGTAACTCTGACGTGTTCAGTGGGGTCTGACAGTGACTGGAGCTATACATGGTACAAAGACAACACTAAGAAAGTAGTGACCTTGACTGACAGACACACTACAACAGGAGCCACCTTCACCATCAGTAGACCTGCTGTGTCTGACCAGAGCCTCTACTGGTGTCAGGGAGAGATCAAGTCCAGATCCATATCATCAATCATCAGTGATCCTGTCAATATCACTGTGATTGGTGAGGAATTGTGTGTGTGTGTGTGTGTGTGTGTGTGTGTGTATCTGTGTGTGTGTAGACATGACTGTATATGTCAGTATTCTGATGACTAGATCTTCGTAAGTCAGACAGTTCAGACTGCATACTGTATGTTCAGAAATGACAACTTATGATATGGTCATGTTGTGATGAATGCTGATCAACAGTATTTTACATTCTAAGTTGTGTGATTGTATTTATTGTCTGTGGTGTGTCTGTACAGATAGACCAGTGGCTGTTCTGACCCTCCAACCCAACTGGCCTCAGATATTCAGTGGAGAGACTGTCACTCTCAGATGTAACATACAGGGAGGAGAAGAGATTGAGTAGGCTTTTTATAACCGTGGAAAGCCGTTCTACACGAAAACAGAGTCTGAGTACAGAATCAGTCCTGCAAAGAATGGTCTATATACCTGTGAAGGTCTTCAGAAAATCAATGGCTTAAAACACTCCGAGACAAGTAATGCTTTACAATTGACCGTGTTAGGTAAGTCTGTTTTTATGGGATTGCAAGAGAAAGAGACAGAATAGTGAGAAAAATACAAAAGGGATGAGGTCAAATAGCAGACAGTGAGATCAATGATGGAACTAAACTTAGTTTGATTTTGGTGTAAGGTACAATACCATGATAACAAAATGGGTAAACATTTTATACTAAAATGATTTAATTAAAGAACAAACATTTTAATTGTGTCATCTCCTTTATAACAGATAAACCCCAAGCTGTCCTGAGTGTCTCTCCTCAGTGGCTGAACCCTGGAGACTCAGTTACTCTGAGCTGTGGGGTTAAAGAGTCATCTACAGGCTGGAGGTTCTTCTGGTACCGAACTGTTCCCTACAGAGCTGGGTTACCCTCCCTATTGGACAAGTCCTACTCTGTAGAGCCTCTATCTGGCAATGGGACTACTGAAGACTCCTACACTCTGATCCCTGCTGGTCCTAATCACACAGGAGGTTATGTATGTAGAGCTGGGAGAGGAGACCCAGTCTATGACACACTCTACAGTGAACCTCAGTTTCTCTGGTCAGGAGGTAACTAACTGCATTGAAACTGCATTTAACCACATTTAAGTCATCCTCATGTGTATATATAACTATAAGTTTGACTTTTCCTCTTTGTATCAGACCTGCATCCTTCAGTGTCTCTCAGAATAAGACCCAACAGAACTCAACACTTTACATCAAAGTCTCTCTCACTAAGCTGTGAGGAGAAGGGGAACTCTACTGGATGGAGACTGAAGAGATACAGAGAGAGAGGAGTGGAGTAAGGGTTTGGCTCTAACTGGGGATCAATATCAGGGTCCACATGTACCATCAGGTTCACACTTGAAAAGGACAGTGGAGTGTACTTGTGTGAGTCTGCATCAGGAGAGTACAGTAATGCTGTCAACATCACAGTGGGTGGTACGTCTATTGTACAACATTCACTAACCTTTTTTACATTTCAATGTATGATAATGATGTTCAATTCTGAAACTGAATGAATGTATCTCATATAAAATACAATCTCATAAGACATTAAAATATTGTGTGTGATTATTCCAGATTTACAGTTTTATTTATATATTTTGTTACACAGCTGGTGCTGTGATCCTGGAGAGCCATGCCTATCCCATGACTGAGGGAGACTCTGTGACTCTGCTCTGTACAAATAGAAATCAGGAAACAAACCCAAACCACAAGGTTGATTTCTACAAAGATGGAGAACTCATCAGGAATGAGACCACAGGAGAGATGACCATCCCTGCAGTATCCAAGTCAGATGAAGGCTTCTATAAGTGTAAATCTAATGAAGGAGAATCACCAGAGAGCTGGGTGACAGTGAGAGGTGAGAAATCGGTTTTGATCACATTACCTTTTCATAATATCTGTGGTCATCAGTGATTTGTATTGTTAAAAAGCATACTGTAGGTTTGGAGTTGCAAGCTCAGGCTGGTCATCTGATCTCAAGTTAGATGTCAAATATATAATGTATATACATAATTTTTTCACTTTGTCCACTACTTTATTTATTTTCTATAACTACCTCAGAGTCTGATGGTGATTTGCTGTTCTCTCTCCAGGCATAACTCCTGGACCCTCTACATCAGTCCTAGTAGTAGTGGTTGTGGGCCTGGTTGTTGCTGGTGTTCTACTGGCCATTCTCCTGGTACTGCTGTGTCGATATAAAAACGGCAAAGGTGAGACTTTTATCAATTCTCATTTAACTTGTTTAAGAGAAAAATGTCGAATTACAAAATTTTAAAACAGTAATGTCCTGATATATTAATATGCATTTTTCATTACAGGTTCCTGTTGTAACAGGATATTCTCGTGAGTACACGTGTCTTTCAACTACGTTCCTTTTCATACAGTAAAATATCATCTGTGTGTTTCATGAGTATCTCTCTCCATGTAGGCCCCCCCAGCCACACAGCACCAACCTGGACCCCCAACAGGACCAAGGATCTACCCAGGGCCGGGCTCCTGATAAGTAAGCATTTCACTGTAATGTCTGCACCTGTTGTATTCGGCGCATGTGACCAATAAAATTTGATTTGATTTGATTTGATTTGATGCTGGGTATACACGTCTGCAGCATGGTCAGTCTCTCAGCCCAGATCACTATCACTCTCCTCTCTCTGTAACCTCACACACTGACCTTTCACCATCCACTTTGTATACAACATGTTACTGTACTCTGTCCCTAGGAAATCTGAGGGATAACCAACCAATTAATATTTCTCTCTCTTCTTTGACCAACAGGTGGCGCTAACATCTACGATACAATCACTCCCTCAGACAATAATGACAATGGTACTGTTACTCTATGTTAAGTTTAGCATGAATACAGTATAGAGTTGTTGTTGCAGTTGTTCTTCATATGTTTAATATGACTAGCATACTAAGACTAAGTAGATATATTAGTGTATTACCTCTATGTTTCAGATGCTGCTGCTGCTACTGCTGGACCAAGTGATGTGATGTACGCCCAGATTCAACTCAAAAAGTTGGACAAGAAAAAGAAAAGTAATTCTTAACTGTCACATAAATTAATACAAAATGTAGCAGTGTTTTTTACTCATCAAATTTGATACAAACTTACAAATTCTCTCCTCCTCCTCCTCTTCCTCCTCCTCCTCCTCCTTAGAAAAGCCAGCTGATCCAAAAGAAAATCCAGTCTATTCTGAGGTCAAGTTAGGGAAGGCCACAGGTAAGACCCATTCTACAGGTCGGCAGTCAGTGAAATCTAAATGTACAATTTTGGAATTTCAATGAAGATGCAGAATATGGAATAAGCTAATTCCATCATTTGTTGACTGGATATTTCAATTTTCAGCAGCAACTGGACATGCTGAGGTTGACCTATGCTGAGGTTGACCTTAAACAGAAGGCCAAAGCCAAGAAGAAGAAAGGTAAGACTAGAAATCCCTCCTTCCATATTCCCCCTATCATAACCTCACACCTCTTTGACCCCATATTGACTAGCTGTATATTATTATGTGTATAACTGTTCTATTATTCTGATGTTTATCCTCACCCCTTACAGAAACAGAAACCCCACCTGAGGCAGATTCGGTCTATTCTCAAGTGAAGCCAGTCACAGCCCCAGGTAAGACTAATAGCCATGTGCTATTGATACTTAATATGATACTAATAAGGAACTATTTCTCTGAAGGATAATGTATGTATTTAAAGTATGTATTTTTGTTTGATTCTTAAGAGTTTGTTTGACTGCATGTCCTAAACAACTTTGTGTGGTGATATGTTGCAGGACCTTGAGGGGGGCAGGGATGGAGGAATGGAGGGATGGAGGGATTGAGGGATGGAGGGATTGAGGAATGGAGGGATGGAAGGATGGAGTGATGGAAGGATGGAGTGATGGACGAATGGAGGGATGGATGGGTGGAAGGATGGAGGGATGGAAGAATGGAGGGACACACCATCAGAGGAGTAGCGGAAGGAAACGCGGGAACATGGATTATGAATGCTCAATGCACACAAGCAAACAGACACACACACACAATAACACCTTGTACTTTAAATATTTTTTTTTCGTATTTTATTTACCAACAGATATATTTTACTTAAGCATGGTTTAATTGTGTATTACTGTTACAGCTTTATATAAAATATAAGGTGTAATGATAACGGATCTTATCTGCAGCTACAGGAATTATCTGCCTTGTATTGTGTATTGAGTATTATTGTTTTGTTGTAATTGCGTTAAAATGTATCATCTTTAATGTATTATATCTGTCATTCAGATGATACAATAACATATTTGTATATGAATTTCCAAAATATTGTAGGTATTATTCACATTTTCTTCTAATGAGCTGTACTTTTAAAATATCTTTGTATTGAGCTTTTTAATGAACTATTTTTATCCACCAGATGGCATGAGTGCTTTCTTACAGTAAATGGATATTGTCATCATCATCAACTTTTCCATATAACCTGCTTTGGTCAAACCTCCTTTCAGCCTAATATAGATCTTAGGCTCCTAAATGTGTGAGTTAAAGTAAAAATGCCGTACCCCATCAGTGAAAGACCCATTGAGATTTTCAGAATGACTTTTTGGGGAAGTGTGCCGTCTCAGTTTTATGATGTCATATTCAAACAGACCACCATAGTCCCTGTGCCCAAGAAAGCGAAGGTAACCTTCCTAAATGATTAGTCCTCCCCTGTACTCCTTGTTCACCCACGACTGCATGGCCAAGCACGACTCAACACCATCATTAAGTTTGCTGACGACACAAAAGTGGTAGGCCTGATCACAGACAACGATGAGACAGCCTATAGGGAGGAGGTCAGAGACCTGGCAGTGTGGTGCCAGGACAACAACCTCTCCCTCAATGTGAGCAAGACAAAGTAGCTCATCGTGGACTGTAGGAAAAGATGGCCGAACAGGCCCCCATTAGCATCGACGGGGCTGTAGTGGAGTGGGTCGAGAGTTTCAAGTTCATTGGTGTCCACATCACCAACAAACTATCATGGTCCAAACACACCAAGACAGTCGTGAAGAGGGCACGACAACACCTTTTCCCCCTCAGGAGACTGAAAAGATTTGGCAGGGATCCCCAGATCCTCAAAAGGTTCTACAGCTGCACCATCGAGAGCATCATGACCGGTTGCATCACCACCTGGTATGGCAATTGCTTGTCATCTAACCGTTAGGCGTTACAGAGGGTAGTGCGTACGTCCCAGTACATCACTGGGACCAACCTTCCTGCCATCCAGGACCTATATACTAGGCGGTGTCAGAGGAAGGCCCAAAGAATTTTCAAATACTCCAGTCATCCAAGTCATTGACTGTTCTCTCTGCTACTGCACGGCAAGCGGTACCAGAGCGCCAAGTCTAGGTCCAAAAGGCTCCTTAACAGCTTCTACCCCCAAGCCATAAGACCGCTGAACAATTAATCAAATGGCCACTTGGACCTTTATTTTTACACTGCTGCTACTCGCAGTTAATTATTTATGCATGTTCACTTTACCCCTACCTACATGTACAAATTATCTTGACTAACCTGTACCCCCGCACATTGTCTCGGTACCAGTACCCCCTGTATATAGCCTCGTTATTGTTATAAATAATTTTATTGTGTTACTTTATTTTTTACTTTAGTTTATTTAGTAAATATTTTCTTAACTCTATTTTTTGAACTGCATTATTGGTTAAGTGCTTGTAAGTAAGCATTTCACAGTAAGGTCTACACCTGTTGTATTTGCGCTTGTGAAAATGTATGCACTCACTAACTGTAAGTCGCTCTGGATAAGAGCGTCTTCTAAATGACTAAAATGTCAAATGTAATGTGACAAATACAATTTGATTTGATATGATTTGATATCCTGTCTGCAGGAGTTCTGAGGAGCTGGTCAGTACTGGTACTGTGTATCACTTCCTTTTAATATTGAAATGTGGACATGCAAGTCTATGATGGCAAAGGGATCTTCCAAGTAAGCAAAGGTCAGGCTCATGGACCAGGGTCTGGTATTTACATGGAAACAATATTGAATATTTATATTACTGTGTTGAATTCCAGGTAGTAACCTACGGATGCATGATTACCAGTTCTCCCATATTGCCTCCTCATCCTAAAGATAGGTCATGCCGAATAATTACATTAGTGGTTTATGACTATTTTCAGTATCCCTGCATGGTCTGGAAGGTCACTGTTCCAGTTAGGGGGTTTCTGTGTCCATGTGTTTATGTCTATGTGGTCAGACAGACAGCCAGCAGTCATTGGCACTGCTCCTGAGAAACAGAAACTGGAAATGACATCACCAAAAGATGTTACCTGAAACGTAGAAGTGGGGCCTTTGTCAGAAACCTGAGACCCAATACCTTCTGAAAAAGTTGGCAGGTGTTTCATATCCCTCAGCCACACTGTCCTATGACCATGCTGAAGAAGTCATACAAACACTTCTCCAGACATATGAAGCCTAGATGAAAATGCACACACACTGTTATGATATTTTCTCTCTCTCTCTCGCTCTCTCTCTATAACCCCCCCTCTCGCTCGCTCTCTCTCCCTCTCTCTCTCTCTCTCTCTCTCTCTCTCTCTCTCTTTCTCTTTCTTTCTCTTTCGTTCTCTCTCTCCTCCCCAGAACCCTCCCTCTATCTTTCTCTGCAACTTTGAGTGGTCTGCTCATAAAGTAACAAAGCTACCGGTATCTGTGAAACACCATGACCATTAACCACACAACCACCAGCAGCTAGGAAACACACGCTCCAAAACCACCACCACCAGACTGGTCAGCACAGTGACAGACCCCAAACACACCCACACCTCATCGTCTAACTCTCAAACTGAGTGAAGGGTTATTTTCAGAGAACAACTATAGAATGTGACTTCCTTTTCAACTAACATACAGTAATTTTTTATAGAACAGCAGCCCTCATCAAAAGGAAGTCTCTGCTCTTTCTCTACTGTAGTATCTGAGGAATTATGACTTTGCTAATGTTTTCAAATAGAACCTGAGAGGAGGTTTATTCAGCTTAGAGGGAGCATCTGGGGAGTAGTTTTATGGGGACACCCCATAGAACAGAGGAAGTCTGTTGTGTGGAGACAGGTGATTGGTCTGTAGGGAAAAAACCCATATCAGATTACATAGGACATATACCACAGATAAGACAAAAGAAGACAGAATAATCATATTTGAGATGGGGCGATTATTCTCCGGGTATCTGCAGGTATCTGTAAATCGACGCTGTAACCCTTTGTTATGAATAAACCTTTATGATGAAAATACAGCGTCAGCGGTTCTCCTTGATCACACAGCATAATTAGCAACGTTTTCTCGACACAACACTACTCTTTCTTCTCTGTGTGTTTTGGTTAGTCAACTGCTTGCTACCAGTGACATTGATAGATAAGGACATACAGCTAGAGGAAACAGTCATACAACGCCTTAAAGAGATGTCTGGTGGTCCCTTCTCCTGCTTCTCCAAACAGGGAATATTCCTTCTCCTACTCTCCAACCTCCACTATGGTAAGTTTTGTGACAATTTTTATTCATTTGAACATTTTAAACACAATACAACAACAATACAACCATCGCCGAGGATGACACAAAAAAGTTTTTAAAATGTATCCCCATTGTGGACCTCAAGAAAATACATGAAAACAAAAATATACACAAGATAACATGAAAGCAAAAAACACCTAAAATACATCTCATCAATATGGAGGAAACCGTAAAAGGAATAAAATAGATTACCAAGTAACGTTCATTGAAACAATTATACTTTGTTGTGCAGTTTTAAAGCATTTTGCCCATAAACTATTTCTTAGGGTTTATCTTAAAACTCCCTAGCGTATATTGATGGATTTGATATGGTTTGGCACACCATTCCATTCCTCTGCGCCAGTGTTAAGGAAATAGCTTTTTCCAGCCATGCTCCTATAGAGCAGCAGTCTCATACTGGCAACACTGGCTCTGGTGTCATGACTATGAGAGTCTCTAATGAAATTAAAATAATCAGAAAGGTAACTGGGGGCAAGGTCATGTATCACTTTAAAAACCATCAACAGTTTAATCTGCACCACCAGGAGATTAACTGGAAGCCAGTTCAGTTCCCTGAAATGATTAGGACCAACGTGCGTCCCAATGGCTGAGCTTGAGTATAATTCTCATTAGTTTGTTTTGGGCCGTTTAAAGTTTGTCCTTCAGATTTTTTTATACTCCACTGAACCATGAGATAGAAGCATAGCCATAGTGGCACCGTATCAGAGATGTTTCCAGGGTCCTCATACTCTCTGTATCCAGGAACCTGGCTACCCTTGCCAGGAACTTTGTCCTGCAGTGAACATTTCCAATGGCCTTCAGAACCATAAGTTTGCATGTTATGTGTTGGTCCAGTTCACATCCCAATGTATGTAACATAGCATTTTTCCTTCACCACTACACCATTAAACTTGACCGAGAAGTTGGAAGAGTTTCTCACTTTGTTTTCGGAACCAAACAGGATACATTCTGTCTGCCTAAATGGATAACCACTTACTGACTTTAGTCAGTTGGCTGCTTAGGGTCTTTTCAACGGTCTCCTTAGTCTAATGTGAAACCAAGAGGGTAGAATAATTCTCATGTGCATGTGTTTGATGGTATGATAAAGTTTGGAAAACCGTTAGCTTTCTCTAAATTCATTGTTGGTCTATGCATGGTGTGTTGACTGTAGAATGCCTAGTCATCAGTGATTGGTTGGATATCTCGAAACGTTTGCTTTATTACTGTGTGATAACACCTACATAATACCTATATTCAGCAACATATCATGATGTATTGATTCTGCAGTGCTTCTAGAACGCAAGAGATCTTACGACCCTGTGCTAGATGCATGTCATTCATTAAATTTAAGGTGATATGGGACTGTATGTAATTATTGTTTGTATTACATAATAAGATACATTGCATGACTAGGATAACTGCAGTTCTTCCATAAATTCTTCAATTAACTGTAAGTGTATTTATTTCTTCATTCATGACTGATGTTTTTTTGTGTAAGGGTTTATAAAACATCACTTCAGACTGACATGTATTTATAATGTTGCCCATGCAGTATATGATGCATTTCTGGGGAATAATTACTCAGTAAACACAGTGGGATTTGTATTTGTGAGCTGAGGAGGAGTTATCAGATCCACCCCCAATTCTCTTTTCCTGTCATCTCATACTGTTCTGCTGAATGTGGGGGAGGAGCGGACTTTAATAAAGTAAAGATGGACCCACACACTCAGTTACTTAAAGATATAAAGTGCAAATATGTAAAGTGCCACGTACAGTATAAATGAAACCTGGAAATGCTCTATACAAATCCAATCCATTATTATCTATTATTGATTAGGTAAAACTTTGCATTGCAGAGTATTATTGTGTAATTAGTCATGTAGGCACACTGTAACAAGTATTACATTGTAACAATGAGTAATTGCAATACTTGCTACACCATACTTACATGAATAATTACACAGCAGTAAGTGTAACCATTGATTGATGTCAGAATGCCAATGTCCATTTTGGTGTTTCAGGTGTGGGTGTTTCTTCAAACCTGTCATTCCTCAAGACGGTAGGGGACTCTGTGACGATGCCTGCAGGCTTAGAGGGGCAAAATGTCACCCTAATTATGTGGAGGTATAGTGAAAAGGATATTGCAGAATTCAACTCAGAAGGTTTATATTTCCATGGATCCCAGTTCAAGGGGAGACTAGAAATGAATGCCAAAGACTTCAGTTTAACAATTAGGAAACTGACTCTGCAAGACTCAGGGGAATATCTAGTTATTGCTGAAACAGACAAGCAGATTCCCAGTAAGGCTGTCACTCTGCAGGTTCACGGTAGGAAGCTATCACCTTCTTTATATAGTTTACTTTTCTATGACTATAGTGTTAATGACATATTCCATCCTTTGTCTTACACTCTGGTAACATCTTGTTGACGACTGATTACAACTCTCTCTCTCTCTCTCTCTCTCTCTCTCTCTCTCTCTCTCTCTCTCTCTCTCTCTCTCTCTCTCTCAGAGCCTATATCCAAGGTGGTGATCCAGACAGACATCAAGCTATTGGCCAACCACTCCTGTACGGTGCGGCTGGTGTGCAACGTGTCCTGCTACTCCAACCTTACATTCACCTGGGAGAGAGACAATGAGATGTACTCATTGTGACGATGCCTGCAGGCTTAGAGGGGCAAAATGTCACCCTAATTATGTGGAGGTATAGCGAAAAGGATATTGCAGAATTCAACTCAGAAGGTTTATATTTCCTGGCATTAACACTATAGTCATAGAAAAGTAAACTATGTAAAGAGTTATATTTGGGAGTTGTGGTGAGGGAGGCCCGCTCTCTCCTTTCCCAGATGTTTAGTTCATTTCATTCCGATCTCCTCTGCATTATTGTAGCCATTTGCTGCAGCCTGTCAACTATGCCTCTGCCTATCCCTGTTCTCTCCTCTCCGCACAGGCTACACAAACGCCTCACACCGCGTGGCTGCTGCCTCTCTAACCTGGTGGTCCCTGCGCGCACCACTCACCTGGAGTTCCAGGTCTCAGGCAGCCTCTGGAACTGCCGTTCTGCTGCCAACAAGGCAGACTTCATCCCAGCCTATGCTACCCTCCAATCCCTCGACTTCTTGGCGCTGACGGAAACATGGATTACCACTGAAAACACTGCTACTCCTACTGCTCTCTCCTCATCTGACCATGTGTTCTCGCATACCCCGAGAGCATCTGGTCAGCGGGGTGGTGGCACAGGAATCCTCATATCTCCCAAGTGGACATTCTCAATTTTTCCCCTAACCCATCTGTCTATCTCCTCATTTGAATTCCATGCTGTCACAGTCACTAGCCCATTTAAGCTTAATATCCTTGTCATCTATCGCCCTCCAGGTTCCCTTGGAGAGTTCATCAATGAGCTTGACGCCTTGATAAGCTCCTTTCCTGAGGATGGCTCACCCCTCACAGTTTTGGGGGGTCTACATTTGACTCATTTCTCTCTGCCTCCTTCTTTCCACTCCTCTCCTCTTTTGACCTCACCCTCTCACCGTCCCCCCCTACTCACAAGGCAGGCAATACGCTTGATCTCATCTTTACTAGATGCTGCTCTTCTACTAATCTCACTGCAACTCCCCTCCATGTCTCCGACCACTACTTTGTATCCTTTTCTCTCTCGCTCTCCTCCAACACTACTCACTCTGCCCCTACACAGATGGTAATGCGCCGCCGCAACCTTCGCTCTCTCTCTCCCACTACTCTCTCCTCTTCCATCCTATCATCTCTTCCCTCTGCTCAATCCTTCTCCCTCCAATCTCCTGATTCTGCCTCCTCAACCCTCCTCTCCTCCCTTTCTGCATCCTTTGACTCTCTGTGTCCCCTATCCTCCCGGCCGGCTCGGTCCTCCCCTCCAGCTCCGTGGCTTGATGACTCATTGCGAGCTCACAGAACAGAGCTCCGGGCAGCGGAGCGGAAATGGAAGAAAACTAAACTCCCTGCCGACCTGGCATCTTTTCACTCCCTCCTCTCTACATTTTCTTCATCTGTTTCTGCTGCTAAGGCCACTTTCTACCACTCTAAATTCCAAGCATCTGCCTCTAACCCTAGGAAGCTCTTTGCCACATTCTCCTCCCTGCTGAATCCCCCCCCCCCCCCCCTCCTCCCTCTCTGTGGATGACTTCGTCAACCACTTTGAAAAGAAGGTTGACGACATCCGATCCTCGTTTGTTAAGTCTAATGACACTGCTGGTCCTGCTCACACTGCCCTACCCTATGCTTTGACTTCTTTCTCCCCTCTCTCTCCAGATAAAATCTTGCGACTTGTGACTGCAGGCTCACTCCTGGATTGCGTCCTACCTGACCGGTCGCTCCTACCAAGTGGCGTGGCGAGAAGCTGTCTCTGCACCACGTGCTCTCACCACTGGTGTCCCCCAGGGCTCAGTTCTAGGCCCTCTCCTATTCTCCCTATACACCAAGTCACTTGGCTCTGTCATATCCTCACATGGCCTCTCCTATCATTGCTACGCTGACGATACACAACTAATCTTCTCCTTTCCCCCTTCTGATAACCAGGTGGTGAATCGCATCTCTGCATGTCTGGCAGACAGTAATCCTTTTACCTCCCCCCCCACCTAAAAAAAAAAATTAAAAAAAAAAAAAAAAAATTTTTTTAAACATTGTGAAGTGGTTATCCCACTGGCTATAGGGTGAATGCACCAATTTGTAAGTCGCTCTGGATAAGAGCGTCTGCTAAATGACGTAAATGTAAATGTAATGTACGCAGACGCCCAGCAGATTCACCTCTCTCTCTCTCCTGCAGAGAGAGACATCATTGTAACATGCAATGCCTCCAACCTAGTCAGCTGGAAATCTGCCTTTGCAACAGTAAAGTGTAGTAATGACACAACCACACCAGGTACCTAGATATCATAATAATCCCTTCCATACACTTTTCAGTGTGCTTATATGCTTATTTACATTTACGTCATTAAGCAGACACTCTTATCCAAATATAATATATAATACATGTGATTACATTGGATGTATATGACATAGTGCCATTTAGTCTTTATCATATTGTATAGTCTAATCATGTGTGTTGTACAATATTTGACAGGACTGGTGTGGTATACCATCTATGTCGGAGTATCAGTAGGAGGCGCTGTGGTGCTGATCCTCACTGTAGCTGTGGCAGTGTGCTACTGCAGGGGCTGCCGTAACACAGGTATGTACTGCTTAGGGCCCTTAACTACATTTAAAGTGACATTTCAGGTGGTTCTAGAAGTATTCTTCAGCTGATATTATTTTTTTTTGTGTGGATTTGCTAGGAATTGGGAAAAGAGTGAGACCCCTCATAAGTGTTGTTTATTAATTCCTGGGTATGTTTGTTGATATCCTGTTTAAAATGTATCTGATTGGTTAATATTTTGTTCTTATCAAAGACAGCACTGTCAACACAATATATGCTGATGTTATGATCAACACAATCATTAAAGATGTAAGTATGCATTGCCGTTATTATTTATCTGAATGTGTGGAAGCTATATGTACTGTATTGTAATGGGCTGTATTTTGATTGCAGACAAGATCAAACAGTCAGGTAAACCCAATGTCCATCTATGAGACTGTCAATGATCTGGCTATCCCAAGATTGAATGAGGTAAGATATAAATAGTCATAATGTTAAAATGTCTGTGATTGAATGGAAGACTATGTACGGTAGTCTACTTTGAAAATAGTCAATACATTTCTTGATGCTGAAACAGTTTTTTCTTGATTATCTGTCACATGTAGCCGCAGACTCTGTATGACAAGATCGCATTTGGACGCCCAGAGCCCCCCACCTCTCCCTACCAGAAAGTACTGTGAGCTGAACAGGATGTGGTCATAGGCTGGGCCTTTCATAGATATAGAATCCTCTGCATCTTGCATGTGTATGTAGTTAGGCCAAGATGTTACTGGTTAATTTCATCACGACCTACACTATTTGCTTACTTTTTCATGATTGGAATCTTCTCCCTTTGTTGATTCTCATACATACAGTGTATCATAAGGCCTTATGTCTTTTTTTGAGGGCCTAGTTACAATTAGGAGATTCTGAAACGTGTAATTGGCAGTAGTAGACGTGGTGATCAAAAGTGATCATATGTTGGATTTCTATTTTATTGATTAAAGAGAATAGTTGTAGATAATAGAAATACATTGATTTGTGAGAATGATTTATGCAGGGGAGTAGAAAGTGTACTCTCTTCATTAGGATTATGTGCTTGCCAAGCATCAATTAGGTTGTAATCAGAGAGTATATGCTGGTGAGCCTTGGTTGCATGTGGATTGTAGTTAATCTTATTTGATTTGTCCACATGTCCAAAATGGCATTCATGTCTGTCCCAATAACCAGATGGTATTCAGTTAATAAAAATAAAAAGCTGTTCACAGAATAAAAAAAATATTCTACCTTTTTGCATACCTTGAGTGCCTTGTATTTAGAGTGCATTGTAGTTACCTCCCATGACTGTATTTGTTAGCCACAGAGACATGGTTGTTGTATTGAATAGTTTTCAGTACTGTAGCCTTCACCAAGTGAGTGTCTAAGTGAATATGTTATCTTTCAAATTAAACTCATTATGACAACACATTACATATATCATAAAACCTTTGAGGGCCTAGTTACACCCTAACACACTGGTCTGAAACTCCTGGTTTACAGGCCACATCAAGCCTGAGAGTCACATTATGCTGGCTTGGAACGTGATGTGAAATTCCTATTGGAATCCAGCCAGAGTTAGGATATCCAACAATTCATTCATAATGACTGTTGGGGTAGGGAAGATTGATTACTGAGCCTGCCTAAATTATATAAACTGGAACAGCCATATCAGTAATGGGTGAAATAAGTCGAACTACTAACAGATTGGATTATTTTTATTGGTTGATTAATCTCATGCTACACAAACATAAATAACATAAATTTTTCTAAAGTACATGCAAATACACAGGTATTGAAACAAACCATTCTGAAAATCAACCTGCAAGAGAGCATGCTGGAATAATGATCACGATAATGATAGGTGTGGTTTTGAGTTGTTTTCAGCAAACATGAATTTGTAATTTTACTTAACAAGCTTATTCAAATACAACTGACTTCAAGCAGTTTGTTGATTGAAGACACTAACACATTGGATCAAATTCTTGTCCTTTTTAAGTCCACTCAACTTGCATAATAACGCTAATTGGTTAAGAAACGCGTATAAATGAGTCAACAGTTGAGTCATCTACTTCTGAAATTACAGCCTGATGCACTCACATCGGTAAATTCAACATAAATTCCGCTGCTTTCATGTGTCCCGTTTAACTCACACAGCAGAGGGAACGTGTACAGAGACATGCCACAGTCCTAGCTAGGCTACTAAATGTTGCAGTCTGGCTTCGGTTTTTAAAGCTTAACAATGAATAACCAAAAAACTAAACCAGCAACAAAACACCATGAAAAGGAAAAACATGTAGGCCTGTTACAGCAACATTTGAGCAGTAGCCACGACTACTCAACTACAAGACATTTTGAATGCACCATGCAGCAATGCTGCGTTCAATTGCACAGGTGATCCATGCGGTGCAAAACAATGAAAAACATGTTTTAAGTTTAAATGTTACAACCACCTAGCTACGTTTTTATTATTTCGAGTTATTAAATACTTTTTGATTAGGGTATCAGCATATTGTGCACATCTGCAAGCATAGCAGCAAAGGCTGGACAAATACAGTGGGGAAAAAAAGTATTTAGTCAGCCACCAATTGTGCAAGTTCTCCCACTTAAAAAGATGAGACAGGCCTGTAATTTTCATCATAGGTACACGTCAACTATGACAGACAAATTTAGAAAAAAAAATCCAGAAAATCACATTGTAGGATTTTTTATGAAGTTATTTGCAAATTATGGTGGAAAATAAGTATTTGGTCACCTACAAACAAGCAAGATTTCTGGCTCTCACAGACCTGTAAATTCTTCTTTAAGAGGCTCCTCTGTCCTCCACTCGTTACCTGTATTAATGGCACCTGTTTGAACTTGTTATCAGTATAAAAGACACCTGTCCACAACCTCAAACAGTCACACTCCAAACTCCACTATGGCCAAGACCAAAGAGCTGTCAAAGGACACCAGAAACAAAATTGTAGACCTGCACCAGGCTGGGAAGACTGAATCTGCAATAGGTAAACAGCTTGGTTTGAAGAAATCAACTGTGGGAGCAATTATTAGGAAATGGAAGACATACAAGACCACTGATAATCTCCCTCGATCTGGGGCTCCACGCAAGATCTCACCCCGTGGGGTCAAAATGATCACAAGAGCGGTGAGCAAAAATCCCAGAACCACACTGGGGGACCTAGTGAATGACCTGCAGAGAGCTGGGACCAAAGTAACAAAGCCTACCATCAGTAAGACACTACGCCGCCAGGGACTCAAATCCTGCAGTGCCAGACGTGTCCCCCTGATTAAGCCAGTACATGTCCAGGCCCGTCTGAAGATTGCTAGAGTGCATTTGGATGATCCAGAAGAGGATTGGGAGAATGTCATATGGTCAGTTGAAACCAAAATATAACTTTTTGGTAAAAACTCAACTCGTCGTGTTTGGAGGACAAAGAATGCTGAGTTGCATCCAAAGAACACCATACCTACTGTGAAGCATGGGGGTGGAAACATCATGCTTTGGGGCTGTTTTTCTGCAAAGGGACCAGGACGACTGATCCGTGTAAAGGAAAGAATGAATGGGGCCATGTATCGTGAGATTTTGAGTGAAAACCTCCTTCCATCAGCAAGGGCATTGGAGATGAAACGTGGCTGGGTCTTTCAGCATGACAATGATCCCAAACACACCGCCCGGGCAACGAAGGAGTGGCTTCGTAAGAAGCATTTCAAGGTCCTGGAGTGGCCTAGCCAGTCTCCAGATCTCCATCCCATAGAAAATCTTTGGAGGGAGTTGAAAGTCAGTGTTGCCCAGCGACAGCCCCAAAACATCACTGCTCTAGAGGAGATCTGCATGGAGGAATGGGCCAAAATACCAGCAACAGTGTGTGAAAACCTTGTGAAGACTTACAGAAAACGTTTGACCTGTGTCATTGCCAACAAAGGGTATATAACAAAGTATTGAGAAACTTTTGTTATTGACCAAATACTTATTTTCCACCATAATTTGCAAATAAATTCATAAAAAATCCTACAATGTGATTTCTGGATTTTTTTTCTCATTTTGTCTGTCATAGTTGACGTGTACCTATGATGAAAATTACAGGCCTCTCTCATCTTTTTAAGTGGGAGAACTTGCACAATTGGTGGCTGACTAAATACTTTTTTCCCCCACTGTATATATATATATATATATATATATATAATTTAGTTATTAAGTTAAATTAAGACTAATGAAATTAGTGTACCAATCAGTTAAAAGTGTCAGGTGTCAGTGTGCAGCGGTAGGACGGAGTCAGGCGCAGGACACAGAACTGAGTAAATAACGAACTTTACTCGGAAAACAACAAATCTTATTTCCACGCAGGGAAATAAAACAGCTCACAGCATTATACAACCCCAAGCAAAGAACAATCACTCACAAAACCATGAGGGAAGCAGAGGGTTAAATAGGGAAATAAACATAACGTGATGGGAACCAGGTGTGTACAATCAAGACAAAACATACACCGGGGCCTCACTGCGGTGGCGGTTGGCGCTCGCCTTCTGTCGCCTGATGGCCCGTTGCAGGCGCAAGTGGGCAGCGTCCCATGTCTCCTCCCAGCGCCGAAACCTTTCCGCCACCGCAGGTGCCTTGATCTGGCTCTGATGCCACGGTGCCAGGACCGGCTGATAACCTAGTACACACTGAAACGGAGACAGGTTAGTGGAGGAGTGGCGGAGGGAGTTTTGGGCCATCTCTGCTCAGGGGATGAAAGCCGCCCACTCCCCCTGGCCCGTCCTGGCAATAGGACCGCAGAAACCTACCCACATCCTGGTTTACTCTCTCAACCTGCCCATTAATCTCGGGGTGAAACCCTGAGGTCAGGCTGACCGAGACCCCCAGAGGTTCCTTGAACGCCCTCCAGACCCTCGATGTGAACTGGGGACCCCGATCAGACACTATATCCTCAGGCACCCCGTAGTGCCGGAAGACGTGTGTAAACAGAGCCTCCGCAGTCTGTAAGGAAAGGAAGGAGATGGCAGGACTTAGAAAACCGATCCACAACGACCAGGATCGTGGTGTTACCTTGTGATGGAGGAAAATCCATCACAAAATCCACCGATAGGTGTTACCGCGGCCGTTGTGGAACGGGTAGGGGTTTTAATTTCCCTCTGGGCAGGTGTCTAGGTGCCTTGCACTGAGCGCAAACCGAGCAGGAGGAAACATAAACCCTCACGTCCTTAGCTAAAGTGGGCCACCAGTACTTCCCACTAAGACAGCGCACTGTCTCTGGTCATCCTGGCACTGTTCGACTGATGCCAGGATGACCAGAGGAGGGTGACGTGTAAGCCCAACAGATCAATCGATCGCGGACATCAGACGGAACGTACATACGCCCAACTGGACACTGGGTGGGAGTGGGCTCCGTACATAAAGCCCGGCTGATGTCCGCGTCAACCTCCCATACCACCGGTGCCACCAGGCAAGAAGCTGGAAGTATGGGAGTGGGATCCGTGGACCGCTCCTCTGTGTCATACATCCGGGACAGAGCATCTGCCTTAGCGTTCTGGGAACCTGGTCTGTAGGACAGGGTGAAAACAAAACAGGTGAAAAACATGGCCCACCTTGCCTGACGAGGGTTCAGTCTCCTCGCCGCCCGGATGTCTCCAGATTGTGGTGGTCAGTCCAAATGAGGAAAGGGTGTTTAGCCCCCTCAAGCCAATGTCTCCACGCCTTCAGAGCCTTGACCACAGCTAACAGGTCCCGGTCCCCCACATCATAGGCGGAGCTTTGGTGGCGTACCCAAGCAGTGAGACAGCACAGCTCCTATCCCAGCCTCGGACGCGTCCACCTCTACTATGAATGCCAAGGAGGGATCCGGATGAGTCAGCACGGGAGCCGAGGTAAACAAAGACTTCAGGTGACCAAAAGCCCTGTCCGCCCCAGTTGACCACTGCAGTCGCACAGATCCTGTCATCTATATACACCACTACACCCTGCCTGTGCAGGTCCCTGAAGATCTCGTCTACATAGTATTGGAAGACTGATGGAGCATTCGTCAACCCGTACGGCATGACGAGGTACTCATAGTGCCCAGAGGTGGTACTAAATGCAGTCTTCCACTCATCCCCCTCCCGGATACGCACCAGGTTGTACGCGCTCCTGAGATCCAATTTTGTGAAGAAGCGCACCCCGTGCAATGACTCGGTGACACTGGCTATGAGAGGCAATGGGTAACTGTACTTCACCGTGATCTGATTGAAACCCCGATAGTCAATGCACGGGCGTAAACCTCCATACTTCTTCTTCACAAAAAACAAACTTGAGGAGGCAGGTGAAGTGGAAGGCCGAATATATCCCTGTCCTAGAGATTCGGAGACATATGTTTCCATAGCCGCCGTCTCCTCCTGTGAAAGAGGATAAACGTGACTCCTGGGAAGTGCTGCTTCTACCTGGAGATTTATCGTACAATCCCCCCGTCGATGGGGTGGTAATTGAGTCGCCTTCTTTTTACTGAAGGCGAGAGCCAAATCGGCATATTCTTGGGGGATGTGCATGGGGGAGACCTGGTTTGGACTCTCCACCGTAGTTGCACCTATGGAAACACCTACACACCCCCCTGAGCACTGACGTGACCATCCCTTCAGACCCCTCTGTTGCCACGAAATAGTGGGGTCATGATGGGCCAACCAGGGAAGCCCCAACACCACAGGAAACGCAGGAGAATCTATCAGGAGGAGACTTATACTCTCCTCATGACCCTCCTGCGTTATCATACCTAGTGAGCTGTGACCTCCCTAATCAGGCCCGATCCTAAAGGACGACTATCTAAGGCATGTACAGGGAAGGGCACATCAACAGGAACAATAGGGATCCCTAATTGAAGTGCAAATGCACGGTCAATGAAGTTCCCAGCTGCGCCTAAATCTACTAGCGCCTTATGCTTGGAATACGGGGAAAACTCAGGAAACTTTGTGCGCAACAGGGAGCTCTGGGTGAGTCGGGTGCCTACTCACCTGGGATGATCCACCAGTGCCCTGCCTGCTGCCTCGACTCCCTGGGGAACCTCCCCAGCACCGACCAGCAGTGTGCCCTCTGCGGCCACAGGTGGTGAAGGAAAGGGCCCCCCCTCCGGTCACCCTAAGAGCAGCACTTCCGAGCTCCATAGGTATAGACTTGGAAGTGCTGGGGGATGTAACGGACGGAACCCAATCCGAGCGTTCGCGGGTGGTCAACAGGTTATCCAGCCAGATGAATTAATCCACCAGCTGGTCGAGGTTAAGGATGGTGTCCCTGCAGGCCAGCTCCCGACGGATGTCCTCCCGTAGATTACACCGGTAATGGTCGATCAGGGCCCTCTCATTCCATCCCGCGCTGGCAGCCAAGGTCCTGAAGTCCAGTGCGAAGTCCTGTGCGCTCCTCTTCCCTGTCTGAGATGGACCAAGCGTTCCCCCGCCGCTCTCCCCTCAGGCGGATGATTGAAAACCGCCCGGAAGCGTCGGGTGAAATCCTCGTAACGGACCAACATAGCGTCTATCTCTCCCCATTCGGCGTTGGCCCATTCCAGCACTTTCCCCGACAAACAGGAGATGAGGGCAGACACTCTCTCGTATCCCGATGGGAGCCGGGTGTATGGTCACCAGGTAGAGCTCCACCTGGAGCAGGAACCCCTGGCACCCGGCAGCCGTCCCATCATAGGCCTTCGGGAGCGAGAGACGAATCCCAATGGTTCCAGGTGACGGAGGGGTGGACAGCGGTGGGGGTAGAGGTGAAGTTGATGGGGGTGTGGAAAAACCCTCTCTCTCCCATCGCTCCATGGTGTGCAGCACGCAATCCATTGCTGTGCCCAGATTGTGGAGCATAGTCGCGTGCTGCTGGACGCGCTCCTCCACCGGTACCGGAGGACTGGGTGCACCTGCTGACTCCATAGGTGGTGCGTGATTCTGTCAGGTGTCAGTGTGCAGCGGTAGGACGGAGTCAAGCGCAGGACACAGAACTGAGTAAATAATTAACTTTACTAGGAAAACAACAAATCTAATTTCCATGCAGGGAAATAAAACAGCTCACAGCATTATACTGTCACGGTTTACTAAGCCAGAACCCAGAAGCAGACCAGGACAAGGTGAGTTGAAACGAAGGTGAGTCTTTATTTAACAGATTCAAAAAAACGATGTAGAATAATCCAGGGGACAGAGCGGACGGCGGAGATGAGTTGGTGGAGGTGCAGTGGTAGATCCAAGAATGGCTCGGCAGCCGCCGACAACCAGGCAGGGGTTGGGTGAAGGTTCCGGGAGATTGACTGCAGATAGAAACAAAACGGAGGTAAGTACACGGCAAGCCAACAAGGTGCAAAACAACAAAACTAACGCTAGAAACTCCAAGGCTGATACACTGACAAACATACTGTTCATGGCTAACGATCCGGCAGGGAATGGATGTCAGGTCAGGGCTTAAGAAGGGTGATGATCAGGACCACGTGTGCAGACCGCTGATGAGATGCAGGTGCGGTTAATCGGGAGATCTCCCGCCTAGCAACGTCGCCCGGCAACCAGGCCGGGAGCGTTCACGAACCCTCAGGAACCTGGAGATTCCGAGCAGAAAAATGGCAACACAGGCAGGAACCGACTCAGGATGCAGGGTTCATGACTGTACCCCCCCTCCGACGAACGCCACCGGGCGGACTACCCGGAGCGCCAGGATGGAGGCGGTAGAAGTCACGAAGGAGGTCAGCAACCAGGATCTGGCGCCGAGGAATCCAACTCCTCTCTTCAGGACCATACCCCTCCCAGTCCACGAGATACTGGAAACCCCGGCCCCGCCGTCTGGAATCCATAATGCGGCGCACCGTGTCCGATCATCCGAGGGGGAGGAGGAGGAGGCGGAGGGGGTAACAGAGGACTGAGGAGAACAGGCTTGAGGCAGGAGACATGAAAGGTGGGATGGACTCTGAGCGTTCTAGGTAACTTGAGTCGAACCGCCACAGGATTGATCACCTTCTCCACCACAAACGGACCAATGGACTTCGGTGACAGTTTCTTAGACTCAGTCCGCAGAGGAAGATCCCGTGTGGCCAACCAGACCCTATCTCCGATGGTATAGGTGGGGGCGGGAATCCGGCGACGATTTGCCTGGAGCTGATACCGGTCAGAAACTCTAAGGAGGGCCTTTCTGGCCCGATGCCAGGTCCGGTGGCAACGACGAATGTGGGCCTGAACAGAGGGCACTGAGAGATCCTTCTCCTGAGAAGGAAACAAGGGAGGTTGGTAGCCATACAGGCACTGGAAGGGAGACATCCCAGTGGCAGATGTAGGGAGAGTATTGTGGGCATACTCAACCCAAGGCAACTGAGAGACCCAGGAGGTGGGGTTGGAGGAGACAAGGCAGCGTAGCGTGGATTCCATCTTCTGGTTGGCTCTCTCCGCCTGACCATTAGATTGGGGGTGAAAACCAGATGTGAGACTGACTGTAGCTCCAATGGCCAAACAGAAAGACTTCCAGACAGCAGAGGTAAACTGAGGGCCACGGTCGGAAACTATGTCACTGGGCAACCCGTGGACCCTGAAAACCTCCCTAACCAGGATCTCGGACGTCTCAGAGGCCGAGGGAAGCTTGGAAATGGGCACAAAGTGGGCGAACTTGCTGAATCTGTCCACGATAGTCAGAATGACCGTGTTCCCCTCAGAAGAGGGCAACCCAGTGACAAAGTCCAGGGCCAGATGCGACCATGGTCGCCGGGGAATAGGGAGGGGGTGAAGTAGTCCAGAGCTGGGCCGGTTGGCACTCTTATTCTGCGCACACACTGGACAGGCAGCAACAAACCTCCGAGTATCTTCTCCCATGGCCGGCCACCAAAATCGTCTGCGAAGTAACGCCATGGTCCGGGCCACGCCAGGGTGACAAGCCATCTTGCTGGCGTGGGACCATTGGAGGACAGCAGAACGAACCGACTCAGGCACAAACAAATGACCGGGTGGATCGTTACCGGGACCGGGCTGCGTCCGAAGGGCCGCCATAACCTCCTCCTCAATCCTCCACATAACTGCTCCCACGACACAGTTCCGGGGAAGAATCGTCTCGGTCTTGGCCCCACTCTCCTCCGTCTTGGAGAACATCCGGGACAAGGCGTCCGCCTTGCCGTTCTTAGACCCAGGTTGGAACGTCAGGGAAAAATTTAAGCATCCGAAAAACAAAGCCCACCTGGCCTGACGGGAGTTGAGACGTCTAGCCGATTGCACGTAAGCAAGATTCTTGTGGTCGGTCCAGACAATAAACGGTTGCTCCGCCCCCTCCAACCAGTGGCGCCACTCCTCCAAGGCAAGCTTCACCGCGAGAAGCTCCCGGTTACCAACATCGTAGTTCCTCTCCGCAGACGAAAGACGACGAGAGTAGTAGGCGCAGGGATGGAGTTTCCCGTCAGTGGAGCATCGCTGGGACAGGATGGCGCCAACCCCCACATCAGACGCATCCACTTCCACGACGAACTGACGGGCCGTGTCAGGTTGAGAGAGAATCGGTGCGTTGGTGAATCGCCTCTTCAAATCCAGGAACGCTCGGTCCGCCTCAGGGTTCCAACTGAAGGTCCTGGTACTGGAAGTCAGGGCAGTTAAAGGAGCGGCCACACGGCTGTAATCCCGGATGAATCTGCGATAGAAATTCGCAAACAGTTTGGCCGGGCGGCCAGCGCTAGGAAGAGTCTTGGTGGCTCCAAACTTATTCCATTTAAGAATGATGGAGGCCAAAGTGTTTTTGGGGACCTTCAATGCTGCAGAAATGTTTTGGTACCCTTCCACAGATCTGAGCCTCAACGCAATCCTGTCTTGGTGCTCTACGGACAATTCCTTCGACCTCATGGCTTGTTTTGCTCTGACAAGCAGTGTCAACTCTGGGACCTTATATAGACAGGTGTGTGCCTTTCCAAATCATGTCCAATCAATTGAATTCCAACAGGTGGACTCCAATCAAGTTGTACAAACATCTCAAGGATAATCAATAGAAACAGGATGCACCTGAGCTCAATTTCGAGTCTCATAGCAAAGGGTCTGAATACTTATGTAAATAAAGTATTAATGTTTATGTTTATTTTTAATACATTTGCAAAAATATCTAAACCTGTTTTACTTTGTCATTATGGGGTATTGTGTGTAGATTGATGAGGATTATTATTTTTTCATCAATTTTAGAAAATATAAACTGTGTTAGTGTGTTTGTTTATGAACACTAATTACCTGATTTACTAAGCCTTTAAGAGAAAAAGGAATAAGACATGTTGGTGCCTCTCCTTGTGCAGGAGGCTATCAGCGGTCGTCGTCACCGGCATTCTAGCTGCCACTGTTCCTTTTTCTATGTTTTTGTCTTGATTGTACACACCTGGTTCCCATCACGTTATGGTTATTTCCCTATTTAACCCTCTGGTTCCCTCATGGTTTTGTGCGTGATTGTTCTTTGTTTGGTGTTGTATATGTCATGAACCCTGCATCCTGAGTCGGTTCCTGCCTGTGTTGCCATTTTTCTGCTCGGAATCTCCAGGTTCCTGAGGGTTCGTGAACGCTCCCGGCCTGGTTGCCGGGCGACATTGCTAGGCGGGAGATCTCCCGATTAACCGCACCTGCATCTCATCAGCGGTCTGCACACCTGGTCCTGATCATCACCCTTCTTAAGCCCTGACCTGACATCCATTCCCTGCCGGATCGTTAGCCATGAACAGTATGTTTGTCAGTGTATCAGCCTTGGAGTTTCTAGCGTTAGTTTTGTTTTTTTGCACCTTGTTGGCTTGCCGTGTACTTACCTCCGTTTTGTTTCTATCTGCAGTCAATCTCCCGGAACCTTCACCCAACCCCTGCCTGGTTGTCGGCGGCTGCCGAGCCATTCTTGGATCTACCACTGCACCTCCACCAACTCATCTCCGCCGTCCGCTCTGTCCCCTGGACTATTCTACATCGTTTTTTTGAATCTGTTAAATAAAGACTCACCTTCGTTTCAACTCACCTTGTCCTGGTCTGCTTCTGGGTTCTGGCTTAGTAAACCGTGACAGAACGATCCGGCCAGAAATGAACCCAGCGGACCTGGACTCTGTTCGCCATGCCATTACCCATCAGGAGAAGATGTTGGGACAACATAGCACGGCGCTACAGGAGATAGCTTTGTCCGTTCTGAACTTTTCTACCAGTCTGACGAAGATCCAGGCTCAGCTCAGTTTGCCGGTGGAGAATCCACGACCGGTTTCACCCATCTCGCCTGCCGCTTCTGGAGCTGTGCCCTTCCGTGAGCCCAAGGTTCCGACGCCTGATAAATATGAGGGGGAGTTGGGAAGATGCCGTTCTTTCCTTATGCAGTGTGGATTAGTGTTCGATCTACAGCCCCACTCTTATGCCACAGACAAGGCTAGGATAGCCTTTGTCATTGAGTTGCTGCGTGGTCGAGCTCTGGAGTGGGCTTCAGCCGTTTGGGAACAACAGGACACCTGCATGGCCTCATACCAGGAGTTCACGGCCGAGATGAGGAAGCTATTTGACCATCCCGTCCGAGGTATGGACGCAGCTAGGCGCCTGTTTTCGCTTCGCCAAGGAACTCGCAGCGTTGCCGACTTCGTGATCGAGTTCAGGACTTTGGCTGTGGAGAGTGGGTGGAATGAGGAGTCTCTGCAAGCGGCCTTTTACCAGGGGCTGTCGGAGCAGCTCAAGGATGAGTTGATCTCCTATCCGGAGCCTAGTGACCTGGACAGCTTGGTAGCCTTGTCTATTCGGGTGGATAACCGAGTTCGAGAGAGAAGGAGGGAGAAGCAATGGGGCCCGTCCACTTGTTCCCGGCGGTCGTCAAACTGCTCGGCTCGCTAAGGTTGGGAGGACTTTTAGCGAGCCAGTTTCAACCTCTCAATACCTCTGTCAGACCCCGTTTCCCGGCTACCCTCATGAACAGGAATCAGAGTCTAGCGATTACCGCTTTCGTCGATTCAGGTGCCGATGGAAGCTTTATTGATGCCGAAGTGGTGGAACAGCTGGGGCTTTCCAAGGAGCGATTACCGGAAGCCATTGAAGCTACCACTCTGAACGGCAGTAGTCTGGCACGTATCACGATGAGGACTGAACCGGTTAAGATGCTGTTGTCAGGGAATCATTCTGAGGTGATCTCATTCTTCATTCTGCCTTCTTCCCATGTTCCTCTGGTCCTTGGATACCCCTGGCTGAAAGAACACAATCCCACGTTCGATTGGGTGACTGGCAAGGTAACTAGTTGGAGCCTTGAGTATCATGCTAACTGCCTCAAGACTGCCTGTTCCCATTCTGTTCCCAGTCAGGTGATTGAGGCTAGACCCCCAGATTTGTCCCTGGTTCCCGAGACATATCACGATTTGGGGGAAGTGTTCAGTAAGCAGAGGGCTCTGTCACTCCCTCCCCACCGACCATATGACTGTGCCATAAACCTGTTCCCTGGAGCTGTCTATCCCAAGGGACGGTTATACAGCATCTCACTCTGACAGCACTCCACCAATCAGGCCTTTATGGTAGTGGCCAGACGGAAGCCTCTCCTCAGTAAAAGGCACATGACAGCCAGCTTAGAGTTTGCCAAAAGGCACCTAAAGACTCTCAGACCGTGAGAAACAAGATTCTCTGATCTGATGAAACCAAGATTGAACTTTTTGGCCTGAATGCCAAGTGTCACGTCTGGAGGAAAAGTGGCACCATCCCTACGGTGAAGCATGGTGGTGGCAGCATCATGCTGTGGGGATGTTTTTCAGCGGCAGGGACTGGGAGACTAGTCAGGATTGAGTGAAAGATGATCGGAGAAAAGTACTGAGAGATCCTTGTTGAAAACCTGCAAAGGTTCACCTTCCAACAGGACAACGACCCTAAGCCCACAACCAAGACAACGCAGGAGTGGCTTCAGGACAAGTCTCTGAATGTCCTTGAGTTGCCCAGCCAGAGCCCGGACTTGAACCCGATCAAACTTATCTGGAGAGACCTGAAAATAGCTGTGCAGCGAAGCTCCCCATCCAACCTGACAGAGCTTGAGAAGATCCGCAGAGAAAAATGGGAGAAACTCCCCAAATACAGGTGTGCCAAGCTTGTAGCGTCTTACCCAAGAAGACTCTAGGCTGTAATCGCTGCCAAAGGTGATTCAACAAAGTACTGAGTAAAGGGTCTGAATACTTATGTAAATGTGATATTTCAGTTTTGTATGTGTCTAAACCTGTTTTTGCTTTGTCATTATGGGGTATTGATGAGGAAAAAACAACAATATAATCAATTTTAGAATAAGGCTGTAACGTAACAAAATGTGAAAAAGTCAAGGGGTCTGAATACTTTCCGAATGCGCTGTACATAGTAACAAACAGAGCAAGGTGTGCGCTGTCATGAACAGCGCCGGAGAAGATGGCTGCCGTTTTACAGCCCTCTAACCAATTGTACTATTATGTGTGTTTTTCCGCGTTATTTGTAATTTATTTTGTACATAATGTTTCTGCCATCGTCTCTTATAACCAAAAAGAGCTTCTGGATATCAGGACAGCGATTACTCACCTCGTATTGGACGAAGATTTTTTCTTCAACGAGGCGGCCGCGAAGGATATCATACAGACACCCGACAAGGCCCAAATCCCCGTCATTCGCGTGAGGAAGAGACGGAGATATCGTGGACGCAGATCGGGGTGCCTTGTAAGGATCCGACGGCGAGCGAGTAAACTGCCTCTTCCATCAATCCTATTAGCCAACGTTCAATCTTTTGAAAATAAAGTGGACGACTTAAGATTACGGTTATCCTACTAACGGGACATTAAAAACTGTAATATCTTATGTTTCACCGAGTCGTGGCTGAACGACGACAATGATAACATTCAGCTAGCAGGCTTTACGCTGCATCGGCAGGACAGAACGGCTGACTCCGGTAAGACAAGGGGTGGCGGTCTGTGTATATTTGTAAACAACAGCTGGTGCACAAAATCAAATACTAAGGAAGTCTCAAGGTTTTGCTCGCCTGAGGTAGAGTATCTTATGATAAGCTGTAGACCACACTATTTACCAAGAGAGTTTTCATCTATATTTTTCATAGCTGTCTATTTACCACCACAAACCAATGCTGGCATTAAGATTGCACTGAATGAGTTGTACAAGGCCATTAATCAACAGGAAAACGCTCATCCAGATGCAGCGCTCCTAGTGGCCGGGGACTTTAATGCAGGGAAACTTAAATCCGTTTTACCTCATTTCTACCAGCATGTTAAATGTGCAACCAGAGGGAAAAAAACTCTAGACCACCTTTACTCCATACACAGAGACGCATACAAAGCTCTCCCTCGCCCTCCATTTGGCAAATCTGACCATAACTCTATCCTCCTGATTCCTGCTTATAAGCAAAAACTAAAGCAGGAAGCACCAGTGACTCGGTTAATAAAAAAGTGGTCAGATGAGGCAGATGCTAAGCTACAGGACTGTTTTGCTAGCACAGACTGGAACATGTTCCGGGATTCTTCAGACAGCATTGAGGAGTACACCACATCAGTCACTGGCTTCATCAAGTGCATCGATGATGTCGTCCCCACAGTGACCGTACGTACATACCCCAACCAGAAGCCATGGATTACAGGAAACATCCGCACTGAGCTAAAGGGTAGAGCTGCCGCTTTCAAGGAACGGGACTCTAACCCGGACGCTTATAAGAAATCCCGCTATGACCTCCGACGAACCATCAAACAGGCAAAGAGTCAATACAGGTCTAAGATTGAATCGTACTACACTGGCTCTGACGCTCGTCGGATGTGGCAGGGCTTGAAAACTATTACAGACTACAAAGGGAAGCACAGCCGCGAGCTGCCCAGTGACACAAGCCTACCAGACGAGCTAAACCACTTCTATGCTCGATTCGAGGCAAGCAACACTGAAGCATGCATGAGAGCACCAGCTGTTCCGGATGACTATGTGATCACGCTCTCCGTAGCCGATGTGAGTAAGACTTTTAAGCAGGTCAACATTCACAAGGCCGCAGGGCCAGACGGATTACCAGGACGTGTACTCCGAGCATGTGCTGACCAACTGGCAAGTGTCTTCACTGACATTTTCAACATGTCCCTGACTGAGTCTGTAATACCAACATGTTTCAAGCAGACCACCATAGTCCCCGTGCCCAAGGACTCTAAGATAACCTGCCTAAATGACTACCGACCCGTAGCACTGACGTCTGTAGCCATGAAGTGCTTTGAAAGGCTGGTCATGGCTCACATCAACAACATTATCCCAGAAACCCTAGACCCACTCCAATTTGCATACCGCCCCAACAGATCCACAGATGATGCAATCTCTATTGCACTCCACACTGCCCTTTCCCACCTGGACAAGAGGAACACCTACGTGAGAATGCTATTCATTGACTACAGCTCAGCATTCAACACCATAGTGCCCTCTAAGCTCATCACTAAGCTAAGGATCCTGGGACTAAACACCTCCCTCTGCAACTGGATCCTGGACTTCCTGACGGGCCGCCCCCAGGTGGTAAGGGTAGGTAACAACACATCTGCCACACTGATCCTCAACACGGGGGCCCCTCAGGGGTGCGTGCTCAGTCCCCTCCTGTACTCTCTGTTCACCCATGACTGCATGGCCAGGCACGACTCCAACACCATCATTAAGTTTGCCGACGACACAACAGTGGTAGGCCTGATCACCGACAACGATGAGACAGCCTATAGGGAGGAGGTCAGAGATCTGGCCTTGTGGTGCCAGGACAACAACCTCTCCCTCAACGTGACCAAGACAAAGGAGATGATTGTGGACTACAGGAAAAAAAAGAGGACTGAGCACGCCCCCATTCTCATCGACGGGGCTGTAGTGGAACAGGTTGAGAGCTTCAAGTTCCTTGGTGTCCACATCACCAACGAACTATCATGGTCCAAACACACCAAGACAGTCGTGAAGAGGGCACGACAAAGCCTATTCCCCCTCAGGAGACTAAAAAGATTTGGCATGGGTCTTCAGATCCTCAAAAAATTCTACAGCTGCACCATCGAGAGCATCCTGACTGGTTGCATCACCGCCTGGTATGGCAACTGCTTGGCCTCCGACCGCAAGGCACTACAGAGGGTAGTGCGTACGGCCCAGTACATCACTGGGGCAAAGCTTCCTGCCATCCAGGACCTCTATACCAGGCGGTGTCAGAGGAAGGCCCTCAAAATTGTCAAAGACTCCAGCCACCCTAGTCATAGACTGTTCTCTCTGCTACCGCACGGCAAGCGGTACCGGAGTGCCAAGTCTAAGTCCAAAAGACTTCTCAACAGCTTCTACCCCCAAGCCATAAGACTCCTGAACAGCTAATCATGGCTACCCAGACTATTTGCACTGCCCCCCCACACCATCATTTTTACGCTGCTGCTACTCTGTTAAGTATTTATGCATAGTCACTTTTACTCTACCCACATGTACATATTACCTCAACTACCTCAACTAGCCGGTGCCCCCGCACATTGACTCTGCAACGGTACCCCCCCTGTATATATAGCCTCCCTACTGTCACTTTATTTTACTTCTGCTCTTTTTTTTCTCAACACTTTTTTTTGTTGTTGTTTTATTTTTACTTTTTTTGTTTAAAATAAATGCACTGTTGGTTAAGGGCTGTAAGTAAGCATTTCACTGTAATGTCTGCACCTGTTGTATTCGGCGCATGTGACCAATAAAATTTGATTTGATTTGATTTGATTCTGTACACACAGACAAGTGACTTTCTATACAACTACAGTCCTTCTGACAAACCACTCTACAGTCTGCTTAGATCACACCTCTTCACCGTCACACAGAAAAACAGAGAGAGAAAGATTCAAGAGAAATGTCAAAAGACTGTGAGAAAAAATAGTAGCAGTTGATAGCGTGTTTATATTCTGACCAACTTCTCCTTATGGTTGGCTACATGGTCTCACACTCGCTCCTTAGAGACCTGAATTGATGAGATCAGAGCTTGTGGTTTTATATCAGAATGTGCAGATGTTTGTTTTATGCTGCACCATGCACAGATAGATAGATAGATAGATAGATAGATAGATAGATAGATAGATAGATAGATAGATAGATAGATAGATAGATAGATAGATAGATAGATAGATAGATAGATAGATAGATAGATAGATAGATAGATAGATAGATAGATAGATAGATAGATAGATAGATAGATAGATAGATAGATAGATAGATAGATAGATAGATAGATAGATAGATAGATAGATTAGATAGATAGATAGATAGATAGATAGATAGATAGTGTAGGCCTCCCCTCAAACCTTTGCTCAGCTGTCAGGTGGCAAGCCTAGCCAGCTAACCTCAGTTTTTCCACAATGGAAATGGACATCTTCTGCCACCCCCTCAATTACGAGGAATAAGTTTACTTAGATACTGTCTACATAGATATGTTTGTTATTGTGTTGTTTATGGTTGTATTTCAATTTGTCTGTTTATGTGATGTGCCTGAGGGTTATTGTTCATGTACCGTATCGTGTTTTATTGTGTGTGTGTGTTTTGTGTGTGTGTGTGTGTGTGTTGTGTGGTTTGTGTGTGTGTGTGTGTGTGTGCATCAGAGGAAGAGCTGTGCGGAATTTATTACCACTGACCAGAGTTGGGAGGAGTTTCAAAGCTGTAACTGGGTAACTGAATTTCCAGGTTAAAGTGTAGAGTTTCATTTTGCTTCAAATCATTACATTTGTTGTTGTAGAGTGTAGAGTGAGACACTCTGCGTGAAGAAACAAGGTAAACATCTGGGGTTTCTTATCGCCCCCTTCCTGACAGGCCTGTAACTACTCCACATTCCTGTGGATCACAATATTGAAGCTAATATGGTCATTGGTCACATAGCAACAACATAACCCCTCAGTCTACTGGGTCTGCCCTCTTATTCCTTCTTCTCTCTATGTCATCATATTAGTACAGACATGGACCACTTTTGTATGGGTTCATATCAGTAGAAGTCAAATCTGAATGTGGTTTACAGAAGACTGACAGCACTATAGTGCATAGAGATTTTGTTAGAAAGTGTTGCTTTACATCAGGGTGTCAAACTCAATCAACAAAAGGGCCATATTGAAAAAAACACCAAGAATTCGTGGGCTATTATATTTGTTTTTACAAAAAAACATGCATAAAACTGCAACCCAAACTGTCTATTGTTTTATTAGAAAAAATATGGCGTTTTATAATGTCCACTTATGTACATAGGATGCTGTATATTGCATTTTAACATTTTAAAACAGAGATCAATAATACAGTGGGGAAAAAAAGTATTTAGTCAGCCACCAATTGTGCAAGTTCTCCCACTTAAAAAGATGAGAGAGGCCTGTAATTTTCATCATAGGTACACGTCAACTATGACAGACACATTGAGATTTTTTTTCTCCAGAAAATCACATTGTAGGATTTTTAATGAATTTATTTGCAAATTATGGTGGAAAATAAGTATTTGGTCACCTACAAACAAGCAAGATTTCTGGCTCTCACAGACCTGTAACTTCTTCTTTAAGAGGCTCCTCTGTCCTCCACTCGTTACCTGTATTAATGGCACCTGTTTGAACTTGTTATCAGTATAAAAGACACCTGTCCACAACCTCAAACAGTCACACTCCAAACTCCACTATGGCCAAGACCAAAGAGCTGTCAAAGGACACCAGAAACAAAATTGTAGACCTGCACCAGGCTGGGAAGACTGAACCTGCAATAGGTAAGCAGCTTGGTTTGAAGAAATCAACTGTGGGAGCAATTATTAGGAAATGGAAGACATACAAGACCAATGATCGCCAGGTCGCCAGGTCGCAGTTGTAAATGAGAACTTGTTCTCAACTGGCTTACCTGGTTAAATAAAGGTGAAATAAAAAAATACAAATAAAAAATGATAATCTCCCTTGGTCTTGGGCTCCACGCAAGATCTCACCCCGTGGGGTCAAAATGATCACAAGAACGGTGAGCAAAAATCCCAGAACCACACGGGGGTACCTAGTGAATGACCTGCAGAGAGTTGGAACCAAAGTAACAAAGCCTACCATCAGTAACACACTACGCCGCCAGGGACTCAAATCCTGCAGTTCAAGACGTGTCCCCCTGCTTAAGCCAGTACATGTCCAGGCCCGTCTGAAGTTTGCTAGAGTGCATTTGGATGGTCCAGAAGAGGATTGGGAGAATGTCATATGGTCAGATGAAACCAAAATATAACTTTTTGGTAAAAACTCAACTCGTCGTGTTTGGAGGACAAAGAATGCTGAGTTGCATCCAAAGAACACCATACCTACTGTGAAGCATGGGGGTGGAAACATCATGCTTTGGGGCTGTTTTTCTGCAAAGGGACCAGGACGACTGATCCGTGTAAAGGAAAGAATGAATGGGGCCATGTATCGTGAGATTTTGAGTGAAAACCTCCTTCCATCAGCAAGGGCATTGAAGATGAAACGTGGCTGGGTCTTTCAGCATGACAATGATCCCAAACACACCGCCCGGGCAACAAAGGAGTGGCTTCGTAAGAAGCATTTCAAGGTCCTGGAGTGGCCTAGCCAGTCTCCAGATCTCAACCCCATAGAAAATCTTTGGAGGGAGTTGAAAGTCCGTGTTGCCCAGCGACAGCCCCAAAACATCACTGCTCTAGAGGAGATCTGCATGGAGGAATGGGCCAAAATACCAGCAACAGTGTGTGAAAACCTTGTGAAGACTTACAGAAAACGTTTGACCTGTGTCATTGCCAACAAAGGGTATATAACAAAGTATTGAGAAACTTTTGTTATTGACCAAATACTTATTTTCCACCATCATTTGAAAATAAATTCATAAAAAATCCTACAATGTGATTTTCTGGAGAAAAAAAATTCTCATCTTTTTAAGTGGGAGAACTTTCACAATTGGTGGCTGACTAAATACTTTTTTTCCCCCACTGTAAGTCATCCTCATGTGTATATATAACAAAAAGTTTGAGTCTTTCTCTTTGTTTCAGACCTGCATCCTTCAGTGTCTCTCAGAATAAGACCCAACAGAACTCAACACTTTACATCAAAGTCTCTCTCACTAAGCTGTGAGGAGAAGTGAACTCTACTGGATGGAGACTGAAGAGATACAGAGAGAGAGGAGTGGAGTCAGGGTGTGGCTCTAACTGGGGATCAATAGCAGGGTCCACATGTACCATCAGGTCCACACTTGAAAAGGACAGTGGAGTGTACTGGTGTGAGTCTGCATCAGGAGAGTCCAGTAATGCTGTCAACATCACAGTGGATGGTATGTTGTCACGTTCGTTTAATGACGGGACAGACCAAGGCGCAGCGTGATATACGTACATGTTTATTAAACCAATAAACACTCGACAAAACAATAAACGAAACAAAACGTGAAGTCCAAGGTAGCACACACAACATACCTTACAAGGAACAAGATCCCACAACCCACTAGTGCCAATTGGCTGCCTAAGTATGATCCCCAATCAGAGACAACGAGCTACAGCTGCCTCTGATTGGGAACCACACCGGCCAACATAGATCTACACATAATAAATCAAAACATAGAAAACACCACAAAGAATACACACCCTGACTCAACATATAAGAGTCCCCTGAGTCAGGGCGTGACAGTACCCCCCCCCCCCCAAAGGTGCGGACTCCGACCGCACCAACCTGACATGACAGGGAAAGGTCCGGGTGGGCATTCCGCCTCGGAGACGGATCCGTCTCCGGGCGTGACGACCACAATCTCTCCTCCCCCCCATTACGCCCCTGGTCCGGTCTGGACCTCAGCGCGCTGCTTCCCCTCTCCTTCCTCCCACGATACACCAGACCCTGTCTGGACCCTGGTGTGAGAGACCCCGAACCTGGAGAGGGGCTGACGTCAGGCTCCGGACTGGAGCCGCTGACCGGAGCTGGACTGGGCACCGGTGGAGCGGACTGCTCTGGCTCCGGAGTGGAGCAGCTGACCAGTGCCGGACCAGGCACCGGTGGAACGGGCACGGGCCGTGCCGGACTGGACAAACGCACCACTGGTCTGGTGCGAGGCGCAGGCACGGGCCGGACCGGACTAGGAACACGCAACACTGGCTTGGTGCGAGGGGCAGGAACGGGCCGGGCCGGACTGGCGACGCGCACCACTGGCTTGGTGCGAGGAGCAGGAACAGGCCGGGCCGGACTGGCGACGCGCACCACTGGCTTGGTGCGAGGAGCAGGAACAGGCCGGGCCGGACTGGCGACGCGCACCACTGGCTTGGTGCGAGGAGCAGGAACAGGCCGGGCCGGACTGGCGACGCGCACCACTAGCTTGGTGCGAGGAGCAAGAACAGGCCGGGCCGGACTGGCGACGCGCACCACTGGCTTGGTGCGAGGAGCAGGAACAGGCCGGGCTGGCGACGCGCACCACTGGCTTGGTGCGAGGAGCAGGAACAGGCCGAGCCGGACTGGCGACGCGCACCACTAGCTTGGTGCGAGGAGCAGGAACAGGCCGGGCCGGACTGGCGACGCGCACCACTGGCTTTGTGTGAGGAGCAGGAACGGGCCGGACCAGACTGTGAAGGCGGACTGGAGGTCTGGAGCGGAGAGCTGGCACAACCCGTCCTGGCTGGCTGCCCACTTTCGCACTACACGTGCGGGGCGCTGGCACAGGACGCACTGGGCTGTGCATGCGCACTGGCGATACCGTTCGTAGAACTGGCGCATGTCACGTGAATTTTTATCTCTAATTCAACCTAAGCTTGAATCATTACCAGAGGTTGTAAAGCTCTGGTTTTAATCATCAATGATTCAAGGTCCACAATCCACAAGTAATTATCAGTAAATTTTATTTAAGGAGAGCTCTGCTCAAAAACACAAATATCCTGTTTTTTATACCCCTTGACAAACAAAGGCACTATGCTCCTCCCACCTTTAGGTGGCTTTCTTAAAACAGTTCCCGCCTTCTTCTTTACCCTTGAATGTTTAGTAATGTTATTGGGTTGACACTACATGATAATTCGAATATCGTATACACATTTCTACTGTATTTGGGGTGAAATCTTTTAGTCATTATTTTTAATACACAAATTAATCTATCAATCCACCCTTTTGACTAAATGGTTTCATCTTCAGGATAAATGTATTTACAAACATGTTTAATCTCAGAGATCAGTTCTATTTATCTACATCCAATCATAGGTCTTCTTTTTAGGATTTTCCCTATGACCTTCATACATCAGAACCAATAAACGTTTCATCCAATTGCGGTCTTTCAGGGTCAAAGTCGTCGTTATCCCCCAAGCCTGGAGGATCGTATTTCCCGCTCTCCTGGTCAGAGTCCGGAGTCGGTCCATCTCTTATCATTTGGTGAGATACTGCATTCACCAACGCCTTGCTCACCAATCCTCGGACACAGGGAACAAGACAACAACCACATAATACAAGAATTCCCATACAAACACTGACTGCCCCTAAGATGGTTGCTGCTATGGTTTTCCATTTACCAAACATGTTATCAAACCATCCTGTCCAAGATGTACTAATTCCTGAGTTTTCAGCCCATTCTTAGCACAGTTAATCCTGCAAGAGCTCTGGTCACCGTCCCCTCCGGTGCGGTGTTGTTAGGGATAAATGTGCAACAATGGCCCCCCACCATTTTACAGACTCCACCCCTTTCTGCCAGCAACATATCCAGAGCTAACCGATTTTCCCAGGTCATAAGTGAGGTGGCCGATAATTGCTCGGAGATCCCCTTTACTGCATCTCTAGTCTGGTTTATAAATCGTTGTTGGTTGTAATAGATATAATTAATCCAATCCACATTTTTGTTTATTGTCACCCACCAGAAAAATGTTGTGGTGAACCCCTCCCATATCTGATTCATAGCTTTGTATTCATCTGGAACACCCCTGGGGATGCCTATACCATCTATCCAAATGGGGCTATTTCCTTCCTGACCTATATTCCTTTTCCTTCTGATTCTTCTTCCTGTCACTGGTCTTTGATGACTAATTCTTACAGGCTGGACCAACAACACTGGTGCACAAGTACCCACCCATCCCTCTGGTAATGTCTGCCGAATACTCCCTTTTTTTGTGCATGCCCACCACACATCAGTCAGAGGGATGGTTAGGTTCCTAATTTTTTTCCTTCCTTCCTTATCTAAGTCAGTCACATTAATTATCTCCTTATAGCCATCAAAATCACCCAAGTTACGGGTGCCATTTCTATGTCTGTAACACTGGTATTCGCCAGGAGTTAAAGTGAATCTAGGTGGGCTGGCCGAGGATGTCAATTTTGCCAGCCCAATCCCTGTGCAATTGGGCTCTTTTTGATTGGACCCCAGGTCTAATACACAGGGAAACATTGCCTTTGGCATTGGGGCGGTCAACATTGTCGGTCGCCCAATGGAGCATGCATAACAATTGGTCTCCCCCAAGGCCCTAGCGGTGTATTTCATCCACTTTAACCAGAGATTCTCATCAGGGACCCCCTCCACTTCCCCATTTTTCCATTCCTGGAGGAGAAAATCTTTCATAGTGGACGGGTTAGTCAAATTGACTCCGTCATCCCTTGACTGATTTACTCAGTCTATTGTCATTAATGGATTAATGCCAGTACCTGCTCCCTCTATATCTTTTGACTCCATTAAATATAATCTTAGACAAGTATCCCGTCCGTATAGGTCCGTGCAAGCCCAGTAAGTTCTTTTCATGTCCTCTTTAGTGACCTTTACTATCGTTACTACCATCTCCGTGGGGATGTCGTTATACCTTCTTATCCTCCATCTGGACGTCCATATCTCCTTCCCCCAGTATGTCTAAATACCTGAGCCCAGGAACAATCCGCTGAGGGGGCTGAACATAAATACAACGGGATCTTATAATCCCATGTTGCTTGCTTATCCGCTCTGATAAGATCCCTAATCATAATTTTGAATCTTACTCCCCACCCTTCTCTGACTCCTATTTTGTAGATCACTCGCCCTTGATGGTCAGTATGTCGGGTCGCTTTCCCTTTATTTCTTAATAATGGTAAGGCCATAGCGTAATTGGTGCGAGGTGGTGGTGGATTTTGACCTACCACGACTATTGCCGAGACTATGATGCAGCTCAGGGTCACCCATATTCCCAAAAACCGCCAACCCTCTCCTGTCTTGAGTCCTTCTGCTCGGTACCACCCCATACTCACACCCTAGGAACACACTACAGTGATGATAGGTCTGGGTAGGAGATCTTCGTTGACAGAGGTGACCACCGCACCCTGTGGCGCAGTTCCGCTCGTCAACTCTGCGTGTGCTAAGCGGTGCTTGTATGTGGTCCTACCTTCTTGCAGTGGGTAACATGGACCCAGGTTCCTCTCTCTGCTATTCTAATGGCAAAGGCGGTGACCAATAGAACCTGGTAGGGGCCTTCCCAACGGGGCTGCTTCCAGTCTTTCTTCTTTAGGGATTGTATCCACACCCAGTCTCCGGGTTGGATAGAGTGGGTTACCCTCTCCTTTAGTTCTCCTGTGGGACACAGAATCTTTGACATACGTGTTTGGTTAATGAACAGTCTTCTCATATGTCCCGCCAATGTCCCTTCTACTTCTGTATCTGCCTCCTCTAGTCTGCCTAACTCGGTCATTCTATATGGTCTCCCAAACACTTTTTCAAAGGGGGATAACCCATCTTTATCCGGTGTTACCCTTATCGTCATTAATACTATTGGTAGACATTGTACCCAATTTCTTCCTGTACTCATGTGCGTTTTTCTTAAACGTGATTTAATCGTCGAATTAGTGCGTTCAATCAAACCTGCTGATTCCGGATGATATGAACAATGTTTTTTCATATGAATATGTAACTTCTGTCCAATATTATCTATTACCTGGTTGGAGAAGTGAGACCCATTGTCGGAATAAATAGTTTCTGGCAATCCGAACCGAGGGATTATTTCCTGACATAAAGCTTTAGCTACTGTGAATGCATCAGCGGAGGAGGTTGGAAAGACTTCTACCCATTTGGTATACTTGTCTATCACAGTCAAACACTATTTTTTCCCTTCACTTCTTGTAAGTTCTATAAAATCAATTTCCAACTGTTGGAATGGATATCTGGCCTGGGGAAATTCCCCTTTTGGTGCTCTCTGCTTTCCTTGATGATTACTTTGTGCACATATAACACACCTAGAACAAATTTTTTTAAAGTAATTTGTTATCCCGTACGCTACAAAGTGCTTTCTAATTATTTCCACCATTCCCCCGGTTGATACGTGACTTTGTCCATGTATCAAAATTGCTGCATATCTAAACAGAGATTTTGGTAATATAGGTAAATTACCTTGATGCCACATTTCCCCCTTCTTGACTGCTCCCATTTTCTCCCATCTACTCACTTCCTTCATCTGTGCTCTTAACTGGCTGTCTATCAGTAATGCTTTATCAATGTCTACCTCCTCTTTTAGATGTAAGTATGTGGGTGATTGTGGTTTGACACCTGCCTTTTTCGCTTCCTCATCTGCCTTTCTGTTGCCGTTGCTTATGCTATCTACACCTTTAGTGTGAGCATCATATTTACATATAGCTAACTTCTCTGGTAGGAGTATAGCATCTAAAAGATTCAAAATTAACTGGGCATGTGTAATGGTTTTGCCAGAAGTGGTTACCATTCCCCTGTTTCTCCATTGTGCAGCAAATACGTGTACTGTATTAAATGCATAGGCACTATCGGTGTAATAATAATTAATTAGTCATTTAGCAGACGCTCTTATCCAGAGCGACTTACAGGAGCAATTAGGGTTAAGCGCCTTGCTCAAGGGCACATCGACAGATTTTTCACCTAGTCGGCTCGGGGATTAGAACCAGCGACCTTTCGGTTACTGGCACAACGCTCTTAACCACTAAGCTACCTGCCGCCCCGTTAGGTAAATAGTAACCTTTTTCCCTTTACCCAAATGACATGCCCGAGTGAGAGCCACTATCTCTGCCTGTTGTGCAGAATAATTTCTAGGTAATGATTCAGCTTCCAAGACGTCAGTCTCTGTTACAACTGCATATCCTGTAGAATTCATACCATCAGGGTTTTTTCTAGATGAACCATCAACAAACATAGTCACTTCCCCATCCACTAAGGCTAGGTCTTTTAAGTCAGGTCTTGGCAACACAAGTTTCTCAGTTTCAGTTATACAATCATGTGGGCTGCCATCTGTCGCAATAGGAACTAGAGTAGAGGGGTTTAGAGTTGTACACCGTTCAATGGTCAAATTAGGCATATTTAACAGGATTATCATACAAGATAAATGTCTAGCAGGTGACATATAGGCCATTTTATGCTCCAACAACAGTATGGATACTGCATGCGGAACCTTTAGTGTTAAATCGTGGTACAAAACTATTGATGCCGAATCTTGCACTGCCTGAGCTGCAGCTACCACATATTGTAAACATAGTGGCATTGCTTGTGCTACCTGGTCTAATTTAGATGAATAATATGCAATGGGTTTGTTCTTATCCCCATGTTTTTGAGTCAAAACCGATGTCATATATCCCTCCCTACAATCTACCGCCTGGGTAAAAGGCCTGTCATATCTAGGAAAAGCTAAGGCTGTTTGGGAAGTGAGCAACTTTTTTATCTCTATAAATTGTTCCTCCGCCCCAGAGTTCCAAATGATTTTACCATGGGCTGCCATTGCCTTCCCATAGATAAGATCACTTAACTTCCCAGTATGCAGTGCATAATGTGGTACCCAAGCCCTACAGTAATTTATCATCCCCAAAAAGCTCATCATTTGTTTTTTGTTCAATGGTTTTGGCGCTTCAAGTATAGCAGTTTTCCTGGATGAGTTTAACATTCGTCCTTCCTGAGTTATAGCGTGTCCTAGGTAAATCACCTCGCTCTGCCAAAGTTGAAGTTTCTTTTTGCTCACTTTGTGTCCCTGTTCTGCCAGGAAGGTTAACAATTTGATTGTATCCCTCTTACATCCCTCCTGAGTGGGATTAGCCAATAGAATATCATCTACATAAACTAACATTTGGCTTCCCTCCTGAGGTTCAAACTTTCCCAAATTCCTAGTTATAGCCTGGGCAAAGATTGTAGGACTTTCCGAGTAGCCCTGAGGCATCCTAGCGTATGTCCATTTTCTTCCCTGAAAAGTAAAGCCAAACCACCCCTGACTATCCGGATGAACTGGGATACTAAAGAAAGCATTAGCTAAATCTATCACTGTAAAATAGGAGTTTTCTGGTTTCAATTGGTTCAGCAATGTATGTGGGTCTGGTACACATGGAGCTCTGGGAATGATATTTCTATTAACCCCCTGCAAGTCCATTACCATCCTCCAGTCGGCGCTAGGTGCCGCCTTTTTAACAGGAAATACTGGAGAGTTACATTGTGCCTCGTCTCCAGGACTTATCACCCCTCCCTTAAGTAAATGCTCAAATGTAGGTGTTATCCCTTTTATTGCTTCTGGTTTCATAGGGTATTGCTTTTGGTATGGTCTATGATCGGATCAAGGAATCACTTGTACTGGAGCAACCCCCTTAATTAGTCCCACATCGGCTGGTCCTTGTGACCATAATTTGAATGGAATTGCTGCTAACTCATCCTCCTGTTCCTGAGTTAAGAAAATCTCTTCCTGTCATCCGTTAAAATTTGTCTCCAGGTGGACTCCAGGCTGGGTTTTTGCTCTCCAATTCAATTTTCTTCTATATCTCCCAGTGGAGTGGCTATACTGATCCCCATTTGGTGTATTTTGCCAGTCAGTGATGTTTTTCCCCTGTTTTATCCATTTACCTAGTGATAACCATTCCTCTGAAGGTTCTTTCACTAGGGAAACATGGGGGCTCCACCTTTCTCTGTACAGTCTCTGGCTTTGTGGTCCTAACTCCACCTCTACAGCTGCCCGTTTTTTATCATAGTGAACCCATTTTAACCCAATTGTTTTTTCTATGGTTTTTAACAATTCTTCCTCATAATCTGGGTTAGGACCTGGGTGCTCATTACACCATAATGTACAGTGTAAGTCATCTACCGTCATCTTGGTTGATCCAATCACTAACTCATTACTCAGGTCCATTAGTGATTTCGGTATGTCTGTGAGTCCCCCTCTTAGCAGATCCTGGCTATACCAATAGCATGGTTTTCCCTCCCCGCTCAATACCATATTATCTCTTACGACATATGCCTTCATACCCCTTAGCGTTGGCTTTACAGCTACGTTTAACTGAGTCATGGCATCCCTTCCTAGCAAATTGACCGGACACAGGCTTGATACAAGTACAGGTATGCATACCTCTCCCCCTGAATCTTCATGTTTTAAAGTCACCGGGGCCGATAATCGCTCTATAAATTGATGGCCCGAGGCCGAGCGTACCATGATTTTTTCCCCATTAATTCTAATTCCTTTGGGCATGTCGGCTACACAGATCGCTGTGCGACATGCCCCTGTGTCACACAAGAATTTAATATTTTTTCCCAATATTGTTAAGGTGAGGTATGGTTTCTGTTCTTGCTGCAGAGCCAACTCAATCGTTTCCAATTCAAACACTTCACACCCCGTATCAATGGTATCCTCTGACCCCTCTCCTTCACTATCTGTCTTAGTATCTTCCCCTTGCTCTAGTCATGCCTCATCTTCCTCTTCCTCCCTACCGGAACTGGGTGGTGGGTGTTTGTAGGCCCTTTCTCTTTCCCCCCCCCCTATTATTTTGCTTGCCTCTTCTTTTATTGCTGCAGCCGCGATAGTTATGACCTGGCTCGTTACAGTATTTACACGGCCCCTCACACTCCCTTACAAAGTGTCCTTCTTTGTCACAGTTAAAGCACCTACTTCCTTTCCCATAGGGCAGGAAAGAGCGAAGCCTCGCTCCCCCCTCTTCTGGAGTTCTATTTCTCCCAGCTATCTCCCCCAGAGTAGCAATTAAATACTCTGCTCCCTTTTGTTCCCTTTTTACTCTATCCTGTCTACTATTCTGCTCATGATGGATTGCATATCTCCTGACCTCGGCTAACGATGTAGTTCCCCATCCCACTAAAGTTCTCTTAATATTCCTGCTTATTTCTGGTCTCATTCCACTAAGGAATGCTATTTTTAACTGTTGATGGTACGGAGTATCATCACCTTGCCCTTGGGGAGGCTCAGGTATCCCACTATTTGCGTTAAATACATTTCTCAGTCTCTCTAAGTATTGGTTGATGGTCTCACTGTCTTCCTGTTTACGTTCATGTACTTTGGAGAAGTCAGCATGTCGATGGTAATATTCCCTTAAATTATTACACAATTCAGTTATTTTCCCAACATATTGCCCATCATCTGCCCATGGTAGGACTGCTCCATTGGCATCCCCTGCAACCCACTGCCCCCGAACAGCTGCCCAATCTTTCCCAAGTAGGGTTCTGACTGCCCTTTCAATTTCCCCTGTGTTTAGCTTAAAGCTTGACGCTAGACTCTCCAAATCCCTCCTGAACCCCTCTATTCCTGTTTTAGGGTGCACTACACCCTCTATAGCTCTCACTACATCCCGCTGTGTCCATGCCCTATATACATCCAGTGTGTCTGGTGCATGCTCCTCCCCAGCCCTTGGGTTCGGCAAGGCTATCAAAGGGTACTGGTCATCCCCTGTGTTATCATCTACCCACTCTTTCTTGCCTGGCTTATTGTAGTTTTCTAATCTTTTTAACTCCCTGTTCTTAAACTCTCTGTGTTTACTTTCTCTAGCTTTCCCTGCCTCTTTCTCCCTATCCAATTCTATTCTTAACCTGACTACCTCCTGTTGTAAAACTTCCCCCTCTTTGTTCTCTTCACTGGCCTCTTTACTCTGCCCCCCCTCTTCCCGCCCTTCCAACATTCCGGCTTGGCCGTCATATGGTGGGGGAAGGACGGGGATCACCCCTAATCTTCTTTTACACATGACAACGGTGTCATCTGGGCTTTCTTTCCATGCTTGCTCTACCAACTCTGGATATAACCTCTCTGCTCTTTGCTGTGGGGGAGGTCCTGAAACTTCATTTTTTCTGTATATCCCTTTCTCTCTCCATCTCTAACTTCTTCCTCTTTTCTCCTTCCTCTCTCCTTCGCGCTTCAAAAAGCCATACCCTCGCTGTCTCTAGCCCCTCCGCTTGCTGTTTTTTAACATTTGCTCCACAGTTGATATGCATTTGCGTAATCATATTTTCTAACTTTGCAACATCGAGATGCCCAATAAATCCATACCTCTTCTCCCAAATGGACCCATAAAACATATTTCTCCGATCCCTCCCTAACATATATCTTTCATCTCCCGTTAATTCTCGGACTTGTTTAGAAGATGTCTTTCCCATCGTGGATTCAATAAGAAATCCCTCCCCCCCTTTTTGTTTTTTAAATAATTCACTCCCAAATTATTTCCGTAGGAGCCAATCTCTTAGTGCGCCTCTTGCTTTTGTAATTAACCCTTTAAAATTATTTAACCCCTAACCCAGAGTTTCTATTTAAAACTCCGGTTTCATGAAAAGAGTAAGTTACCCAATTTTCCTCACGCGACTTATTTTTTCCCTCCACCCCTGAAATAATGATCACGTCTCCCGAGGGATTAAGTCTCACACATATACGACCTTATCATCTGTTAAATTTGTTTGCAAAGTTCTAGCAAATGCCCAGTCGCATATAGAACTCCTGACACATCCCTCTCACACGATGATAATTATTTCCCTGTTTATACTGTCATACTGCAATTCGTACAATGACAATATTAAGTAGTTTACATTTGTGATTGCAATTCACTTTCATGTCATTTCGGACTAGTTTTTCTGTAATAGCTATTTACCTCTAGGATCAATTGCGGAACCTTCCTGTCGTAATAATTATTACCTTCTTTGAGATTTTGGTAACCTGTCTGCCCTTCACAAGAATCCCTATTCTTATACAAGTTCAAATCATTTCACCAAATCCATGAATAAAATTACTGACCTTTCCCTTGTAGTTTGGATTTAAATAATTTTTCAAACTCGTTAACGTCTTTATCGTTCATAAAGAGTAATCACCGGCCTGTTTATTAACCTTAACGTCGAAGGACAGGACTCTCTCACGGATGCGATCACCCGGCCGTGCACGGATTTCGGTGTCTCTAGAACGATAAAGATGTATTAAGATCCGGCTCGAAGGACCAATCTGTCACGTGAATTTTTATCTCTAATTCAACCTAAGCTTGAATCATTACCAGAGGTTGTAAAGCTCTGGTTTTAATCATCAATGAGTCAAGGTCCACAATCCACAAGTAATTATCAGTAAATTTTATTTAAGGAGAGCTCTGCTCAAAAACACAAATATCCTGTTTTTTATACCCCTTGACAAACAAAGGCACTATGCTCCTCCCACCTTTAGGTGGCTTTCTTAAAACTGTTCCCGCCTTCTTCTTTACCCTTGAATGTTTAGTAATGTTATTGGGTTGACACTACATGATAATTCGAATATCGTATACACATTTCTACTGTATTTGGGGTGAAATCTTTTAGTCATTATTTTTAATACACAAATTCATCTATCAGCGCAGGATATGCGGGACCGAGGAGGCGTACTGGAGACCAGGAGCGTTGAGCCGGCACACCCCGTCCTGGCTGGATGCCCATCTTCGCACGGCACGTGCGTGGTGCAAGCACAGGACGTACAGGACTGTGCCGGCGCACTGGCGACACAGTACGTAGCTTGCCCAGTCATACGCTTCCTCGCGTGAGTACGGGGAGTTGGCTCTGCTCTAACCCTAGGCTCCACCAACCACCCTGTGTGCCCCCCCAAATTTTTTTTCTTGGGGCTGCTTCTCGGGCTTCCTCCTCGACCGGCCTCCTCCGTGTTGCCGTTGCTCCTCTCCTGCCTGGGCATCTACCTTAGCCCATGGTCCTTTCCCCGCGAATATCTCCTCCCATGACCACAAATTGGCCACCTGTGACATGGCCATCCGCTCCGCCTGAACACGCCATCCGCTCCGCTTGGTCCTCGTTTGGTGGGATCTTCTGTCACGTTCGTTTAATGACGGGACAGACCAAGGTGCAGCGTGATATACGTACATGTTTATTAAACCAATAAACACTCGACAAAACAATAAACGAAATGAAACGTGAAGTCCAAGGTAGCACACACAACATACCTTACAAGGAACAAGATCCCACAACCCACTAGTGCCAATAGGCTGCCTAAGTATGATCCCCCAATCAGAGACAACGAGCTACAGCTGCCTCTGATTGGGAACCACACTGGCCAACATAGATCTACACATAATAGATCAAAACATAGAAAACAGCACAAAGAATATACACACCCTGACTCATCATATAAGAGTCCCCTGAGTCAGGGCGTGACATACGTCTATTGTACAACATTCACTAACCTTTTTTACATTTCAATGTATGATAATGATGTTCAATTCTGAAACTGAATGAATGTATCTCATATAAAATGCAAGCTCATAAGACGTTAATATATTGTGAGTGATTACTCCTGATTTACAGTTTTATTTATATATTATGTTACACAGCTGGTGCTGTGATCCTGGAGAGCCCTGCCTATCCCATGACTGAGGGAGACTCTGTGACTCTGCTCTGTACAAATATATATCAAGAAACAAACCCAAACCCCAAGGTTGATTTCTACAAAGATGGAGAACTCATCAGGAATGAGACCACAGGAGGGATGACCATCCCTGCAGTATCCAAGTCAGATGAAGGCTTCTATAAGTGTAAATCTAATGAAGGAAAATCACCAGAGAGCTGGGTGACAGTGAGAGGTGAGAAGAGCAGTGTGTGTGTGTGTGTGTGTGTGTGTGTGTGTGTGTGTGTGTGTGTGTGTGTGTGTGTGTGTGTGTGTGTGTGTGTGTGTGTGTGTGTGTGTGTGTGTGTGTGTGTGTGTTGATGGTAAAACATATGTTTTGATAGTCCCTCCAGGTTCGGTTGTCTCCATCTCTCTGCTGTCCAGGCTGCTGTGTGGTCTACTGGTGGTGTCTCCCTTTCTACTGGTGTCTATCATGCTGATGGTGAAATGCTGCAGGGCTCAAGGTGACCACTTTATTTCAGTGTGTATCTACAAGACGCTTATCCAGCTTGATATTCTCCTTCTTTATGTCATGCTCTTGTATTACTGTTATCAAGTAATGTTGACTCAAATTGTTCATTTCAAATGTAAATAGACAAAGTGCCCAGTGGCAGCTATTTCTGTTAAATGTCTTCTATGGAAATGTTCTTCCCCCAGAAAAGACAAACTAACATTATCATTACTTCTGAAGGATTACATTTTAGTGCTGTGCAGTTGAACGAGCAGTTGAATCAGTTTAACTCTAATGCTACTCTCCGTCCGTTATCTATCTATCTATCTATCTATCTATCTATCTATCTATCTATCTATCTATCTATCTATCTATCTATCTATCTATCTATCTATCTATCTATCTATCTATCTATCTATCTATCTATCTATCTATCTATCTATCTATCTATCTATCTATCTATCTATCTATCTATCTATCTATCTATCTATCTATCTATCTATCTATCTATCTATCTATCTATCTATCTATCTATCTATCTATCTATCTATCTATCTATCTAATATAATATGAATAGACTATAAACCGCTACTCTTTTTTTCTCAGACTTTTTACATTCCTCTTGAATCTTTCTCTCTCAGTTTTTCTGTGTGACTGTGAAGAGGTGTGATCTAAGCAGACTGTCATCATATAGGAAGTAGAGGGGTTTGTCAGAAGGACTATAGTTCTAGAGAAAGTCACTTGTCTGTGGGTACAGAATGGAGAGCACCTTGCTCTGTTTGCTACTAGGTAAGTACTGAGTTAGTGTGTGTGTGTATGAACACTAATTACCTGATTTACTAAGCCCTTAAGGTAAGAAGGAATAAGACATTAATGGAAATGAAGACAGTTTCAAGCTTTATCTTAGTTTTTTTGTATCCCTTATTGAGAAAACATTAGTAAACGGCACTAAAAGGAAATTGCAGCAAAATATGGTGTAGATATGGAGTAAGACTGTGACCATACTACATTGATGTTGCATCACGGTGAGAACCTGAGCTTATAGAGATGATGCCATGCAGACATGGTTAGTGTGGTGGTGTGCATTTAGCCAGGTCATACCTCAGGAACTAAAGAGTGATGTTCACTCAGTGGATGCAAAATGTGCTGTCAATGACAATGAATACAAAATGCAATATTTGTTGGATGTGTTGTAGTATCAAGTTGTGTTTATTGTAAATGGTTGAGGGTTCCTTCGCTACAGTTATAGTAAACTGTGTGAAGAGATGAATGAGTGGTGTTTTGGTGTTTTTGGTCTCTGTACTCTCACTGTGTGCAGAACATGGGAAGTCAGTGGCCATTTATAGCTGCAGTCTGTAATTCAAACTACCTTAAAATGGCCAACCTGTCACTTGTTGTGGTATACGGCTTGAGGGAAGGGGCTAAGGAAATTAATTCATCTACATTGTTCACAATAATTGTCATAAAATAAACATATATTTTGGGTTATGATGGAATAAGACTTGAATTGCTGTGATTCATTTAGTAGTGTAGAAATCTATGTAGAAAACGCAGATTGCATCTTTAAAATAAAGCACAGAATGGATTTGGTAAACAGTAACATGAATATGGAATGTTGTTATTTATTTCAAAACTAATATTGGAGCAATGTGACTTTCTTTGTTGTAGTGCTGAGTACACACATCTACTCTGGTCACTCTGAAGATGATGATGGTAGATATTTGTACACTTGATCAAGCCTTCATCTCTTAATGCTTCATTATATTTCTTTGTGATGTTTAAAGCTGCTTTTGGATAGACATACAGTGGGGAAAAAAAGTATTTAGTCAGCCACCAATTGTGCAAGTTCTCCCACTTAAAAAGATGAGAGAGGCCTGTTATTTTCATCATAGGTACACGTCAACTATGACAGACAAATTGAGGAAAAAAAATCCAGAAAATCACATTGTAGGATTTTTAATGAATTTATTTGCAAATTATGGTGGAAAATAAGTATTTGGTCACCTACAAACAAGCAAGATTTCTGGCTCTCACAGACCTGTAACTTCTTCTTTAAGAGGCTCCTCTGTCCTCCACTCGTTATCTGTATTAATGGCACCTGTTTGAACTTGTTATCAGTATAAAAGACACCTGTCCACAACCTCAAACAGTCACACTCCAAACTCCACTATGGCCAAGACCAAAGAGCTGTCAAAGGACACCAGAAACAAAATTGTAGACCAGCACCAGGCTGGGAAGACTGAATCTGCAATAGGTAAGCAGCTTGGTTTGAAGAAATCAACTGTGGGAGCAATTATTAGGAAATGGAAGACATACAAGACCACTGATAATCTCCCTCGATCTGGGGCTCCATGCAAGATCTCACCCCGTGGGGTCAAAATGATCACAAGAACGGTGAGCAAAAATCCCAGAACCACACGGGGGGACCTCGTGAATGACCTGCAGAGAGCTGGGACCAAAGTAACAAAGCCTACCATCAGTAACACACTACGCCGCCAGGGACTCAAATCCTGCAGTGCAAGACGTGTCCCCCTGCTTAAGCCAGTACATGTCCAGGCCCGTCTGAAGTTTGCTAGAGTGCATTTGGATGATCCAGAAGAGGATTGAGAGAATGTCATATGGTCAGATGAAACCAAAATATAACTTTTTGGTAAAAACTCAACTCGTCGTGTTTGGAGGACAAAGAATACTGAGTTGCATCCAAAGAACACCATACCTACTGTGAAGCATGGGGGTGGAAACATCATGCTTTGGGGCTGTTTTTCTGCAAAGGGACCAGGACGACTGATCCGTGTAAAGGAAAGAATGAATGGGGCCATGTATCGTGAGATTTTGAGTGAAAACCTCCTTCCATCAGCAAGGGCATTGAAGATGAAACGTGGCTGGGTCTTTCAGCATGACAATGATCCCAAACACACCGCCCGGGCAACGAAGGAGTGGCTTCGTAAGAAGCATTTCAAGGTCCTGGAGTGGCCTAGCCAGTCTCCAGATCTCAACCCCATAGAAAATCTTTGGAGGGAGTTGAAAGTCCGTGTTGCCCAGCGACAGCCCCAAAACATCACTGCTCTAGAGGAGATCTGCATGGAGGAATGGGCCAAAATACCAGCAACAGTGTGTGAAAACCTTGTGAAGACTTACAGAAAACGTTTGACCTGTGTCATTGCCAACAAAGGGTATATAACAAAGTATTGAGAAACTTTTGTTATTGACCAAATACTTATTTTCCACCATAATTTTTAAATAAATTCATTAAAAATCCTACAATGTGATTTTCTGGAATTTTTTTCCTCATTTTGTCTGTCATAGTTGACGTGTACCTATGATGAAAATTACAGGCCTCTCTCATCTTTTTAAGTGGGAGAACTTGCACAATTGGTGGCTGACTAAATACTTTTTTTCCCCACTGTATGTTGTGTTTTGAGTGTCTCAAAATAACATTTGTAAAGCAATTTTATCATGCTGGTTTTATTTTGAGCAGGACAGGCAAAGGCAGATCTGACCATACACCCCAAATCCTCACAGATATTCAGTGGAGAGTCTGTTACTCTCAGATGTAACATACAGAGAGGAGAAGTCACTGACTGGAAATACACATGGCGCAAGGATATTGTAGACTTCCTCAGTAAGAAGCATGAATATGAGATCAGTGAGGTTAAGATGTCAGACAGTGGTGACTACAGGTGTGTCGGTACACATATTGATCAGAATAAGCATTCTAAGTGGAGTGATGCAGTCAGACTGACGGTGACAGGTAAGTCATCTTATCTCTCATTCACATCAGTGCCTCCATGCCCATAACCACTTGACTTTTGGCCCCATTTTAAGGATGCTATTTTGTCGTTTAAAAAATGTCAGCCTACCATTGCTGTTCAGATTCCTCCATTAATTCTTCCTCATTTCATTTGATAATTGAAGAAATATGGGGTAAGAGCATACTTTTAACTGATTGGTGCACTAATTGCATTTGTCGTAATTTAACTGTTTCCTCAGCTCTGCCTACAGCCTCAGTGAAGATAGTCACTACCCAGGAACCACTGTACTCCGGAGACACAGTCAAGCTGCAGTGTGACATATCAGACTACACAGACTGGACGTACCACTGGTTAATAAATAAAGAACGGCTTTCCAGTCACACCAGTAAAACCACCACCATCTTTCTCTCTGACCAGGCTGGTCAGTACCAGTGTGAGGGGACAAGGACAAGACGGCCCCAGAAGTCATATCTCAGCTCATCTCTCCACATCAGCGTCACTGGTGAGCTAATTATTTATCTTCAATCACTATCTGGACATTCAAAAAATCTGAGCCAATGAGGGTTCATCTAATTACATATATACAGTATACACTGTAAATTGAAACTGAATAGTGTGAACATACCCCTAAAATCAGCTTTTATCAAAACTTAACTGCAACAGCTAAATAATTAAAAATGGCCAAGCATGTATCCAGATGTTTTGATATCCTGCTATCTGTTTTCTTAGCCCTGCCCAAAGCTACACTGACCATAAATCCAAACCCTGTGTACACTGGAGAGACAGTAACTCTGACGTGTTCAGTGGGGTATGACAATGCCTGGAGCTATACATGGTACAAAGACAACACTAAGAAAGTAGTGCCCCAGTCTGACAGACACACTACAACAGGAGCCACTTTCACCATCAGTAGCCCTGCTGTGTCTGACCAGAGCCTCTACTGGTGTCAGGGAGAGATCCAGTCCAGATCCATATCATCAATCATCAGTGATCCTGTCAATATCACTGTGATTGGTGAGGAATTGTGTTTGTGTGTGTGTGTGTGTGTGTGTGTGTGTGTGTGTGTGTGTGTGTGTGTGTGTGTGTGTGTGTGTGTGTGTGTGTGTGTGTGTGTATTTGTGTGTGTGTAGACATCACTGTATATGTCAGTATTCTGATGACTAGATCTTCGTAAGTCAGACAGCTCAGACTGCATACTGTATGTTCAGAAATGGCAACTTATGATATGGTCATGTTGTGATGAATCCTGATCAACAGTATTTTACATTCTAAGTTGTGTGATTGTATTTATTGTCTGTGGTGTGTCTGTACAGATAGACCTGTGGCTGTTCTGACCCTCCAACCCAACTGGCCTCAGATATTCAGTGGAGAGACTGTCACACTCAGATGTGACATACAGGGAGGAAAAGGGATTGAATATGCTTTTTATAACAGTTGGAAGTCGTTCTACTCGAAAACAGAGTCTGAGTACAGAATCAGTCCTGCAAAGAATGGTCTATACACCTGTGAAGGTCTTCAGAAAATCAATGGCTTAAAACACTCCGAGACAAGTAATGCTTTACAATTGACCGTGTTAGGTAAGTCTGTTTTTATGGGATTGCAAGAGAAAGAGACAGAATAGTGAGAAAAATACAAAAGGGATGAGGTCAAATAGCAGACAGTGAGATCAATGATGGAACTAAACTTAATTTGATTTTGGTGTAAGGTACAATACCATGATAACAAAATGGGTAAACATTTTATACTAAAATGATTTAATTAAAGAACAAACATTTTAATTGTGTCATCTCCTTTATAACAGATAAACCCCAAGCTGTCCTGAGTGTCTCTCCTCAGTGGCTGAACCCTGGAGACTCAGTTACTCTGAGCTGTGGGGTTAAAGAGTCATCTACAGGCTGGAGGTTCTTCTGGTACCGAACTGTTCGCTACACAGCTGGGTTACCCTCCCTATTGGACAAGTCCTACTCTGTAGAGCCTCTATCTGGCAATGGGACTACTGAAGACTCCTACACTCTGATCCCTGCTGGTCCTAATCACACAGGAGGATATGTGTGTAGAGCTGGGAGAGGAGACCCAGTCTATGACACACTCTACAGTGAACCTCAGTTTCTCTGGTCAGGAGGTAACTAACTGCATTGAAACTGCATTTAACCACATTTAAGTCATCCTCATGTGTATATATAACTATAAGTTTGAGTCTTTCTCTTTGTTTCAGACCTGCATCCTTCAGTGTCTCTCAGAATAAGACCCAACAGAACTCAACACTTTACATCAAAGTCTCTCTCACTGAGCTGTGAGGAGAAGGGAAACTCTACTGGATGGAGACTGAAGAGATACAGAGAGAGAGGAGTGGAGTCAGGGTGTGGCTCTAACTGGGGATCAATATCAGGTTCCACATGTACCTTCAGGTCCACACTTGAAAAGGACAGGGGAGTGTACTGGTGTGAGTCTGGATCAGGAGAGTACAGTAATGCTGTCAACATCACAGTGGATGGTACGTCTATTGTACAATATTCACTAACCTTTTTTACATTTCAATGTATGATAATGATGTTCAATTCTGAAACTGAATGAATGTATCTCATATAAAATACAAGCTCATAAGACATTAATATATTGTGTGTGATTATTCCAGATTTACAGTATTATTTATATATTATGTTACACAGCTGGTGCTGTTATCCTGGAAAACCCTGCCTATCCCATGACTGAGGGAGACTCTGTGACTCTGCTCTGTACAAATAGATATCAGGAAACAAACCCAAACCCCAAGGTTGATTTCTACAAAGATGGAGAACTCATCAGGAATGAGACCACAGGAGAGATGACCATCCCTGCAGTATCCAAGTCAGATGAAGGCTTCGATAAGTGTAAATCTAATGAAGGAGAATCACCAGAGAGCTGGGTGACAGTGAGAGGTGAGAAGAGCAGTGTGTGTGTGTTTGAGTTTGAGTTTGAGTTTATTTTTACAGGGACAGTGCACATTAATCAACGTTTCAGTAAAAGTGCCGGTTTTAGCCAGCCGGCTAATTTTCAACCGCAGTCCCTGGGCAGGTTATTAAAAACAATTACAATATAGACAATAACAACATAGAACAAGACATAGCATACAGACATAGCAACATAGGACAAACAAGACGTAGCATACAGACCGAGCAACATAGAACAAAAAGCAGCAAGACAAAATTCATAAAAGCAACAAAGTGTTTCCACACCTCACAAGTTACAGACAACAGACATGGAAAGCGGCAACACACAGCTAGGGACCATGTTCACAAATCTGATTGACCTTTAGCCATGTCTTCAAGCATTTTGTGAAAGTGTGATATGTGGTGCAGTTATGTGTGTCTGATTGCAGTGTATTCCAGACATGGGAAGCTCTCACAGAAAAAGCGGATTTACTAAAGGTGCTTTTCCTTAGGGGAACTACACAGTCACCTCTCATGGCAGACCTTGTGGATCTGCTGCCATATGTTTGGGTTTTCTGTTTAACAAAAATACTGAGTGGAGGGGGAGCCAAGCCATTTAGGATCTTGAATACAAGACATGCATCGGTGTATTGCACAAGATTTTCCCAGCTCAGGAGCTCATGCTTTCTAAGGATGTGACAGTGATGATGGCTATTGGGCTTCCTATCAAGCACTTTGAGAGCCTGTTTGTAGACAGACTGAATAGGTCTTACTGTTGTACAGCAAGCTTGGGCCCAACTAGTCAAGCAGTATGTTAAGTGGGGGAGTATCATAGATTTGAAGTACAGTTTTGCTACCTCTGTAGTCAAACAATTTCGTATAAATCGGAAATTAGCTAGGTTGAATTTGGTTATTTGAATTACCTTTTTCACATGCTTTTTAAAAGAGAGGTTGGAATCAAGTATGATGCCAAGGTACTTAAAATCAGATACCCCCTGGAGCTTCTCCCCTGACACATAGACTTCTGGCTCAGTAGCATCTGTTGCCCCCTTTGTGAAGAACATGCAAACAGTTTTTTTCACATTGAGATGCAAACACGAGTCACTGAGCCACTTTGTAACCTGGACCATTACAGTAGTGAGTTCTTGTGCAGCTTGTTGTTTGCTCTTTGCATGCACATATATCACTGTATCATCTGCATACATTTGAACTTCAGACCCAGTACAGACAGTGTGTGTGTGTGCGTGTGCGTGTGTGTGTGTGTGTGTGTGTGTGTGTGTGTGTGTGTGTGTGTGTGTGTGTGTTGATGGTAAAACATATGTTTTGATAGTCCCTCCAGGTTCGGTTGTCTCCATCTCTCTGCCTTCCAGGCTGCTGTGTGGTCTACTGGTGGTGTCTCCCTTTCTACTGGTGTCTATCATGCTGACGGTGAAATGCTGCAGGGCTCAAGGTGACCACTTTATTTCAGTGTGTATCTACAAGAAGTTTATCCAGCTTGATATGTTCCTTCTTTATGTCATGCTCTTGTATTACTGTTATCAAGTAATGTTGACTCAAATGGTTCATTTAAAATGTAAATAGACAAAGTGCCCAGTGGCAGCTATTTCTGTTAAACATCTTCTAAGGAAATGTTCTTCCCCCAGAAAAGGCAAACTAACATTTTCATTACTTCTGAAGGATTACATTTTAGTGCTGTGCAGTTGAACGAGCAGTTGAATCAGTTTAACTCTAATGCTACTCTCCGTCCGTTATATTCCTATAGGCATGTGTTCAACAACCAAATCTCCTCAAGATGAGTTACGATCTGATGATATCATCGAACAGACCGAATCATCCGTGTGATCATTACAGTATGAACTGTGAGCTGAATGACCATTTTTATGATTTTAAAGTTTTTGCCATTGCCTTGCCATTGATTTATGATAGCGTTTACTGAGTCAAATATCATTGAATGAAATTTTACAAATACTAAATGCTATGATTCAGCAAGTTGACGTTTTCAGCTTTTGGGATCTTGTATGCTTTGTTATTGTTGATTGTTGTTAATATTCTTGAAATATTACACTTACCCCTCTTTGATTTCAGTTTGTTGATTGAAAAAGGGTGCAGTGCCTGTTTTGTTTAAAAGTAGAATTTGTTGTATTTTTTTTATATGTTGTATTTTAGATAATGTCATGCTTTTTACATGCAGGTGCATATATGCTGTATGTGAATATTTTCTGGGACTAAAGGTGGGTTTATACTTGGTTGGCCGACCTACTAAAACAACTTTAACAGTTATGTTGGAACATGTATAATTTGTTTTTAACTCAATTAATGCTTATTTTCATTTACATTTTCCATACTTTCCACTTCGATGTCTATATGTTTTTTTATAAAATGTTATTTCTTCAGTAGTTGTTATAGGAGCCAGATGAGTGTTCCACTATTGAACTTGAATAAAGAGGGTGTGCATTGTCTTACATCAGATAGCACAACGATTCTGCCTGACGAGAGTCACATAGGAGTAACGCCACCTGACGTAAGACAATGGAGGTTGTGTTGCATTTTGTATTTTGTATTAATTCTCATTTGTCAAATAAAAAGTGATGATTCCCCACATCATTGTATTGCTTTGAAATATAATTTAATTTAAGGACATATTCCTTTTACTCTCTGTATTGCTGAGTTGAAACAATGCATTTACATCTTGAACATTCCTATACATTTCTTATTATGTAAAGCAAAACCTTTTAACAAAATCTCTATACACCATATTGCTGTCAGTCTTCTTAAACCACTTTCAGATTTGACTTCTACTGATATGAACCCATACAGAAGTGGCCAATGTCTGTACTAATATGATGACATAGAGAGAGGAAGGAATAAGAGGGCAGACCCAGTAGACTGAGGGGTTATGTTGTTGCTATGTGACCAATGACCATATTAGTTTCTATATAGTGATCCACAAGGATGTTGAGTAGTTCCAGGCCTGTCCTGAAGGGGGCGATAAGAAACCCCAGATATTTACATTATTATACCCACTGAAGGTTTTTTTATTTATTTTTTTATTTCACCTTTATTTAACCAGGTAAGCCAGTTGAGAACAAGTTCTCATTTACAACTGCGACCTGGCCAAGATAAAGCAAAGCAGTGCGATAAAAACAACAACACAGAGTTACATATGGGGTAAAAAAAAAAACATAAAGTCAAAAAGGTGAAGTCTCTTAACTGCTTTCACCTGTAACATTTCTCTCCACATGTTTCTTTCTTCACACATGTTGTACATGTCCCACACTCTACACTCTTCTACATATTTTTAGGGGTAAAGTGTTGACAAAAATGGATTCATATATTCAACATGTAATGATGTGAAGCAAAATGAAACTATACACTTTAACCTGGAAACCCGGTTACCCAGTTCCAGCTTTGAAACTCCTCCAATCTCTCATCAGTGGTAATACATTCCACACAGCTCTGCCTCTGATGTACACATACACACAAACAAATGTGTGTGTGTGTGTGTGTGTCTGTATGAAGTTCTGTCTGTGTGAAGAAGTCCATTTCCATTGTGGCACAACTGAGGTTAGCTGGCTAGGCTTGCCACCTGACAGCTGAGCAAACGTTTGAGAGGAGACCTACACTATCTATCTATCTATCTATCTATCTATCTATCTATCTATCTATCTATCTATCTATCTATCTATCTATCTATCTATCTATCTATCTATCTATCTATCTATCTATCTATCTATCTATCTATCTATCTATCTATCTATCTATCTATCTATCTATCTATCTATCTATCTATCTATCTATCTATCTATCTATCTATCTATCTATCTATCTATCTATCTATCTATCTATATAATGTAATATGAATAGACTATAAACCGCTACTCTTTTTTCTCAGACTTTTTACATTCCTCTTGAATCTTTCTCTCTCAGTTTTTCTGTGTGACTGTGAAGAGGCGTGATCTAAGCAGACTGTCATCATATAGGAAGTAGAGGGGTTTGTCAGAAGGACTATAGTTCTAGAGAAAATCACTTGTCTGTGGGGACAGAATGGAGAGCACCTTGCTCTGTTTGCTACTAGGTAAGTACTGAGTTAGTGTGTGTGTGTATGAACACTAATTACCTGATTTACTAAGCCCTTAAGGTAAAAAGGAATAAGACATTAATGGAAATGAAGACAGTTTCAAGCTTTAACTTAACGTTTTTTTTGTATTTTTGTATCCCTTATTGAGAAAACATTAGTAAACGGCACTAAAAGGAAATTGCAGCAAAATATGGTGTAGATATGGAGTAAGCAACGCCAGGGTTGTGGGTTCGATTCCCACGGGGGGCCAGTATAAAAAAAATATGTATTCACTAACTGTAAGTCGCTCTGGATAAGAGCGTCTGCTAAATGACTAAAATGTAAATGTGTGGTGGCGTGCATTTAGCCAGGTCATCACTATGGAATTAAAGATTGACGCTAACTCAGTGCTTGCAAAATGTGCTGCCAATGAATACAAAATGCAAGATTTGTTGGATGTGTTGTAGTATCAAGTTGTGATTATTGTAAATGGTTGAGGGTTCCTTTGCTACAGTTATATTAAACTGTGTTAAGAGATGAATGAGTGGTGTTTTGGTGTTTTTGGTCTCTGTACTCTCACTGTGTGCAGAACATGGGAAGTCAGTGGCCATTTATAGCTGCAGTCTGTAATTCAAACTACCTTAAAATGGCCACCCTGCCACTTGTTGTGGTATACGGCTGAGGGATGGGGCTAAGGAAATTCATTCATCTACATTGTTCACAATAATTGTCATAAAATAAACATACATTTTGGGTTATGATGGAATAAGACTTGAAGACTTGAAGACTAGTGTAGAAAACTATGTAGAAAACGCAGATTGCATCTTTAAAATAAAGCACAGGATGGATTTGGTAAACAGTAACATGAATATGGAATGTTGTTATTTATTTCAAAACTAATATTGGAGCAATGTGACTTTCTTTGTTTTAGTGCTGAGTACACACATCTACTCTGGACACTCTGAAGATGATGATGGTAGATATTTGTACACTTGATCAAGCCTTCATCTCTTAATGCTTCATTATATTTATTTGTGATGTTTAAAGCTGCTTTTGGATAGACATATTTTGTGTTTTGAGTGTCTCAAAATAACATTTGTAAAGCAATTTTATCATGCTGGTTTTATTTTGTGCAGGACAGGCAAAGGCTGATCTGACCATACACCCCAAATCCTCACAGATATTCAGCGGAGAGTCTTTTACTCTCAGATGTAACATACAGAGGGGAAAAGTCACTGACTGGGAATACACATGGCGCAAGGATGTTGTAGACTTCCTCAGTAAGAAGCATGAATATGAGATCAGTGAGGTTAAGATTTCAGACAGTGGTGACTACAGGTGTCTGGGTACACATATTGATCAGAATAAGTTTTCTAAGTGGAGTGATGCAGTCAGACTGACGGTGACAGTTAAGTCATCTTATCTCTCATTCACATCAGTGCCTCCATGCCCATAACCACTTGACATTTGGCCCCATTTTAAGGATGCTATTTTGTTGTTTAAAAAAGGTCAGCCTACCATTGCTGTTCAGATTCCTCCATTAATTCTTCCTCATTTCATTTGATAATTGAATAAATACGGGGTAAGAGCATACTTTTAACTGATTGGTGCACTAATTGCATTTGTCTTCATTTAACTGTTTCCTCAGCTCTGCCTACAGCCTCAGTGAAGATAGTCACTACCCAGGAGCCACTGTACTCCGGAGACACAGTCAAGCTGCAGTGTGACATATCAGACTACACAGACTGGACGTACCACTGGTTAATAAATAAAGAACGGCTTTCCAGTCACACCAGTAAAACCACCACCATCTTTCTCTCTGACCAGGCTGGTCAGTACCAGTGTGAGGGGACAAGGACAAGACGGCCCCAGAAGTCATATCTCAGCTCATCTCTCCACATCAGCGTCACTGGCGAGCTAATTATTTATCTTCAATCACTATCTGGACATTCAAAAAATCTGAGCCAATGAGGGTTCATCTAATTACATATATACAGTATACACTGTAAATTGAAACTGAATAGAGTGAACATACCCCTAAAATCAGCTTTTATCAAAACTTAACTGCAACAGCTAAATAATTAAAAATGGCCAAGCATGTATCCAGATGTTTTGATATTCTGCTATCTGTTTTCTTAGCTCTGCCTGAAACTACACTGACCGTAAATCCAAACCCTGCATACACTGGAGAGATAGTAACTCTGACATGTTCAGTGGGGTCTGACAGTGACTGGAGCTATACATGGTACAAAGACAACACTAAGAAAGTAGTGACCTTAACTGGCAGACACACTACAACAGGAGCCACCTTCACCATCAGTAGAGCTGCTGAGTCTGACCAGGGTCTCTACTGGTGTCAGGGAGAGATCCAGTCCAGATCCATATCATCAATCATCAGTGATCCTGTCACTATCACTGTGAAAGGTGAGTTACTTTGTTTTGTGTTTTTTATTATACAAATGGACACTATTCATATTGAGTAAATCATGTAGACATGATCCATGTACTGTTGAAGTCGAAACTTTACGTACACCTTCGCCAAATACATTTAAACTCAGTTTTTTACAATTCCTGACATTTAATCCTAGTAAAAATTCCCTGTCTTAGGTCAGTTAGGATCACCACTTTATTTTAAGAATGTGAAATGTCAGAATAATAGTAGAGAAAATTATTTATTTCAGCTTTTATTACTTTCATCACATCCCCAGTGGGTCAGAAGTTTACATACACTCAATTAGTATTTGGTAGTATTGCCTTTAAAATCTTTAACTTGGGTCAAACGTTTTGGGTAGCCTTCCACAAGCTTCCCACTATAAGTTGGGTGAATTTTGGCCCATTCCTCCTGACAGAGTTGGTGTAACGGAGTCCGGTTTGCAGGCCTCCTTGCCCGCACACGCTTTTTCAGTTCTGCCCACAAATGTTCTATAGGATTGAGGTCAGGGCTTTGTGATGGCCACTCCAATACATTTACATTTACATTTTAGTCATTTAGCAGACGCTCTTATCCAGAGCGACTTACAGTTAGTGAGTGCATACATTTTCATACTGGCCCCCCGTGGGAAACTTGACTTCGTTATCCTTAAGCCATTTTGCTACAACTTTGGAAGTATGCTTGGGGTCATTGATCATTTGGAAGACCCATTTGCGACCAAGCTTCAACTTCCTGACTGATGTCTTGAGATGTTGCTTCAATATATCCACATATTTTTCCTTCCTCATGATGCCATCTATTTTGTGAAGTGCACCAGTCCCTCCTGCAGCAAAGCACCCCCACAGCATGATGCTGCCACCCCCGTGCTTCAAGGTTGGGATGGTGTTCTTCGGCTTGCAAGAGCCCCGTTTTTCCTCCAAACATAACAATGGTCATTATGGCCAAACAGTTCTATTTTTGTTTCATCAGACCTGAGGACTTTTCTCCAAAAAGTATGATCTATGTCCCTATGTGCAGTTGCAAACCATAGTCTGGTTTTTTTTATGGCGGTTTTGGAGCAGTGGCTTCTTCCTTGCTGAGCGACCTTTCAGGTTATGTCGAAATAGGACTTGTTTTACTGTGGATATAGAAACTTTTGTACCTGTTTCTTCCAGCATCTTCACAAGGTCCTTTGCTGTTATTCTGGGATTGATTTGCACTTTTCGCACCAAAGTATGTTAATCTCTAGGAGACCGAACGTGTCTCCTTCCTGAGCGGTTTGACGGCAGCGTGGTCCTATGGTGTTTATACTATTGTTTGTACAGATGAACGTGGTACCTTCAGGCGTTTGGAAATTGCTCCCAAGGATGAACCAGACTTGTGGAGGTCTACAATTTTTTTTCTGAGGGCTTGGCTAATTTCTTTTGATTTTCCCATGATGTCAAGCAACGAGGCACTGGGTTTGAAGGTAGGCCTTGAAATTCATTCACAGGTACACCTCAAATTGACTCAAATTATGTCAATTAGCCTACCTTGACATCATTTTCTGGAATTTTCCTTGCTGTTTAAAGGCACAGTCAACTTAGTGTATGTAATCTTCTGACCCACTGGAATTGTGATACAGTGAATTATAAGTGAAATTATCTGTCTGTAAACAATTGTTGGAGAAAATACTTGTGTCATGCACAAAGTAGATGTCCTAACCGACTTGCCAAAACTATAGTTTGTTAACAAGAAATGTGTGTAGTGGTTGAAAAACGAGTTTTAATGACTCCAACCTAAGTGTAGGTCAACTTCCGACTTCAACTGTATAAATGAATAGTTACAGTACTTCCTACAGAAGTAAGATCATACGTTGGAGAGATTTGTGCTCTGAGTGCATTTGTCTTCATATATAACTGTGTTTCCACAGCTCTGCCTACTGCCTCAGTGAAAGCCTCTCCACAGGGTCCCGTCTATTCTGGAGAGACAGTCACTCTGCAGTGTGACATATCAGACTACAGAGACTGGACGTACCGCTGGCACAGAGACAACCAACTGCTTCCCAGTCCACCCAGTGAAAACATCACCTTCTCTCTCTCTGACCAAGCTGGTCAGTACCAGTGTGAGGGGACAAGGACAAGACGGCCCCAGAAGACATATCTCAGCCCATCTCTCACCATCATTGTTGCTGGTGAGTTTAAAAACATTACCATCACTTACTTAAATGTTGAGAAGGATAAGATCTTCATAATATTCTATTCTGTGAAAGTCTTTTTTTAAACAACATTTTTAGGAAAAAAACAGAATCATATTTTCAATTCACACCAAATCAAGTCAACATACACCCATAATGGACTTCTATAGTATGAAAACGTTCCAACAACAACTAAATATTTGGATATTGCTAAGCATGTATCCAGATCTTTAAATTATGCTCTTTTCTCACAGCCCTGCCCAAAGCTACACTGACCATAAATCCAAACCCTGTGTACACTGGAGAGACAGTAACTCTGACGTGTTCAGTGGGGTATGACAATGCCTGGAGCTATACATGGTACAAAGACAACACTAAGAAAGTAGTGCCCCAGTCTGACAGACACACTAGAACAGGAGCCACCTTCACCATCAGTAGACCTGCTGTGTCTGACCAGGGCCTCTACTGGTGTCAGGGAGAGATCCAGTCCAGATCCATATCATCAATCATCAGTGATCTTGCCAATATCACTGTGATTTGTGAGGAATTGTGTGTGTGTGTGTGTGTGTGTGTGTGTGTGCATCTGTGTGTGTGTAGACATCACTGTATATGTCAGTATTCTGATGACTAGATGACTAGCCTGAGTACAGAATCAGTCCTGCAAAGAATGGTCTATATACCTGTGAAGGTCTTCAGAAAATCAATGGCTTTAAACACTCCGAGACAAGTAATGCTATACAATTGACCGTGTTAGGTAAGTCTGTTTTTATGGGATTGCAAGAGAAAGAATAGTGAGAAAAATACAAAAGGGATGAGGTCAAATAGCAGACAGTGAGATCAATGATGGAACTAAACTTAGTTTGATTTTGGTGTAAGGTACAATACCATGATAACAAAATGGGTAAACATTTTATACTAAAATGATTTAATTAAAGAACAAACATTTTAATTGTGACATCACCTTTATAACAGATAAACCCCAAGCTGTCCTGAGTGTCTCTCCTCGGTGGCTGAACCCTGGAGACTCAGTTGCTCTGAGCTGTGGGGTTAAAGAGTCATCTACAGGCTGGAGGTTCTTCTGGTACCGAACTGTTCCCTACAGAGCTGGGTTACCCTCCCTATTGGACAAGTCCTACTCTGTAGAGCCTCTATCTGGCAATGGGACTACTGAAGACTCCGACACTCTGATCCCTGCTGGTCCTAATCACACAGGAGGATATGTGTGTAGAGCTGGGAGAGGAGACCCAGTCTATGACACACTCTACAGTGAACCTCAGTTTCTCTGGTCAGGAGGTAACTAACTGCATTGAAACTGCATTTAACCACATTTAAGTCATCCTCATGTGTATATATAACTATAAGTTTGACTTTTCCTCTTTGTTACAGACCTGCATCCTTCAGTGTCTCTCAGAATAAGACCCAACAGAACTCAACACTTTACATCAAAGTCTCTCTCACTAAGCTGTGAGGAGAAGGGGAACTCTACTAGATGGAGACTGAAGAGATACAGAGAGAGAGGAGTGGAGTCAGGGTGTGGCTCTAACTGGGGATCAATATCAGGTTCCACATGTAACATCAGGTTCACACTTGAAAAGGACAGTGGAGTGTACTGGTGTGAGTCTGCATCAGGAGAGTACAGTAATGCTGTCAACATCACAGTGGATGGTACGTCTATTGTGTAACATTCACTAACCTTTTTTACATTTCAATGTATGATAATGATGTTCAATTCTGAAACTGAATGAATGTATCTCATATAAAATGCAAGCTCATAAGACATTAAAATATTGTGAGTGATTACTCCAGATTTACAGGTTTATTTATATATTTTGTTACACAGCTGGTGCTGTTATCCTGGAGAGCCCTGCCTATCCCATGACTGAGGGAGACTCTGTGACTCTGCTCTGTACAAATATAAATCAGGAAACAAACCCAAACCCCAAGGTTGATTTCTACAAAGATGGAGAACTCATCAAGAATGAGACCACAGGAGAGATGACCATCCCTGCAGTATCCAAGTCAGATGAAGGCTTTTATAAGTGTAAATCTACTGAAGGAGAATCACCAGAGAGCTGGGTGACAGTGAGAGGTGAGAAATCGGTTTTGATCACATTATCTTTTCATAATATCTGTGGTCATCAGTGATTTGTATTGTTAAAAAGCATACTGTAGGTTTGGAGTTGCAAGCTCAGGCTGGTCATCTGATCTCAAGTTAGATGTCAAATGTATAATGTATCTACAGAATTGTTTCACTTTGTCCACTACTTTATTTATTTTCTATAACTACCTCAGAGTCTGATGGTGATTTGCTGTTCTCTCTCCAGGCATAACTCCTGGACCCTCTACATCAGTCCTAGTAGTAGTGGTTGTGGGCCTGGTTGTTGCTGGTGTTCTACTGGCCATTCTCCTGGTACTGCTGTGTCGATATAAAAACGCCAAAGGTGAGACTTTTATCAATTCTCATTTAACTTGTTTAAGAGAAAAATGTCGAATTACAAAATGTTAAAACAGTAATGTCCTGATATAATAATATGCATTTTTCATTACAGGTTCCTGTTGTAACAGGATATTCTCGTGAGTACACCTGTCTTTCAACTACGTTCCTTTTCATACAGTAAAATATAATCTGTGTGTTTCATGAGTATCTCTCTCCATGTAGGCCCCCCCAGCCACACAGCACCAACCTGGACCCCCAACAGGACCAAGGATCTACCCAGGGCCAGGCTCCTGATGCTGGGTATACACGTCTGCAGCATGGTCAGTCTCTCAGCCCAGATCACTATCACTCTCCTCTCTCTGTAACTTCATCCACTGACTTTTCACCATCCACTTTGTATACAACATGTTACTGTACTCTGTCCCTAGGCAATCTGAGGGATAACTAACCAATTAATCTTTCTCTCTCTTCTTTGACCAACAGGTGGCGCTAACATCTACGATACAATCACTCCCTCAGACAATAATGACAATGGTACTGTTACTGTATGTTAAGTTTAGCATGAATACAGTATAGAGATGTTGTTGCAGTTGTTCTTCATATGTTTAATATGACTAGCATACTAAGACTAAGTAGAGATATTAGTGTATTACCTGTATGTTTCAGATGCTGCTGCTGCTACTGCTGGACCAAGCGATGTGATGTACATCCAGATTCAACTCAAAATGTTGGACAAGAAAAAGAAAAGTAATTCTTAACTGTAACATAAATTAATACAAAATGTAGCAGTGTTTTTTACTCATCAAATTTGATACAAACTTACAAATTCTCTCCTCCTCCTCCTCTTCCTCCTCCTCCTCCTCCTTAGAAAAGCCAGCTGATCCAAAAGAAAATCCAGTCTATTCTGAGGTCAAGACAGGGAAGGCCACAGGTAAGACCCATTCTACAGGTCGGCAGTCAGTGAAATCTAAATGTACAATTTTGGAATTTCAATGAAGATGCAGAATATGCAATAAGCTATTTCCTTAATTTGTTAACTGGATATTTCCATTTTCAGCAGCAACTGGACATGCTGAGGTTGACCTTAAACAGAAGGCCAAAGCCAAGAAGAAGAAAGGTAAGACTAGAAATCCCTCCTTCCATATTCCCCCTATCATAACCTCACACCTCTTTGACCCCTTATTGACTAAATGTATATTATTATGTATATAACTGTTCTATTATTCTGATGTTTATCCTCACCCCTTACAGAAACAGAAACCCCACCTGAGGCAGATTCGGTCTATTCTCAAGTGAAGCCAGTCACAGCCCCAGGTAAGACTAATAGCCATATGCTAATGATACTTAATATGATACTAATATGGAACTATTTCTCTGAAGTATAATGTATGAATTTAAAGTAAGTATTTTTGTTTGATTCTTAAGAGTTTGTTTGACTGCATGTCCTAAACAACTTTGTGTGGTGATATGTTGCAGGACCTTGAGGGGGGCAGGGATGGAGGAATGGAGGGATGGAGGGATTGAGGGATGGAGGGATTGAGGAATGGAGGGATGGAAGGATGGAAGGATGGAGTGATGGACGAATGGAGGGATGGATGGGTGGAAGGATGGAGGGATGGAAGAATGGAAGGACACACCATCAGAGGAGGAGCGGAAGGAAACGCGGGAACATGGATTATGAATGCTCAATGCTCACAAGCAAACAGACACACACACACAATAACACCTTGTACTTTAAGGAATTTTTTTTTCGTATTTTATTTACCAACAGATATATTTTACTTAAGCATGGTTTAATTGTGTATTACTGTTACAGCTTTATATAAAATATAAGGTGTAATGATAACGGATCTTATCTGCAGCTACAGGAATTATCTGCCTTGTATTGTGTATTGAGTATTATTGTTTTGTTGTAAATGAGCTAAAATGTATTATCTTTAATGTATTATATCTGTCATTCAGATGATACAATAACATATTTGTATATGAATTTCCAAAATATTGTAGGTATTATTCACATTTTCTTCTAATGACCTGTACTTTTACAATATCTTTGCATTGTGCTTTTTTAATAAACTATTTTTTATCCACCAGATGGCATGAGTGCTTTCTTACAGTAGATGGATATTGTCATCATCATCAACTTTTCCATATAACCTGCTTTGGTCAAACCTCCTTTCAGCCTAATATAGATCTTAGGCTCCTAAATGTGTGAGTTAAAGTAAAAATGCCGTACCCCATCAGTGAAAGACCCATTGAGATTTTCAGAATGACTTTTTGGGGAAGTGTGCCGTCTCAGTTTTATGATGTCATATTCAAACAGACCACCATAGTCCCTGTGCCCAAGAAAGCGAAGGGAACCTTCCTAAATTATTAGTCCTCCCCTGTACTCCTTGTTCACCCACGACTGCATGGCCAAGCACGACTCAACACCATCATTAAGTTTGCTGACGACACAAAAGTGGTAGGCCTGATCACAGACAATGATGAGACAGCCTATAGGGAGGAGGTCAGAGACCTGGCAGTGTGGTGCCAGGACAACAACCTCTCCCTCAATGTGAGCAAGACAAAGGAGCTCATCGTGGACTGTAGGAAAAGGATGGCCGAACAGGCCCCCATTAGCATCGACGGGGCTGTAGTGGAGTGGGTCGAGAGTTTCAAGTTCATTGGTGTCCACATCACCAACAAACTATCATGGTCCAAACACACCAAGACAGTCGTGAAGAGGGTACGACAACACCTTTTCCCCCTCAGGAGACTGAAAAGATTTGGCAGGGATCCCCAGATCCTCAAAAGGTTCTACAGCTGCACCATCGAGAGCATCCTGACCGGTTGCATCACCACCTTGTATGGCAATTGCTTGTCATCTAACCGTAAGGCGTTACAGAGGGTAGTGCGTACGTCCCAGTACATCACTGGGACCAACCTTCCTGCCATCCAGGACCTATATACTAGGCGGTGTCAGAGGAAGGCCCAAAGAATGTTCAAATACTCCAGTCATCCAAGTCATTGACTGTTCTCTCTGCTACTGCACGGCAAGCGGTACCAGAGTGCCAAGCCTAGGTCCAAAAGGCTCCTTAACAGCTTCTACCCCCAAGCCATAAGACCGCTGAACAATTAATAAAATGGCCACTTGGACTGTTTACATTGACCCCCCCCCCCCCCCCGCCCCTTATTTTTACACTGCTGCTACTCGCTGTTTATTATTTATGCATGTTCACTTTACCCCTACCTACATGTACAAATTATCTTGTCTAACCTGTACCCCCGCACATTGTCTCGGTACCAGTACCCCCTGTATATAGCCTCGTTATTGTTATATAATTTTATTGTGTTACTTTCTTTTTTACTTTAGTTTATTTAGTAAAAAAATTTTAACTCTATTTTTTGAACTACATTATTGGTTAAGGGCTTGTAAGTAAGCATTTCACAGTAAGGTCTACACCTGTTGTATTTGCTCATGTGAAAATGTATGCACTCACTAACTGTAAGTCGCTCTGGATAAGAGCGTCTTCTAAATGACTAAAATGTCAAATGTAATGTGACAAATACAATTTGATTTGATATGATTTGATATCCTGTCTGTAGGAGTTCTGAGGAGCTGGTCAGTACTGGTACTGTGTATCACTTCCTTTTAATATTCAAATGTGGACATGCACATCTATGATGGCAAAGGGGTCTTCCAAGTAAGCAAAGCTCAGACTCATGGGCCAGGGTGTGGTATTTACATGGAAACAATATTGAATATTTATATTACTTTGTTGAATTCCAGGTAGTAACCTAAGTATGCATGATTACCAGTTTTCCCATATTGCCTCCTCATCCTAAAGATAGGTCATGCCGAATAATTACATTAGTGGTGTATGACTATTTTCAGTATCCCTGCATGGTCTGGAAGGTCACTGTTCCAGTTAGGGGGTTTCTGTGTCTATGTGTTTATGTCTATGTGGTCAGACAGACAGCCAGCAGCCAGGTCATTGTCAATGCTCCTGAGAGACAGAAACTGGAAATGACATCACCAAAAGATGTTACCTGAAACGTAGAAGTGGGGCCTTGTCAGAAACCTGGGACCCAAAATCTTCTGAAAAAGTTGGCAGGTGTTTCATATCCCTCAGCCACACTGACCTATGAGCATGCAAAAGAGGTCATACAAACACTTCTCCAGACATATGAAGCCTTGATGAAAATGCACACACACATATTTTCTCTCTCTCTCTCTCCCTCTCTCTCTCTGTCTCGCTCTCTCTCTCTAACCCCCCTCTCTCGCTCGCTCTCTCTCCCCCTCTCTCTTTCTCTCTCTCTTTCTTTCTCTTTATTTCTCTTTCTAGAGAGAGCTTTTTCCAGCCATGCTCCTACAGTGCAGCAGTCTGATATTGGCAACATTAGCTCTGGTGTGATGGCTATGAGAGTCTACTGAAATTAAAATAACCAGACAGGTAACTGGGGGCAAGGTCATGTCTCACTTTAAAAACCATCAACAGTTTGATCTGCACCACCACCAGATCAACTGGAAGCCAGCTCAGTTCCCTGAAATGATTAGGACCAATGTGCGTCCCGGTGGCTGAGCTTCAGTATAATTCTCATTAGTTTGTTTTGGGTCGTTTGAAGTTTGTCCTTCAGATTTTGTGATACGCCACTGAACCATGAGATACAAGCATAGGCATAGTGAAACCGTATCAGAGATGTTTCCAGGGTCCTCATACTCTCTGTATACAGGAACTTGGCTACCTTGCCAGGAACTTTGTCCTGGAGTGAACCTACCCAATGACCTTCAGAGCCATAAGTTCACATGTCATGTGTTCGTCCAGTTCACATCCCAGTGTATGTTACAGAGCATTTTTCCTTCACCGCTACACCATTAAACTTGACCGAGAAGTTGGAAGAGTTTCTCACTTTGTGTTTGGAACAAAAAGGGATACTTTCTGTCTTGCCTAAATGGATAACCACTTACTGACTTTAGTCAGTTGGCTGCTTAGGGTCTTTTCAACGGTCTCCTTAGTCTAATGTGACACCAAAAGGTAGAATCATCCTCACACAGGATCTATTGCATGTGCTTTCTTACATGATAACTCTAGGAAAACCGTTAGCTTTCTCTAAATTCATTGTTGGTATTTGCATGGTGTGTGTTGACTGTAGAATGCCTAGTCATCAGTGATTGGTTGGATATCTCGAAACATTTGCTTTATTACTGTGTGATAACACCTACATAATACCTATATTCAGCAACATATCATGATGTATTGATTCTGCAGTTTTGAATGTGCCAATGGTTCAGCAGCTGTTGCAGTGCTTCTAGAACGGAAAATAAATTAAGACCCTGTGCTAGATGCATGTCACTCATTACATTTAAGGCAAAACGGGACTGTATGGAATGATTGTTTCTATTACATAATAAGATAAACTGCAGGACTAGGACAACTGCAGTTATGCCCTAAATACCACACTTCATTGAGCTGTAACTTTATTTTGTCTTAATTCATGACAGAGCTGTTTTTGTGTAAGGGTTTATAATACCTTATTTCAGACTGACATGTATTTATAATGTATTTATAATGTCGCCCATGCAGTATATGATGCATTGGTGGTGAGTAATTACACAGTAACCACAGTGTGATTTGTACTTGAGCTGAGGAGGAGTTATCAGATCCACCCCCACTTCTCTTTTCCTGTCATCTCATCCTGTTCTGCTGAATGTTGGGGAGGAGCTGACTTTAATGAAGTAAAATAGGACCCACACACTCAGATACGTACAGATAGAAAGTGCAAACATGTGTAGTGCCATTTACAGTATAAATGACACCTGGAAAAGCACTATATAAATCCAATCCATTATTATCTATTAATTGATTGTGTAACACTTTGCATTGCAGTGTATTATTGTTTAATTATTCATGTAGGCACACTGTAACAAATATTACAACTTAACAATGAGTAATTACAATACTTCCTACACAATACTTACATTAATAATTATACAGTGAAAAGATCATTGTAATATAGTGTGTAACCATTGATTGATGTCAGAATAACGTGTATTTGTGTGTTACAGGTGTGGGTGTTCCTCTGTTCATCAACAAGAGAGTGGGGGACTCCGTGGAGCTGCTGGCAGGCTTAGAGAGGGGACATTTCAAATCATTGCAGTGGAAGTATAGAGGAAAGGATATTGTAGAATTCAACTCAGAAGTTGTATATTCACCTGGATCCCAGTTCGAGGGGAGACTAAAGATGAACAACAAAAACGTTAGTTTAACGGTCAGAGAACTGCCACTGCAAGACTCAGGGGATTTTCTAGTTATAGGCGAAGGGGACAAAGGTCAGATTGGCGGTAGGACCATCACTCTGAAGGTCAACGGTAGGCTGTTATCACCTTTTTGCATCCTATTTTGATATCATTCTAATTTATATCCATGACCACGGCTGATGATCTTTAAACTATAATGAATATTTGTTGGTTTTATACTGACCTTACTCACCATGCTTTGATACATTTCCATCACATTATCAAGTTTTATCCTCTGTCGTCTTTCTCCTGGTGGTATGGCTATGGTAGCGTTCATTTAGAAGACTGATTATGAGTCTCTATCTCTCTCCAGGTTGGTCAAAGCCTATATCCAAGGTGGTGATCCAGACAGACATCAAGCTATTGGCCAACCACTCCTGTACGGTGCGGCTGGTGTCCAACGTGTCCTGCTACTCCAACCTTACATACACCTGGGAGAGAGACAACGAGATGTACGGGGACGCCCAGCAGATTCACTTCTCTCTCTCTCCTGCAGAGAGAGACATCAGTGTAACGTGCAACGCCTCCAACCTAGTCAGTTGGAAATCTGTCTTTGCGATAGTAAAGGGTGGTAATGACAAAACCGCCCCTGGTACCTAGATATCATAATAATCCCTTCCATACACTTTTCAGTGTGCTTATACGCTTATGTTGTGTGAAGCTGTCTTTTCCCTCTGTGATCAGAGAGAAACAAATAGAGAATGGTTGTAGTCATATGCAAAAACCTGTGAAAACCTAGTTGTTGGGATGATAAGTACACATGAAAAGGTGTGCAGGGATTTACGTCCTTTTCAGAGAGAAGAATGACAATGTTCTTTCAGCATACATATTCTGTAGTTCACTTATTAATTTCTCTTTTACATTCAATCTATCACTGTGATCACCACTTTCTTGGGTTATTAATTTGAACAGTTAACAGACCTACCTTGTTTGTGCTGTAACTCAAGAACATCTACATGCAGTTGACCTCCAAATAGCTACAATATAAACCAAATGATAAATATGCCATGAAGTCAAACCTTTGACACCTCTCCTAGTGACATTAAAGATTGGACTGAAAATGTCAACATGACCAGGTATGGTATATGCAATATTGACTTCACTTTTTGCACAAATATATTATTATCCACAAAATTCCTTCCTCAGATATATACTATAGTTCTCTCTTCCACCCACAGAAACACCACAGTGTTGATGTGTCCATTTATTTTACAGTAAGAGGAAGTTGTGTAAAGATGAACATTACATCAGATTCTATTTTTTTCTGTTTCTCTTTAAGCATCTGTACCTTTTTAATTCAGTCAAAGCCCCATTAACAAAATCTCTGTGCACCATAGTGCTGTCAGTCTTCTGTAAAACACATACAGATTTGACTTCTACTGATATGAACCCATACAGAAGTGGTCCATGTCTGTACTAATATGATGACATAGAGAGAGGAAGGAATAAGAGGGCAGACCCAGTAGACTGAGGGGTTATGTTGTTGCTATGTGACCAATGACCATATTAGCTTCAATATTGTGATCCACAAGTATGTGGAGTAGTTACAGGCCTGTCCTGAAGGGGGCGATAAGAAACCCCAGATGTTAACCTTGTTTCTTCACGCAGAGTGTCTCACTCTACACTCTACAACAAACCACATAGATATTTTTAAAGGTAAATTGTTTTAAAATATATATTCATGTATTCAACATGTAATGATTTGAAGCAAAATGAAACTCTACACTTTAACCTGGAAATCCAGTTCCCCAGTTACAGCTTTGAAACTCCTCCCATCTCTGGTCAGTGGTAATACATTCCGCTTAGCTCTGCCACTGATGTACACACACACAAACCACACAACACACACACACAAAACACACACACACACACAAAAACACGATACAGTACATGAACAATAACCCTGAGGCACATCACATAAACAGACAAATTGAAATACAACCATAAACAACACAATAACAAACATATCTATGTAGACAGTATCTAACTAAACGTATACCTCATAATTGATGGGGTGGCAGAAGATGTCCATTTCCATTGTGGAACAACTGATGTTAGCTGGCTAGGCTTGCCACCTGACAGCTGAGCAAAGGTTTGAGGGGAGGCCTACACTATCTATCTATCTATCTATCTATCTATCTATCTATCTATCTATCTATCTATCTATCTATCTATCTATCTATCTATCTATCTATCTATCTATCTATCTATCTATCTATCTATCTATCTATCTATCTATCTATCTATCTATCTATCTATCTATCTATCTATCTATCTATCTATCTATCTATCTATCTATCTATCTATCTATCTATCTATCTATCTATCTATCTATCTATCTATCTATCTATCTATCTATCTATCTATCTATCTATCTATCTATCTATCTATCTATCTATCTATCTATCTATCTATCTATCTATCTATCTATCTATCTATCTATCTATCTATCTATCTATCTATCTATCTATCTATCTATCTATTTATCTATCTATCTATCTATCTATCTGTGCATGGTGCAGCATAAAACAAACATCTACACATTCTGATATAAAACCACAAGCTCTGATCTCATCAATTCAGGTCTCTAAGGAGCGAGTGTGAGACCATGTAGCCAACTAGAAGGAGAAGTTGGTCAGAATATAAACGCGCTATCAACTGCTACTATTTTTTCTCACAATCTTTTGACTTTCTCTTTAATCTTTCGCTCTCTGTTTTTCTGTGTGACGGTGAAGAGGTGTGATCTAAGCAGACTGTCATCATATAGGAAGTAGAGTGGTTTGTCAGAAGGACTGTAGTTGTATAGAAAGTAACTTGTCTGTGGGGACAGAATGGAGCACTCCTTGCTCTGTTTACTACTATGTACAGCGCATTCAGAAAGTATTCAGACCCCTTGACTTTTTCACATTTTGTTACGTTACAGCCTTATTCTAAAATTGATTATATTGTTGTTTTTTCCTCATCAATACCCCTTAATGACAAAGCAAAAACAGGTTTAGACATTTTTACACATTAATTAAAAATAGAAAACGGAAAAATCACATTTACATAAGTATTCAGACACTTTACTCAGTACTTTGTTGAAGCACATTTACATCATTTAGCAGATGCTCTTATCCAGAGTGACTTACAGTTATTGAATACATATATATATTAGGGCTGTCAAATGATTAAAATTTTTAATCAAATTAATCAGAATTTTCAGTGGATTAATCATGATTAATCACTATTTGCAATTACACCTGAATCCTAACAATTTTTTTTCTGAAATGCATACCAAAAGATAAATAACAGGACACAGATACATAATTTTCATATTATGTCTGTTTATTAACACAGCCAAATAATGGTGTTTTAAATCAAGCTGAAACATACTACACACCATAATATTTGTCTTTGGCTGTGGCTCTTGACGGTGGCTTATAGAATGAGTCTTGAGACGCCACTTGCAAAACATCAAGGAAACCTGAGTCTTCTACAATGCTAATGGGTCTACAATCCTTTGCAATCCATTTTGCTATTGTGTTGGTCAAATTATCTGAGGTTGATTTTGTTAATTGCCTGCAAACATTCAGCGTGGTCTGGTGCAAACCACTTGCTGAATCTGACGGCCCAGCAAACGCATGTTTGGCGTTGACATGGTACTTCAAGCTTGAACAGCTCCGGTGAAATTGAAACTCCTTCTTACAAATCTTGCAAATAACCTTGTACTTGTTAACTGTACCATCATCATTCTTTTTATATTTGAATCCGTCAATAGGCCCACTTTGCTCACCTTGCTCCATCTCGCCTCTAGCTCCCAACCACTTTCCTGACCTGAATAATTTGTCACACTGCGCATGCGTGAAATGCGTTAAAAAAATTGACGTAATTAACAGCAAACAACTAATTAACGCGCTATTTTTGACAGCCCTAATATATATATATATTTTTCATACTGGCCCCCCGTGGGAATCGAACCCACAACCCTGGCGTTGCAAATGCCATGCTCTATCAACTGAGCTACATCCCTGCCAGCCATTCCCTCCCCTACCCTGGGCCAATTGTGCGCAGCCCATGAGTCTCCCGGTCACGGCCGGCTGCGACAGAGCCTGGATTTGAACCAGGATCTCTAGTGGCACAACTAGCACTGCGATGCAGTGCCTTAGACCTGATCCCCAATCAGAGACAACGAGCGACCGCTGCCTCTGATTGGGAACCACACCCGGCCAAACATAGAAATACAAACCTAGAATATATTCACACCCTGACCAAACTAGCTAGAGTTCTATAGGCCAGGGCGTGACAATATACCTGTGAAGGTCTTCAGAAAAGCAATGGCTTAAAACACTCAGAGTCAAGTAATACTCTACAATTGACCGTGTTAGGTAAGTCTGTTTTTATGGGATTGCAAGAGATGAGGTCAAATTGCAGACAGTGAGATCAATGATGGAACTAAACTATAGTTTGATTTTGGGGTAAGGTACAATACCATGATAACAAAATAGGTAAACATTTTATACTAAAATGATTTAATTAAAGAACAAACATTTTAATTGTGTCATCTCCTTTACAACAGATCAACCCCAAGTTGTCTTGAGTGTCTCTCCTCAATGGCTGAACCCTGGAGACTCAGTTACTCTGAGCTGTGGGGTTAAAGAGTCATCTACAGGCTGGAGGTTCTTCTGGTACCGAACTGTTCCCTACAGAGCTGGGTTACCCTCGCTATCGAACAGGTCCTACTCTGTAGAGCCTAAATCTGGCAATGGGACTACTGAAGACTCCTACACTCTGATCCCTGCTGGTCCTAATCACACAGGATGTTATGTGAGTAAAGCTGGGAGAGGACACCCAGTTTATCACACACTCTACAGTGAACCTCAGTTTCTCTGGTCAGGAGGTAACTAACTGCATTGAAACTGCATTTAACCACATTTACAGTGGGGAAAAAAAGTATTTAGTCAGCCACCAATTGTGCAAGTTCTCCCACTTAAAAAGATGAGAGAGGCCTGTAATTTTCATCATAGGTACACGTCAACCATGACAGACAAAATGAGAATTATTTTTCCATAAAGTCACATTGTAGGATTTTTTATGAATTTATTTGCAAATTATGGTGGAAAATAAGTATTTGGTCAATAACAAAAGTTTCTCAATACTTTGTTATATACCCTTTGTTGGCAATGACACAGGTCAAACGTTTTCTGTAAGTCTTCACAAGGTTTTCACACACTGTTGCTGGTATTTTGGCCCATTCCTCCATGCAGATCTCCTCTAGATCAGTGATGTTTTGGGGCTGTCGCTGGGCAACACAGACTTTCAACTCCCTCCAAAGATTTTCTATGGGGTTGAGATCTGGAGACTGGCTAGGCCACTCCAGGACCATGAAATGCTTCTTACGAAGCCACTCCTTCGTTGCCCGGGCGGTGTGTTTGGGATCATTGTCATGCTGAAAGACCCAGCCACGTTTCATCTTCAATGCCCTTGCTGATGGAAGGAGGTTTTCACTCAAAATCTCACGATACATGGCCCCATTCATTCTTTCCTTTACACGGATCAGTCATCCTGGTCCCTTTGCAGAAAAACAGCCCCAAAGCATGATGTTTCCACCCCCATGCTTCACAGTAGGTATGGTGTTCTTTGGATGCAACTCAGCATTCTTTGTCCTCCAAACACGACGAGTTGAGGTTTTACCAAAAAGTTATATTTTGGCTTCATCTGACCATATGACATTCTCCCAATCCTCTTCTGGATCATCCAAATGCACTCTAGCAAACTTCAGACGGGCCTGGACATGTACTGGCTTAAGCAGGGGGACACGTCTGGCACTGCAGGATTTGAGTCCCTGGCGGCGTAGTGTGTTACTGATGGTAGGCTTTGTGACTTTGGTCCCAGCTCTCTGCAGGTCATTCACTAGGTCCCCCCGTGTGGTTCTGGGATTTTTGCTCACCGTTCTTGTGATCATTTTGACCCCATGGGGTGAGATCTTGCGTGGAGCCCCAGATCGAGGGAGATTATCAGTGGTCTTGTATGTCTTCCATTTCCTAATAATTGCTCCCACAGTTGATTTCTTCAAACCAAGCTGCTTACCTATTGCAGATTCAGTCTTCCCAGCCTGGTGCAGGTCTACAATTTTGTTTCTGGTGTCCTTTGACAGCTCTTTGGTCTTGGCCATAGCGGAGTTTGGAGTGTGACTGTTTGAGGTTGTGGACAGGTGTCTTTTATACTGATAACAAGTTCAAACAGGTGCCATTAATACAGGTAACGAGTGGAGGACAGAGGAGCCTCTTAAAGAAGAAGTTACAGGTCTGTGAGAGCCAGAAATCTTGCTTGTTTGTAGGTCACCAAATACTTATTTTCCACCATAATTTGCAAATAAATTCATAAAAAATCCTACAATGTGATTTTCTGGATTTTTTTTCCGCAATTTGTCTGTCATAGTTGACGTGTACCTATGATGAAAATTACAGGCCTCTCTCATCTTTTTAAGTGGGAGAACATGCACAATTGGTGGCTGACTAAATACTTTTTTCCCCCACTGTAAGTCATCCTCATGTGTATATATAACTATAAGTTTGACTTTTCCTCTTTGTTTCAGACCTGCATCCTTCAGTGTCTCTCAGAATAAGACCCAACAGAACTCAACACTTTACATCAAAGTCTCTCTCACTGAGCTGTGAGGAGAGTACAGTAATGCTGTCAACATCACATTGGCTGGTACGTCTATTGTACAACATTCACTAACCTTTTTTACATTTCAATGTATGATAATGATGTTCAATTCTGAAACTGAATGAATGTATCTCATATAAAATGCAAGCTCATAAGACGTTAATATATTGTGTGTGATTACTCCAGATTTACAGTTTTATTTATATATTATGTTACACAGCTGGTGCTGTGATCCTGGAAAACCCTGCCTATCCCATGACTAAGGGAGACTCTGTGACTCTGCTCTGTACAAATAGATATCAGGAAACAAACCCAAACCCCAAGGTAGATTTCTACAAAGATGGAGAACTCATCAGGAATGAGACCACAGGAGAGATGACCATCCCTGTAGTATCCAAGTCAGATGAAGGCTTCTATAAGTGTAAATCTAATGAAGGAGAATCACCAGAGAGCTGGGTGACAGTGAGAGGTGAGAAGAGCAGTGTGTGTGTGTGTGTGTGTGTTTGTGTGTGTGTGTGTGTGTGTGTGTGTGTGTGTGTGTGTGTGTGTGTGTGTGTGTGTGTGTGTGTGTGTGTGTGTGTGTGTGTGTGTGTCTGTGTGTGTGTGTGTGTGTGTGTGTGTGTGTGTGTGTGTGTGTGTTGGTGGTAAAACATATATTTTGATAGTCTCTCCAGGTTCGGTTGTCTCCATCTGTCTGCTGCACAGGCTGCTCTGTGGTCTACTGGTGGTGTCTCCCTTTCTACTGGTGTCTATCATTCTGATGGTGAAATGCTGCAGGGCTCAAGGTGACCACTTTATTTCAGTGTGTATCAACAAGAAGCTTATCCAGCTTGATATTTTCCTTCTTTATGTCATGCTCTTGTATTACTGTTATCAAGTAATGTTGACTCAAATGGTTCATTTCAAATGTAAATAGACAAAGTGCCCAGTGGCAGCTATTTCTGTTAAATGTCTTCTACGGAAATGTTCTTCCCCCAGAAAAGGCAAACTAACATTTTCATTACTTCTGAAGGATTACATTTTAGTGCTGTGCAGTTGAACGAGCAGTTGAATCAGTTTAACTCTAATGCTACTCTCCGTCCGTTATATTCCTATAGGCATGTGTTCAACAACCAAATCTCCTCAAGATGAGTTACGATCTGATGATATCATCGAACAGGCCGAATCATCCGTGTGATCATTACAGTATGAACTGTAAGCTGAATGACCATTTTTATGATTTTAAAGTTTTTGCCATTGCCTTGCCATTGACTTATGATAGCGTTTACTGAGTCAAATATCATTGAATGAAATTGAACAAATACTAAACGCTATGATTTAGCAAGTTGACGTTTTTTGGGATCTTGTATGCTTTGTTATTGTTGATTGTTGTTAATATTCTTGAAATATTACACTTACCCCTCTTCGATTTCAGATTGTTGATTGAAAAAGAGTGTAGTGCCTGTTTGTTTAATTGTAGAATATGTTGTATTTTAGATAATGTCATGCTTTTTACATGCAGGTGCATATATGCTATATGTGAATATTTTCTGGGACTAATGGTGGGTTTATACTTGGTTGGCCGACCTACTATAACAACTTTAACAGTTATGTTGGAACATGTATAGTTTGTTTTTAACTCAATTAATGCTTATTTTCATTTACATTTTCCATACTTTCCACTTCTATGTCTATATGTTTTTTATAAAATGTTATTTCTTCAGTAGTTGTTATAGGAGCCAGATGAGTGTTCCACTATTGAACTTGAATAAAGAGGGTGTGCATTGTCTTACATCAGATAGCATGACGATTCCGCCTGACGAGAGTCGCATAGGAGTGACGCCACCTGACGTAAGACAATGGAGGTTGTGTTGCATTTTGTATTTTGTATTAATTCTCATTTGTCAAATAAAAAGTGATGATTCCCCACATCATTGTATTGCTTTGAAATATAATTTAATTTAAGGACATATTCCTTTTACTCTCTGTATTGCTGAGTTGAAACAATGCATTTACATCTTGAACATTCCTATACATTTCTTACTATGTATAGCAACACTTTTTAACAAAATCTCTATACACCATATTGCTGTCAGTCTTCTTAAACCACTTTCAGATTGGACTTCTACTGATATGAACACATACAGAAGTGGTCCATGTCTGTACTAATATGATGACATAGAGAGAGGAAGGAATAAGAGGGCAGACCCAGTAGACTGAGGGGTTATGTTGTTGCTATGTGACCAATGACCATATTAGTTTCTATATTATGGTCCACAAGGATGTGGAGTAGTTACAGTCCTGAAGGGGGCGATAAGAAACCCCAGATGTTTACATTAGTATACCCACTGAAGGTGAAGTCTCTTAACTGCTTTCACCTGTAACATTTCTCTCCACATGTTTGTTTCTTCACACATGTTGTACATGTGTCCCACACTCTACACTCTACAACATATTTTTAGAGGTAAATAGTTGACAAAAATGGATTCATGTATTCAACATGTAATGATGTGAAGCAAAATGAAACTATACACTTTAACCTGGAAACCCGGTTACCCAGTTCCAGCTTTGAAACTACTCCAATCTCTGGTCAGTGGTAATAATCTATCTATATATATATCTATCTATCTATCTATCTATCTATCTATCTATCTATCTATCTATCTATCTATCTATCTATCTATCTATCTATCTATCTATCTATCTATCTATCTATCTATCTATCTATCTATCTATCTATCTATCTATCTATCTATCTATCTATCTATCTATCTATCTATCTATCTATCTATCTATCTATCTATCTATCTATCTATCTATCTATCTATCTATCTATCTATCTATCTATCTATCATCTATCTATCTATCTATCTATCTATCTATCTATCTATCTATCTATCTATCTATCTATCTATCTATCTATCTATCTATCTATCTATCTATCTATCTATCTATCTATCTATCTATCTATCTATTTTTGCAATTACAGAGATCATACGTTTCCTGTAGGTCTTGACCAGGTTTGCACACAGCAGCAGGGATTTTGGCCCACTCCTCCATACAGACCTTCTCCAGATCCTTCAGGTTTCGGGGCTGTCGCTGGGCAATACGGACTTTCAGCTCCTTCCAAAGATTTTCTATTGGGTTCAGGTCTGGAGACTGGCTAGGCCACTCCAGGACCTTGAGATGCTTCTTACGGAGCCACTCGTTGTCATGCTGGAAGACCCAGCCACGACCCATCTTCAATATTCTTACTGAGGGAAGGAGGTTGTTGGCCAAGATCTCGCGATACATGGCCCCATCCATCCTCCCCTTAATACGGTGCAGTCGTCCTGTCCCCTTTGCAGAAAAGCATCCCCAAAGAATGATGTTTCCACCTCCATGCTTCACGGTTGGGATGGTGTTCTTGGGGTTGTACTCATCATTCTTCTTCCTCCAAACACGGCGAGTGGCGTTTAGACCAAAAAGCTCAATTTTTGTTTCATCAGACCACATGACCTTCTCCCATTCATCCTCTGGACCATCCAGATGGTCATTGGCAAACTTCAGACGGGCCTGGACATGCGCTGGCTTGAGCAGGGGGACCTTGCATGCGCTGCAGGATTTTAATCCATGACGGCATGGTGTGTTGCTAATGGTTTTCTTTGAGACTGTGGTCCCAGCTCTCTTCAGGTCATTGACCAGGTCCTGCCGTGTAGTTCTGGGCTGATCCCTCACCTTCCTCATGATCATTGATGCCCCAAGAGGTGAGATCTTGCATGGAGCCCCAGACCGAGGGTGATTGACCGTCATCTTGAACTTCTTCCATTTTCTAATAATTGCGCCAACAGTTGTTGCCTTCTCACCAAGCTGCTTGCCTGTTGTCCTGTAGCCCATCCCAGCGTTGTGCAGGTCTACAATTGTATCCCTGATGTCCTTACACAGCTCTCTGGTCTTGGCCATTGTGGAGAGGTTGGAGTCTGTTTGATTGAGTGTGTGGACAGGTGTCTTTTATACAGGTAACGAGTTCAAACAGGTGCAGTTAATACAGGTAATGAGTGGAGAACAGGAGGGCTTCTTAAAGAAAAACGAACAGGTCTGTGAGAGCCGGAATTCTTTCTGGTTGGTAGGTGATGAAATACTTATGTCATGCAATAAAATGCAAATTAATTACTTAAAAATCATACAATGTGATTTTCTAAATTTTTGATTTAGATTCTATCTCTCACAGTTGAAGTGTACTTATGATAAAAATTACAGACCTCTACATGCTTTGTAAGTAGGAAAACCTGCAAAATCGGCAGTGTATCAAATACTTGTTCTCCCCACTGTATCTATCTATCTATCTATCTATCTATCTATCTATCTATCTATCTATCTATCTATCTATCTATCTATCTATCTATCTATCTATCTATCTATCTATCTATCTATCTATCTATCTATCTATCTATCTATCTATCTATCTATCTATCTATCTATCTATCTATCTATCTATCTATCTATCTATCTATCTATCTATCTATCTATCTATCTATCTATCTATCTATCTATCTATCTATCTATCTATCTATCTATCTATCTATCTATCTATCTATCTATCTATCTATCTATCTATCTATCTATCATCTATCTATATAATATAATATCAATAGACTATAAACCGCTACTCTTTTTTCTCAGACTTTTTACATTCCTCTTGAATCTTTCTCTCTCAGTTTTTCTGTGTGACTGTGAAGAGGTGTGATCTAAGCAGACTGTCATCATATAGGAAGTAGAGGGGTTTGTCAGAAGGACTATAGTTCTAGAGAAATTACTTGTCTGTGGGGGCAGAATGGAGAGCACCTTGCTCTGTTTGCTACTAGGTAAGTGCTGAGTTAGTGTGTGTGTGTATGAACACTAATTACCTGATTTACTAAGCCCTTAAGGTAAAAAGGAATAAGACATTAATGGAAATGAAGACAGTTTCAAGCTTTAACTTTGTTTTTTTGTATCCCTTATTGAGAAAACATTAGTAAACGGCACTAAAAGGAAATTGCAGTGAAATATGGTGTAGATATGGAGTAAGACTGTTGCATCTCTGTGAGAACCTGAGCTTATAGAGATGATGTAATGCAGACATGGTTAGTGTGGTGGTGTGCATTTAGCCAGGTCATACCTCAGGAACTAAAGAGTGGTGTTAACTCAGTGGATGCAAAATGTGCTGTCAATGACAATGAATACAAAAATGCAATATTTATTGGATGTGTTGTAGTATCAAGTTGTGTTTATTGTAAATGGTTGTGGGTTCCTTTGCTACAGTTATATTAAACTGTGTTAAGAGATGAATGAGTGGTGTTTTGGTGTTTTTGGTCTCTGTACTCTCACTGTGTGCAGAACATGGGAAGTCAATTGCTATTTATAGCTGCAGTCTGTAATTCAAACTACCTTAAAATGGACACCCTGCCACTTGTTGTGGTATACGGCTGAGGGAAGGGGCTAAGGAAATTCATTCATCTACATTGTTTACAATAATTGTCATAAAATAAACATATATTTTGGGTTATGATTGAATAAGACTTGATATGCTGTGATTCATTTAGTAGTGTAGAAATCTATGTAGAAAACGCAGATTGCATCTTTAAAATAAAGCACAGGATGGATTTGGTAAGCAGTAACATGAATATGGAATGTTGTTATTTATTTCAAAACTAATATTGGAGCAATGTGACTTTCTTTGTTGTAGTGCTGAGTACACACATCTACTCTGGACACTCATGGTAGATATTTGTACACTTGATCAAGCCTTCATCTCTTAATGCTTCATTATATTTCTTTGTGATGTTTAAAGCTGCTTTTGGATAGACATATTTTGTGTTTTGAGTGTCTCAAAATAACATTTTTAAAGCAATTTTATCATGCTGGTTTTATTTTGAGCAGGACAGGCAAAGGCTGATCTGACCATACACCCCAACTCATCCCAGATATTCAGTGGAGAGTCTGTGACTGGGTCTGTGTCTGGGTACACATATTGATCAGAATAAGTTTTCTAAGTGGAGTGATGCAGTCAGACTGACGGTGACAGGTGAGTCATCTTATCTATCATTCACATCAGTGCCTCCATGCCCATAACCACTTGACATTTGGCCCCATTTTAAGGATGCTATTTTGTCGTTAAAAAAATGTCAGCCTACCATTGCTGTTCAGATTCCTCCATTAATTCTTCCTCATTTCATTTGATAATTGAAGAAATATGGGGTAAGAGCATACTTTTAACTGATTGGTGCACTAATTGCATTTGTCTTCATTTAACTGTTTCCTCAGCTCTGCCTACAGCCTCAGTGAAGATAGTCACTACCCAGGAACCACTGTACTCCGGAGACACAGTCAAGCTGCAGTGTGACATATCAGACTACACAGACTGGACGTACCACTGGTTAATAAATAAAGAACGGCTTTCCAGTCACACCAGTAAAACCACCACCATCTTTCTCTCTGAACAGGCTGGTCAGTACCAGTGTGAGGGGACAAGGACAATACGGCCCCAGAAGTCATATCTCAGCTCATCTCTCCACATCAGCGTCACTGGTGAGCTAATTATTTATCTTCAATCACTATCTGGACATTCAAAAAATCTGAGCCAATGAGGGTTCATCTAATTACATATATACAGTATACACTGTAAATTGAAACTGAATAGAGTGAACATACCCCTAAAATCAGCTTTTATCAAAACTTAACTGCAACAGCTAAATAATTAAAAATGGCCAAGCATGTATCCAGATGTTTTGATATTCTGCTCTCTGTTTTCTTAGCTCTGCCTGAAACTACACTGACCGTAAATCCAAACCCTGCATACACTGGAGAGACAGTAACTCTGACATGTTCAGTGGGGTCTGACAGTGACTGGAGCTATACATGGTACAAAGACAACACTAAGAAAGTAGTGACCTTGTCTGGCAGACACACTACTGTCATGAGCCTCTCACTCCACCGGGTTACCACCTTAATTTTCTTCCACTCTGCTCACCACTCTCTCTACTCAGCCTAACTAGCTCCACCTGTCCCTGCTCTGCTCTGCTCTAATTACTCTGCCAGCTGCGCTGCATTACCCACTACCTCTCCCAGTATTTAAGGCCCTGTCTTTCAGCTCTCCGGTGTCAGATCGTCTGCAAAGCTCACACCCGGAACCTGTTTGCTCGCGCTTCTGGCTCACCCTGGTTTTGTGACCCCGGACCTGCCTGATTTTTGGATACTCTTCTGCCCCAGGAGATCCAGACCTGCTTCTGCCATAACGACTCCTGACTACTCTGCAATCCCGGTAACTCTGACCAGCCTTCTGCCTTGCTACTACGTATTTTGGATTTCCCTTGAACTGTACTGCTGCCTTGTTTCATTCCGCCCTGTTGTGTCTGTGTCTCCCCCCCCCCCCAGGACTTCTGGACCACCCACCACCGGCTTCATAGGACGCATCGCTGCCACTGGGGGGGGCACAGACCCAGCACATTGGACGGGATCCCTGTTACCCCTGGAGCCTTCATTCACTCCCTACTTCCCTTTTCCCTTAAGTTTTAATAAACTTTCTGGTGTGACGCAATTGTGGTCCTCTGGTCGTCTGTCTGAACCGTGACAGTACGATCTGACCATTATGGACTCAGCGCACACTTTCCCCGACATGGAAACCGATGAGCATGAGCAGCAGTTCCAGCAGCAGCAACAACAACTCGCCATGATCATTCAACTCCTCACCAACCTTACCCCAGCCAGTCTGCCCACCAGCCCTGCCCCCGAGTTACCTGCCCCGGTCATTGCAGCCGCTGCTCCGGAACCCAAGATTGGAAACCCCGAGCGGTTCAACGGCGATTCAACCCAGGTCCGGCCATTCCTGACTAGCTGCCGACTTCAGTTCTCCTTGCAGCCAAGGACCTTCGCCACGGAGGGGGCTAAAGTTGGGTATGCCATCACTCACCTGACGGGCCGAGCTCGACTCTGGGGAACAGCAGAGTTCGAACGTCAAACCCCCGCATGTGCAACCTTCGACCTGTTTGCTGAGGAGATGCTGAAGGTGTTTGACCTGGATTCACCAACCGCAGAGGCGTCTCGTGAACTGTTCAGTATTCGACAAGGCAGACGTACAGTCGCAGACCATTCCATCGACTTCCGAACCCTGGCTAGACGAAGTTCTTGGAACACACCATCGTTGGTGGACGCGTTCTTCCATAGTTTGGCTGACTATATCAAGGACGAGTTGGTCTCCCATGAACTGCCTTCCACTCTTGATGAAGCCATCGCACTGACTGTCAGGATCGACAGAAGGATACAGACCCGTCGTCGTGAGAGGGGGCGCCAAGGTCCACCTACTACCGGCATTCGGAGAGATCCGACTGGGCTCCTGTCATCTACTGCCACTCACCCAGGTCAGCTTGATCAGTCTGAGCCTATGGAGATTGGGCGAGCCTCTCTCACTCCTGCAGAGCGCCAGCGCCGCTTCACCTCAAACCTCTGCCTCTATTGTGGAGGTGATGGACATCGTGTGGTAACCTGCCCTTTAAAGGGCCGGAGCTCACCGGGCATAGAGGGAGTCCGGTTGAGTTCAATGACCATCCAGTCCTCCGACCGCAAACCCCTGCTGCAAGTTCACCTCCGCCTCTCTGACTCAACTCACACCCTGGCTGCTCTGGTGGATTCTGGCGCCGAAGCCAACATAATGGACATCAAGCTGGCACGCCAACTGGGACTGGAGAACCTCCGTTTGACACCTCCTATTCCTGCCCGGGCACTGGACGGACACTTACTCGGATCGGTCACTCATGTCACGGCCCCGGTCTCGATGGGTCTGTCCGGAAACCATCAAGAAACTATCCAGTTTCACCTGCTCCCCTCTCCAGGCCAACCCCTCATCCTGGGTTACCCATGGCTCCGCCGGCACAACCCTCAGCTCGACTGGGTGACCGGGGTGATCAGGGAGTGGGGAGAGGACTGCCACCGAACCTGCCTGCTTGCTGCCGCACTACCCCCTCGGCCAGTACCTACTAACTCCGCTCCTGACCTCTCCAATGTCCCAGAATGCTACCATGGTCTCAGAGAGGTGTTTAACAAAGCAAGAGCCACATCTCTGCCCCCTCACCGACCGTACGACTGTGCCATCGACCTCCTCCCTGGAACAGCCCCTCCAAAGGGTCGTCTTTATTCGTTGTCTGCTCCTGAAAGAAAGTCCATGGAGGACTACATCAATGGCTCTCTGTCCGCAGGATTAATCCGTTCATCTTCATCTCCTGCTGGTGCTGGCTTCTTCTTTGTGGGGAAGAAGGACGGATCCCTTCGCCCCTGCATCGACTACAGGGGACTCAACGACATCACAGTGAAAAACCGTTACCCTCTGCCTCTGCTCACCTCTGCTTTTGAGTTGCTCCAGGGAGCCACTGTTTTTACCAAGTTGGATCTCAGAAACGCTTACCACCTAGTGCGGATCCGGGAGGGAGATGAATGGAAAACCGCATTCAATACACCAACAGGCCACTACGAGTATCTGGTTATGCCTTTTGGCCTCACCAATGCTCCTGCTGTGTTCCAGGCTCTAGTGAATGATGTACTGCGGGACATGTTAAACAAGTTTGTCTTCGTTTACCTGGATGACATCTTAATCTACTCCAGAAACCTGTCTGAACACACCCGCCATGTCCAGCAAGTCCTTCATCGTCTTCTGGAGAATTCCCTCTACGCCAAGGCAGAGAAATGTGAGTTTCACGTCAAGACAGTGGCCTTCCTGGGGTACATAGTGGCAGAGGGAGGTATCCAAATGGATCCTGCCAAAGTATCAGCAGTCACTTCATGGCCAGTTCCGGAGAACAGAAAGAAGCTGCAACAGTTTCTGGGGTTTGCTAACTTCTATAGAAAGTTTATCCGGAACTACAGTACCGTTGCTGCCCCTCTCACTGCTCTAACCAGCACCAAGCAACCCTTCACCTGGACCCCAGCAGCCGACAAAGCCTTCAGTACCCTCAAGGTGAGGTTCACCTCCGCTCCCATCCTCCAGATGCCTGATGTGGACCGGCAATTCATTGTGGAGGTGGACGCCTCGGATGTGGGAGTTGGTGCTGTGATTTCTCAGTGGGCTGCGGAGGATAGGAAGCTCCATCCCTGTGCCTTTTTCTCACGTCGGTTGTCCCCCTCTGAGTGCAATTACGACATAGGGAACCGTGAGCTGCTGGCTGTGAAGCTTGCCTTGGAGGAGTGGCGTCACTGGCTGGAGGGGTCCACCATTCCATTTCTCGTTTGGACCGATCATAAGAACTTGGAGTACATCCGCACGGCCAAACGGTTGAACTCCAGGCAGTCCCGCTGGGCCCTGTTCTTCACCAGGTTTAATTTCACTCTGTCATACCGGCCTGGATCACGCAACACCAAGCCAGACGCCCTCTCCCGTCAATTCCAGAAGGATGACACCCCCTCCAAGGACCCTGTGTCGATTCTGCCAAGTCCCTGCATCGTTGCAGCTCTGACCTGGGCTGTTGAGGAACAGGTGCTGGAGGCTCTCCGTAACCAGCCAGGTCCCAGCACTTGCCCAGCTGACCGCCTTTTTGTCCCCGAAGACCTGAGGTCCCAGGTCGTTCAGTGGGGACATGACTCCCGCCTAGCTTGTCACCCTGGCTCCACCCGCACTTACAACCTGCTCGCCCAGAGGTTCTGGTGGCCCTCTCTGAGAAAGGATGTACGGGAATTCGTCCAAGCCTGCCCCATCTGCAACCAACACAAGTCGTCCTGCCAGCCCCCAGCCGGATTGCTGCAGCCCCTGCCTGTGCCCAGACGTCCCTGGTCTCACATCGCCCTTGACTTTGTCACGGGGCTGCCCCCTTCAAGTGGCATGACCGTCATTCTCACCATAGTTGACCGTTTCAGCAAGATGGCACACTTCATTCCCCTCCCCAAGCTCCCAACCGCCAAGGAGACCGCCCAGGTGGTCCTGGAACACGTCTTCCGGATCCACGGACTGCCAAGGGATGTAGTTTCTGACCGTGGTCCACAATTCTCCTCCGCTTTTTGGAAGGAGTTCTGTCACCTGCTGGGAGCCACAGTCAGTCTGACTTCCGGATTCCATCCCCAATCCAATGGGCAGTCAGAACGGGCTAATCAGGAGCTCGAGAAGGCACTGCGATGCATGACTTCACGCAACCCCCACTCCTGGTCGCAGCAATTGACATGGGTGGAGTACGCACACAATTCTCTGACCTGCTCTGCCATCGGTATGTCCCCTTTCCAATGTGTTTATGGATACCAGCCTCCTCTATTTGCCAGCCAGGAAGAGGAGGTTACTTGCCCATCTGCACTTGCTTTTGCCCGTCGATGTCGCCGCACCTGGTCACAAGCCCGAGCCACACTCCTCAGATCCGTTGCCAGCTACACTACCGGGGCCAACCGTCGGAGAATTCCTGCTCCCACCTACCATGTTGGTCAAAGGGTGTGGTTGTCATCGAAGAACCTGCCACTCAGGGTGGAGTCGCAGAAGCTGGCACCTCGGTTCATTGGCCCATTCCCTATCATAAGAGTGATTAGCCCAACTGCTGTCCGGCTCCAACTGCCTAATTCCCTGAGGGTGCACCCCACTTTCCATGTGTCTAAGATTAAGCCCATCCATGAGAGTCCGCTGGTCCCTGCTGCGCCTTGTCCTCCTCCACGGCTCGTCGATGGTGGTCTGGTTTACACCGTCCGCCGCCTGCTTCGGTCCAGACGGAGGGGTAGGGGTCTCCAGTACCTCATTGACTGGGAGGGCTATGGACCTGAGGAAAGGACCTGGGTGCCAGCTAGTCGGATTGTGGATAGGACTCTCATCACCGCTTTCCACCAACGGCATCCTGATCAACCTGCAATCCGTAGGGGCCGCCCCAGAGGGGTCCCTAACCGTCCTGCCCGCTCGGCTTCCTGTCCTGTGCCTGATCCTGTCTCGGGACCTGTCCCATCTCCCGACCACGGCCCTCCGGCTTCCTCCGAGGATGAGGACGTTCACTCGGACCGTTCGGAGGAGTTCTAGCCCTCCTCCGGCTCCCCTCCTCCCGCCCGGCGTGGTGTTGCTCTTGGGACTTCTGGGGCCGTCCCTTGGGGGGGGGGTTCTGTCATGAGCCTCTCACTCCACCGGGTTACCACCTTAATTTTCTTCCACTCTGCTCACCACTCTCTCTACTCAGCCTAACTAGCTCCACCTGTCCCTGCTCTGCTCTGCTCTAATTACTCTGCCAGCTGCGCTGCATTACCCACTACCTCTCCCAGTATTTAAGGCCCTGTCTTTCAGCTCTCCGGTGTCAGATCGTCTGCAAAGCTCACACCCGGAACCTGTTTGCTCGCGCTTCTGGCTCACCCTGGTTTTGTGACCCCGGACCTGCCTGATTTTTGGATACTCTTCTGCCCCAGGAGATCCAGACCTGCTTCTGCCATAACGACTCCTGACTACTCTGCAATCCCGGTAACTCTGACCAGCCTTCTGCCTTGCTACTACGTATTTTGGATTTCCCTTGAACTGTACTGCTGCCTTGTTTCATTCCGCCCTGTTGTGTCTGTGTCTCCCCCCCCCCCAGGACTTCTGGACCACCCACCACCGGCTTCATAGGACGCATCGCTGCCACTGGGGGGGGCACAGACCCAGCACATTGGACGGGATCCCTGTTACCCCTGGAGCCTTCATTCACTCCCTACTTCCCTTTTCCCTTAAGTTTTAATAAACTTTCTGGTGTGACGCAATTGTGGTCCTCTGGTCGTCTGTCTGAACCGTGACAACTACAACAGGAGCCACCTTCACCATCAGTAGAGCTGCTGAGTCTGACCAGGGTCTCTACTGGTGTCAGGGAGAGATCCAGTCCAGATCCATATCATCAATCATCAGTGATCCTGTCAATATCACTGTGATTGGTGAGGAATTGTGTGTGTGTGTGTGTGTGTGTGTGTGTGTGTGTGTGTGTGTGTGTGTGTGTGTGTGTGTGTGTGTGTGTGTGTGTGTGTGTAGACATCACTGTATATGTCAGTATTCTGATGACTAGATCTTCGTAAGTCAGACAGCTCAGACTGCATACTGTATGTTCAGAAATGGCAACTTATGATATGGTCATATTGTGATAAATGCTGATCAACATTATTTTACATTCTAAGTTGTGTGATTGTATTTATTGTCTGTGGTGTGTCTGTACAGAGAGACCTGTGGCTGTTCTGACCCTCCAACCCAACTGGCCTCAGATATTCAGTGGAGAGACTGTCACACTCAGATGTGACATACAGGGAGGAAAAGGGATTGAGTATGCTTTTTATAACAGTGGGAAGTCGTTCTACTCGAAAACAGAGCCTGAGTACAGAATCAGTCCTGCAAAGAATGGGCTATATACCTGTGAAGGTCTTCAGAAAATCAATGGCTTAAAACACTCCGAGACAAGTAATGCTATACAATTGATCGTGTTAGGTAAGTCTGTTTTTATGGGATTGCAAGAGAACGAGACAGAATAGTTAGTGAGAAAAATACAAAACGGATGAGGTCAAATAGCAGACAGTGAGATCAATGATGGAACTAAACGTAGTTTGATTTTGGTGTAAGGTACAATACCATAATAACAAAATGGGGAAACATTATATACTAAAATGATTTAATTAAAGAACAAACATTTTAATTGTGTCATCTCCTTTATAACAGATAAACCCCAAGCTGTCCTGAGTGTCTCTCCTCAGTGGCTGAACCCTGGAGACTCAGTTACTCTGAGCTTGGGGTTAAAGAGTCATCTATAGGCTGGAGGTTCTTCTGGTACCGAACTGTTCCCTACAGAGCTGGGTTACCCTCCCTATCGGACAGGTCCTACTCTGTAGAGCCTCTATCTGGCAATGGGACTACTGAAGACTCCTACACTCTGATCCCTGCTGGTCCTAATCACATAGTAGGATATGTGTGTAGAGCTGGGAGAGGAGACCCAGTCTATGACACACTCTACAGTGAACCTCAGTTTCTCTGGTCAGGAGGTAACTAACTGCATTGAAACTGCATTTAACCACATTTAAGTCATCCTCATGTGTATATATAACTATAAGTTTGAGCCTTTCTCTTTGTTTCAGACCTGCATCCTTCAGTGTCTCTCAGAATAAGACCCAACAGAACTCAACACTTTACATCAAAGTCTCTCTCACTAAGCTGTGAGGAGAAGGGGAACTCTACTGGATGGAGACTGAAGAGATACAGAGAGAGAGGAGTGGAGTCAGGGTGTGGCTCTAACTGGGGATCAATGGCAGGGTACACATGTACCATCAGGTCCACACTTGAAAAGGACAGTGGAGTGTACAGGTGTGAGTCTGCATCAGGAGAGTACAGTAATGCTGTCAACATCACAGTGGATGGTACGTTGTCACGTTCGTTTAATGACGGGACAGACCAAGGCGCAGCGTGATATATGTACATGTTTATTAAACCAATAAACACTCGACAAAACAATAAACGAAACGAAACGTGAAGTCCAAGGTAGCACACACAACATACCTTACAAGGAACAAGATCCCACAACCCACTAGTGCCAATAGGCTGCCTAAGTATGATCCCCAATCAGAGACAACGAGCTACAGCTGCCTCTGATTGGGAACCACACCGGCCAACATAGATCTACACATAATAAATCAAAACGTAGAAAACACCACAAAGAATATACACACCCTGACTCAACATATAAGAGTCCCCTGAGTCAGGGCGTGACAGTACCCCCCCCACAAAGGTGCGGACTCCGACCGCACCAACCTGACATGACAGGGAAGGGTCCGGGTGGGCACACAATCTCTCCTCCCCCCCATTACGCCCCTGGTCCGGTCTGGACCTCAGCGCGCTGCTTCCCCTCTCCTTCCTCTCACGATACACCAGACCCTGTCTGGACCCTGGTGTGAGAGACCCCGAACCTGGAGAGGGGCTGACGTCAGGCTCTGGACTGGAGCCGCTGACCGGAGCTGGACTGGGCACCGGTGGAGCGGACTGCTCTGGCTCCGGAGTGGAGCCGCTGACCGGAGCTGAATCAGGCACCGGTGGAGCGGACTGCTCTGGCTCCGGAGTGGAGCCGCTGACCGGAGCAGAATCAGGCACCGGTGGAGCGGACTGCTCTGGTTCCGGAGTGGAACAGCTGACCGGAACTGGATCAGGCACCGGTGGAGCGGACTGCTCTGGCTCCGGAGTGGAGCAGCTGACCGGTGCCGGACCAGGCACCGGTGGAACGGGCACGGGCCGTGCCGGACTGGACAAACGCACCACTGGTCTGGTGCGAGGCGCAGGCACGGGCCGGACCGGACTAGGAACACGCAACACTGGCTTGGTGCGAGGGGCAGGAACGGGCCGGGCCGGACTGGCGACGCGCACCACTGGCTTGGTGCGCGGAGCAGGAACAGGCCGAGCCGGACTGGCGACGCGCACCACTGGCTTGGTGCGCGGAGCTGGAACAGGCCGAGCCGGACTGGCGACGCGCACCACTAGCTTGGTGCGAGGAGCAGGAACAAGCCGGGCCGGACTGGCGACGCGCACCACTGGCTTTGTGTGAGGAGCAGGAACAGGCCGGGCCGGACTGGCGACGCGCACCACTGGCTTTGTGCGAGGAGCAGGAACGGGCCGGACCAGACTGTGAAGGCGGACTGGAGTTCTGGCTGGCTGCCCACTTTCGCACTACACGTGCGGGGCGCTGGCACAGGACGCACTGGGCTGTGCATGCGCACTGGCGATACCGTTCTCAGAACTGGCGCAGGATATGCGGGACCGAGGAGGCGTACTGGAGACCAGGAGCGTTGAGCCGGCACACCCCGTCCTGGCTGGATGCCCATCTTCGCACGGCATGTGCGTGGTGCAAGCACAGGACGTACAGGACTGAGCCGGCGCACTGGCGACACAGTACGTAGCTCCGCATAACACGGAGCTTGCCCAGTCATACGCTTCCTCGCGTGAGTACGGGGAGTTGGCTCTGCTCTAACCCTAGGCTCCTCCAGCCCCCCCCAAAAAATGTTATTGGGGCTGCTTCTTGGGCTTCCTCCTCAACCGGCCTCCTCCGTGCTGCCGTTGCTCCTCTCCTGCCTGGGCATCTACCTTAGTCCATGGTCCTTTATCCGCGAATATCTCCTCCCATGACCACAAATTGGCCACCTTTGACATGGCCATCCGCTCCGCCTGAACACACTGCTTGGTCCTCGTTTGGTGGGATCTTCTGTCACGTTCGTTTAATGACAGGACAGACCAAGGCGCAGCGTGATATCGTACATGTTTATTATACCAATAAACACTCGACAAAACAATAAATGAAACGAAACGTGAAGTCCAAGGTAGCACACACAACATACCTTACAAGGAACAAGATCCCACAACCCATTAGTGCCAATAGGCTACCTAAGTATGATCCCCAATCAGAGACAACGAGCTACAGCTGCCTCTGATTGGGAACCACACCGGCCAACATAGATCTACATATAATAGATCAAAACATAGAAAACACCACAAAGAATATACACACCCTGACTCAACATATAAGAGTCCCCTGAGTCAGGGCGTGACATACGTCTATTGTACAATATTCACTAACCTTTTTTACATTTCAATGTATGATAAAATGTTCAATTCTGAAACTGAATGAATGTATCTCATATAAAATGCAAGCTCATAAGACGTTAATATATTGTGAGTGATTACTCCTGATTTACAGTTTTATTTATATCTTATGTTACACAGCTGGTGCTGTGATCCTGGAGAGCCCTGCCTATCCCATGACTGAGGGAGACTATGTGACTCTGCGCTGTACAAATATAAATCAGGAAACAAACCCAAACCCCAAGGTTGATTTCTACAAAGATGGAGTACCCATCAGGAATGAGACCACAGGAGAGATGACCATTCCTGCAGTATCCAAGTCAGATGAAGGCTTCTATAAGTGTAAATCTACTGAAGGAGAATCACCAGAGAGCTGGGTGACAGTGAGAGGTGAGAAAATAATTATGATCACCTTACATTTGTATAATATCTGTGGTCATCAGTGATTTGTATTATTAAAAAGCATACTGTAGGTTTGGAGTTGCAAGCTCAGGCTGGTCATCTGATCTCAAGTTAGATGTCAAATATATAATGTCTCTACAGAAATGTTTCACTTTGTCCACTACATTAGAGTCCGATGGTGATTTGCTGTTCTCTCTCCAGGCGTAACTCCTGGACCCTCTACATCAGTCCTAGTAGTAGTGGTTGTGGGACTGGTTGTTGCTGGTGTTCTAATGGCCATTCTCCTGGTACTGCTGTGTCGATATAAAAACGCCAAAGGTGAGACTTTTATCAATTCTCATTTAACTTGTTTAAGAGAAAAATGTCTAATTACAAAAGTTCAAAACAGTAATGTCCTGATATAATAATATGCATTTTTCATTACAGGTTCCTGTTGTAACAGGATATTCTCGTGAGTACATCTGTCTTTCAACTAAGTTCCTTTTCATACAGTAAAATATCATCTGTGTGTTTCATGAGTATCTCTCTCCGTGTAGGCCCCCCCAGCCACACAGCACCAACCTGGACCCCCAACAGGACCAAGGATCTACCCAGAGCCGGGCTCCTGATGCTGGGTATACACGAATGCAGCATGGTCAGTCTCTCAGCCCAGATCACTATCACTCTCCTCTCTCTGTAACTTCATCCAGTGACCTTTCACTATCCACTTTGTGTACCACATGTTACTGTACTCTACGTCCCTAGTCAATCTGAGGGATAACCAACCAATTAATCTTTCTCTCTCTTCTTTGACCAACAGGTGGCGCTAACATCTACGATACAATCGCTCCCTCAGACAATAATGACAATGGTACTGTTACTCTATGTTAAGTTTAGCATGAATACAGTATAGCGTTGTTGTTGCAGTTGTTCTTCATGTGTTTAATATGACTAGCATACTAAGACTAAGTAGAGATATTAGTGTATTACCTGTATGTTTCAGATGTTGCTGCTGCTACTGCTGGACCAAGTGATGTGATGTACGCCCAGATTCAACTCAAAAAGTTGGACAAGAAAAATAAAAGTAATTCTTAACTGTCACATAAATTAATACAAAATGTAGCAGTGTTTTTTACTCATCAAATTTGATACAAACTTACAAATTCTCTCCTCCTCCTCCTCTTCCTCCTCCTCCTCCTCCTTAGAAAAGCCAGCTGATCCAAAAGAAAATCCAGTCTATTCTGAGGTCAAGACAGGGAAGGCCACAGGTAAGACCCATTCTACAGGTCTGCAGTCAGTGAAATCTAAATGTACAATTTTGGAATTTCAATGAAGATGCAGAATATGGAATAAGCTAATTCCATCATTTGTTGACTGGATATTTCCATTTTCAGCAGGAACTGGACCTGTTGATGTGACCTATGCTGAGGTTGACCTTAAACAGAAGGCCAAAGCCAAGAAGAAGAAAGGTAAGACTATAAATCTCTCCTTCCATATTCCCCCTATCATAACCTCACACCTCTTTGACCCCTTATTGACTAGCTGTATATTATTATGTATATAACTGTTCTATTATTCTGATGTTTATCCTCACCCCTTAAAGAAACAGAAACCCCACCTGAGGCAGATTCGGTCTATTCTCAAGTGAAGCCAGTCACAGCCCCAGGTAAGACTAATAGCCATATGCTATTGATACTTAATATGATACTAATATGGAACTATTTCTCTGAAGTATAATGTATGTATTTAAAGTATGTATTTTTGTTTGATTCTTAAGAGTTTGTTTGACTGCATGTCCTCAACAACTTTGTGTGGTGATATGTTGCAGGACCTTGAGGGGGGCAGGGATGGACGGATGGAAGGATGGAGTGATGGAGGGATGGATGGGTGGAAGGATGGAGGGATGGAGGGATGGAGGGATGGAAGGATGGAAGGATGGAGTGATGGAGGGATGAAGGGACACACCATCAGAGGAGGAGCGGAAGGATATGCGGGAACATGGATTATGCACGCTCAACGCACGCAAGCAAACAGACATACACACACAATAACACCTTTTTTTTCGGATTTTATTTACCAACAGATATATTTCACTTAAGCATGGTTTAATTGTGTATTACTGTTACAGCTTCATAAAAAATATAAGGTGTAGTGAGAACGGATCTTATCTGCAGCTACAGGAATTATCTGCCTTGTGTTGTGTATTGAGTATTATTGTTTTGTTGTAAATGTGTTAAAATGTATTATCTTTAATGTATTACAGTGGGGGAAAAAAGTATTTAGTCAGCCACCAATTGTGCAAGTTCTCCCACTTAAAAAGATGAGAGAGGCCTGTAATTTTCATCATAGGTACACGTCAACTATGACAGACAAAATGAGAAAAAATATCCAGAAAATCACATTGTAGGATTTTTTATGAATTTATTTGCAAATTATGGTGGAAAATAAGTATTTGGTCAATAACAAAAGTTTCTCAATACTTTGTTGTATACCCTTTGTTGGCAATGACACAGGTCAAACGTTTTCTGTAAGTCTTCACAAGGTTTTCACACACTGTTGCTGGTATTTTGGCCCATTCCTCCATGCAGATCTCCTCTAGAGCAGTGATGTTTTGGGGCTGTCGCTGGGCAACACAGACTTTCAACTCCCTCCAAAGATTTTCTATGGGGTTGAGATCTGGAGACTTGCTAGGCCACTCCAGGACCTTGAAATGCTTCTTACGAAGCCACTCCTTCGTTGCCCGGGCGGTGTGTTTGGGATCATTGTCATGCTGAAAGACCCAGCCACGTTTCATCTTCAATGCCCTTGCTGATGGAAGGAGGTTTTCACTCAAAATCTCACGATACATGGCCCCATTCATTCTTTCCTTTACACGGATCAGTCGTCCTGGTCCCTTTGCAGAAAAACAGCCCCAAAGCATGATGTTTCCACCCCCATGCTTCACAGTAGGTATGGTGTTCTTTGGATGCAACTCAGCATTCTTTGTCCTCCAAACACGACGAGTTGAGTTTTTACCATAGTGGAGTTTACCATAGTGGAGTTTGGAGTGTGACTGTTTGAGGTTGTGGACAGGTGTCTTTTATACTGATAACAAGTTCAAACAGGTGCCATTAATACAGGTAACGAGTGGAGGACAGAGGAGCCTCTTAAAGAAGAAGTTACAGGTCTGTGAGAGCCAGAAATCTTGCTTGATTGTAGGTGACCAAATACTTATTTTCCACCATAATTTGCAAATAAATTCATAAAAAATCCTACAATGTGATTTTCTGGATTTTCTTTCTCAATTTGTCTGTCATAGTTGACGTGTACCTATGATGAAAATTACAGGCCTCTCTCATCTTTTTAAGTGGGAGAACTTGCACAATTGGTGGCTGACTAAATACTTTTTTCCCCACTGTATATCTGTTATTCAGATGATACAATAACATATTTGTATATGAATTTCCAAAATATTATAGGTATTATTCACATTTTCTTCTAATGAGCTGTACTTTTACAATATCTTTGTATTGTGCTTTTTTAATATACTATTTTTTATCCACCAGATGGCATGAGTGCTTTCTTACAGTAAATGGATATTGTCATCATCATCAACTTTTCCATATAACCTGCTTTGGTCAAACTTCCTTTCAGCCTAATATAGATCTTAGGCTCTTAAATGTGTGAGTTAAAGTAAAAATGCCGTACCCCATCAGTGGAAGACCCATTGAGATTTTCAGAATGACTTTTTGGGGAAGAGTGTGCCTTCTCAGTTTTATGATGTCATATTCAAACAGACCACCATAGTCCCTGTGCCCAAGAAAGCGAAGGTAACCTTCCTAAATGATTAGTCCTCTCCTGTACTCCTTGTTCACCCACGACTGCGTGGCCAAGCACGACTCCAACACCATCATTAAGTTTGCTGACGACACAACAGTGGTAGGCCTGATCACAGACAACGATGAGACAGCCTATAGGCAGGAGGTCAGAGACCTGGCAGTGTGGTGCCAGGACAACAACCTCTCCCTCAATGTGAGCAAGACAAAGGAGCTCATCGTGGACTGTAGGAAAAGGAGGGCCGAACAGGCCCCCATTAGCATCGACGGGGCTGTAGTGGAGTGGGTCGAGAGTTTCAAGGTCATTGGTGTCCACATCACCAACAAACTATCATGGTCCAAACACACCAAGACAGTCGTGAAGAGGGAACAACAACACCTTTTCCCCCTCAGGAGACTGAAAAGATTTGGCAGGGGTCCCCAGATCCTCAAAAGGTTCTACAGCTGCACCATCGAGAGCATCCTGACCGGTTGCATCACCACCTGGTATGGCAACTGCTTGGCATCTAACCGTAAGGCATTACAGATGGTAGTGCGTACGTCCCAGTACATCACTGGGGCCAACCTTCCTACCATCCAGGACCTATATACTAGGCGGTGTCAGAGAAAGGCCCAAAGAATTTTCAAATACTCCAGTCATCCAAGTAATTGACTGTTCTCTCTGCTACTGCACGGCAAGCGGTACCAGAACGCCAAGTCTAGGTCCAAAAGGCTCCTTAACAGCTTCTACCCTCAAGCCATAAGACCGCTGAACAATTAATCAAATGGCCACCTGGACTGTTTACATTGACCCCCCCCCCCCCCCCCCCTTTATTTTTACACTGCTGCTACTCGCTGTTTATTATTTATGCATGTTCACTTTACCCCTACCTACATGTACAAATTATCTTGACTAACCTGTACCCCCGCACATTTTCTCGGTACTATATACCCCTGTATATAGCCTCGTTATTGTTATATAATTTTCTTGTGTTACTTTATTTTTTACTTTAGTTTATTTAGTAAATATTTTCTTAACTCTATATTTTGAACTGCATTATTGGTTAAGGGCTCTGGATAAGAGCGTCTTCTAAATGACTAAAATGTAAAATGTAATGTGACAAATACAATTTGATTTGATATGATTTGATATCCTGTCTGCAGGAGTTCTGAGGAGCTGGTCAGTACTGGTACTGTGTATCACTTCCTTTTAATATTGAAATGTGGACATGCAAGTCTATGATGGCAAAGGGGTCTTCCAAGTAAGCAAAGCTCAGACTCATGGGCCAGGGTCTGGTATTTACATGGAAACAATATTGAATATTTGTATTACTGTGTTGAATTCCAGGTAGTAACCTACGGATGCATGATTACCAGTTCTCCCATATTGCCTCCTCATCCTAAAGATCAATCAATCAATCAATCAATTTTATTTTATATAGCCCTTCTTACATCAGCTAATATCTCGAAGTGCTGTACAGAAACCCAGCCTAAAACCCCAAACAGCTAGTAATGCAGGTGTAGAAGCACGGTGGCTAGGAAAAACTCCCTAGAAAGGCAAAACCTAGGAAGAAACCTAGAGAGGAACCAGGCTATGAGGGGTGGCCAGTCCTCTTCTGGCTGTGCCGGGTGGAGATTATAACAGAACCATGCCAAGATGTTCAAAAATGTTCATAAGTGACAAGCATGGTCAAATAATAATCAGGAATAAATCTCAGTTGGCTTTTCATAGCCGATCATTAAGAGTTGAAAACAGCAGGTCTGGGACAGGTAGGGGTTCCATAACCGCAGGCAGAACAGTTTAAACTGGAATAGCAGCAAGGCCAGGCGGACTGGGGACAGCAAGGAGTCACCACGGCCGGTAGTCCCGACGTATGGTCCTAGGGCTCAGGTCTCTCAGTTGGCTTTTCATAGCCGATCATTAAGAGTTGAAAACAGCAGGTCTGGGACAGGTAGGGGTTTCGTAGCCGCAGGCAGAACAGTTGAAACTGGAATAGCAGCAAGGCCAGGCGGACTGGGGACAGCAAGGTGTCATCATGCCCGGTAGTCCTGACGTATGGTCCTAGGGCTCAGGTTCTCAGAGAGAAAGAGAGAACGAGAGAATTAGAGAGAGCATACTTAAATTCACACAGGACACTGGATAAGACAGGAGAAGTACTCCAGGTATAACCAACTAACCCCAGCCCCCCGACACATAAACTACTGCAGCATAAATACTGGAGGCTGAGACAGGAGCGGTCCGGAGACACTGTGGCCCCATCCGAAGAAACCCCCGGACAGGGCCAAACAGGAAGGATATAACCCCACCCACTCCGCCAAAGCACAGCCCCCGCACCACTAGAGGGATATCCCCAACCACCAACTTACAATCCTGAGACAAGGCCGAGTATAGCCCACAGAGGTCTCCACCACAGCACAAACCAAGGGGGGGGCGCCAACCCAGACAGGAAGATCACGTCAGTAACTCAACCCACTCAAGTGACGCACCCCTCCCAGGGACGGCATGAAAGAGCACCAGCAAGCCAGTGACTCAGCCCCTGCAACAGGGTTAGAGGCAGAGAACCCCAGTGGAGAGGGGAACCGGCCTGGCAGAGACAGCAAGGGCTGTTCGTTGCTCCAGCCTTTCCGTTCACCTTCACACTCCTGGGCCAGACTACACTCAATCATATGACCTACTGAAGAGATAAGTCTTCAGTAAAGACTTAAAGGTTGAGACCGAGTCTGCGTCTCTCACATGGGTAGGCAGACTGTTCCATAAAAATGGAGATCTATAGGAGAAAGCCCTGCCTCCCGCTGTTTGCTTAGAAATTCTAGGGACAATTAGGAGGCCTGCGTCTTGTGACCGTAGCGTACGTATTGGTATGTACGGCAGGACCAACTCGGAAAGATAGGTAGGAGCAAGCCCATGTAACGCTTTATAGGTTAACAGTAAAACCTTGAAATCAGCCCTTGCCTTAACAGGAAGCCAGTGTAGGGAAGCTAGCACTGGAGTAATATGATCAAATTTCTTGGTTCTAGTCAGGATTCTAGCAGCCGTATTTAGCACTAACTGAAGTTTATTTAGTGCTTTATCCGGGTAGCCGGAAAATAGAGCATTGCAGTAGTCTAACCTAGAAGTAACAAATGCATGGATTAATTTTTCTGCATCATTTTTGGACAGAAAATTTCTGATTTTTGCAATGTTACGTAGATGGAAAAAAGCTGTCCTTGAAACAGTCTTGATATGTTCGTCAAAAGAGAGATCAGGGTCAAGAGTAACGCCTAGGTCCTTCACAGTTTTATTTGAGACGACTTTACAACCATCAAGATGAATTGTCAGATTTAACAGAAGATCTCTTTGTTTCTTGGGACCTAGAACAAGCATCTCTGTTTTGTCCGAGTTTAAAAGTAAAAAGTTTTCAGCCATCCACTTCCTTATGTCTGAAACACAGGCTTCTAGCGAGGGCAATTTTGGGGCTTCACCATGCTTCATTGAAATGTACAGCTGTGTGTCATCCGCATAGCAGTGAAAGTTAACATTATGTTTTCGAATAACATCCCCAAGAGGTAAAATATATAGTGAAAACAATAGTGGTCCTAAAACGGAACCTTGAGGAACACCGAAATGTACAGTTGAAGATAGGTCATGCCGAATAATTACATTAGTGGTGTATGACTATTTTCAGTATCCCTGCATGGTCTGGAAGGTTACTATTCCAGTTAGGGGGTTTCTGTGTCTATGTGTTTATGTCTATGTGGTCAGACAGACAGCCAGCAGCCAGGTCATTGTCACTGCTCCTGAGAAACAGAAACTGGAAATGACATCACCAAAATATGTTACCTGAAACGTAGAAGTGGGGCCTTTGTCAGAAACCTGGGACCCAATACCTTCTGAAAAAGTTGGCAGGTGTTTCATATCCCTCAGCCACATTGTCCTATGACCATGCTGAAGAAGTCATGCAAACACTTCTCCAGACATATGAAGCCTAGATGAAAATGCACACACACTGTTATGAGATTTCTCTCTCTCTCTCTCTCTCTCTCTCTCTCTCTCTCTCTCTCTCTCTCTCTCTCTCTCTCTCTCTCTCTCAGTGCATGCTGGGAGTTTTTTGGAGTTTGAGTGTTTGGTGTGGAGGGCTTGTCCTAACTAATTTGTTGTTTCTTTCCTTGTTTTCTCTTTTCTATGGTGGAGGGTTAATGCACTGTTTGTTTTAGTGGTACCGACTGTTTTTTATTTTTCAAAGTTAGAGAGGAAGAGGACAGAGGTTTAGTTTCCTGGGGTTTTGAACGGTGAGGTGTGAGCGATGGCTTCGCAGCCTAGCGCGGAGGAGACGCTGTCGTTACGGCATGGATTCAGGGGTGTTCCCGATAATGGAATTAAGGTGGAGGAGGTTCTGCTCGCTGTCTGCGAACAGGTAGGATCTGAATTTATACATTCCACGTCCAGAATGAACAAAGCTGTGGTTGTGTTCATGAAAAGAGCAAATTTGGTGGGTAGGCTCATTTCAAGCGGAATATTTGTAAGGGATGTGTTGGTGCCAATTTCTCCTCTTTCTACCCCTTCGACCAGGGTGGTAGTTGCAAATTTGCCTCCGTTTATTATGGATGATCAAATCAGGAAGGAGTTGAGTCGTTTTGGTAAGTTTGCTAGTGGTTTTCGTGTACTGTTGGCAGGTCTCATGGCCGTAGACAAGGTGAGGGTTCAAGCACCAGTGGGGGAAATCGAGGTCAACGTGCAGGGGGCCATGAGACACAGGCAGCAGAGGCTGGGCCTAGTCATGCGACAGATGGTAGTGTAGTTAAGGCTGGGCCTAGTCATGCTATAGATGGTGGTGTAGATGAGACTGGGTCTAGTCATGCTATAGATGGTGGTGTAGATGAGGCTGGGTCTAGTCGTGTGATGGATGGTGGTGTAGCTGAGGCTGGGTCTAGTCATGTTATGGAGTGTGGTGTAGATGAGGCTTGGTCTAGTCAGGTTATGGATGGTGGTGTAGGTGAGGCTGGGTCTAGTCATGCTATAGATGGTGGTGTAGATGAGACTGTTCTAGTCATGTTATAGATGGTGGTGTAGATGAGGCTGGGTCTAGTCAGGTTATGTTAGTGGATGAGGAGAGTGTAGTGGGGAAGGGTAAGCGACTAGGAGGGGTGGAGGAGGGTGTCAAGCGGAAGAGGAAAAAGGGGGAGAAGAAAGGAGGTGGGAGGGCAGAGGCTGGTGTGATGAAAGGCACCAAGGAACCTTTGCCTGGTGCTGGGGGGGAGGCCCCGACTAGAGAGGAAGGGCAGGTGGTCAGGTTGCCTGATGCTGGGGGGGAGGCCCTGACTAGAGAGGAAGGACAGGTGGTCAGGTTGGGAGATGGAGATGAGGAGGAGGAAGGTGAGTCTGAGGAAGAAGCAGATGAGGATTTCTTTTCAGACTCCTCCTCAATGGGTCCAGAGCTGACAGCCAGTCAGTCAGAGGGGTCAAAGTACACGGTGACAACGGGGGTACACGGTAACAACAGGGGTTTTGTCTTTATAAATGTCTATGCGCCCAACACAGGGAGAGAGAGGGGGCTTCTATTTGGGTGTCTTAGAAAGGAACTCTCACAGGTAGCGCCTGAGGAGACGCTGGTGGTCGGCGTGGACTGGAACTGTACGATGGATTTTACGAAAGACTGAAATGGGGAGGAGCCTCATTCAGGCTCAGTGGGGGTGTTAAGGGACATTATTAATCAATTTGACCTAGTTGATGTTTGGAGAACTAGACATCCCAACACAAGACAATATACATGGGTGAAGGTCTTTGGGGCTAGGGTGAGTGCAGCACGGCTTGATCGATTGTACATGTCCAGGAATCAGAGCAATAGGCTGTTGGGCGCTACCATTCTTCCGGTGGGTTTTTCGGATCATCACATAACCATGGCTCGGCTGTCTATTTCACCAGGGCCTCGGCAGGCATCCTATTGGAAGTTTAATGTAAAGCTCTTACAAGATGCCACTTTTTGCTCAGGTTTCCAGACTTTTTGGGAAAGGTGGGGGCAGCGAAGAGAGGAGTATGAGTCTCTGAGTCAATGGTGGGATGTGGGAAAAGTCCAAATTCGGCTTTTCTGCCAACAGTATACAGCTCTGTCATCCTCAGAGGCTAGGAGAGTATTGGGCGAACTCGAACGTAGTATTAGTGAGATGGAGGTAGAGCTGGTGGGGCAAGGCAATGTAGGCCTCCAGGCTAATCTAGCTGAACTACGTAGGGACCTGGGCAGTGTTTTCCAGGTTAAAGCAATGGGAGCACTTGTAAGAGCTAGGTTCTCCATGCTCAAGGAGATGGATGCTCCCAGCTCCTTCTTCTTTGGTTTGGAAAGACAGAGCGGTGAAGCCAAGGGTATGCATTGTCTACGGCTTTCGGATGGGCGGGTGACCTCTGTGGTGGGGGAGATGCAGGAGCGGGCTGTGGAGTTTTATACTGAATTGTATAAGGCAGAACTGTGTGATCCTATGTGTGCTCAGGTTTTGTTTGCCAAGCTCCCTAAGCTCTCTCTGGTACAAAGGGATGAAATGGACATTCCCCTGTTGTCCCATGAACTGGCAGAGACCGTAACCCAGATGTCCCCCGGCCGTGCACCGGGGGTCGATGGACTCCAAGTGGAGTTTTATAAAAAATTCTGGGGAATAATTGGACTGGACTTCTTTTGCGTGTTGCGTGAATGCGTCGGGGTAGGAGAGTTGCCGATGAGCTGCCGGCGGGCGGCTCTGACTCTCCTGCGCAAAAAGAGTACAGCAGATTTTTACTCTCAGATTTTTACTCTGCGGTGCTGAGGACCAAGCAGCTACTAAGGCCCACACGAGAAGGGGGTGTGGAGCCTGGGCTGTGGGTGTGGGAGGAGCCTATCTTCCACAACCCAGTCATCCTTTTGAGATCGGTTCAGTCAGCCACCCTGAAGAGGCGACTGATGGCAGCGGGATTACTAAGGCTGGGTGACCTGCGACTGCTGGGAGAGGATGGATGGAAAACCCCAGAAGTCCTAGCAAAACAAACAGGACTAACGTCTCTTAGGCTGCTGGAGAGATTCCTGGGGGAAGTCCAGGAGGCACTGTCTGAGCCGGTAAGGGGGGTGTTTGAGCAGCCAAAGGGGGAGGGGCCACCAATGTTTCCGCCACTGCAGGTGACAGCAGAGACTGGGGACTGGCAAGGGGGTCTGGAGGACTTGTTAGATTTTAACACTCCGAGCCTGGGGGAGTTTGAGGGGGTGGGAGGTAAAGCCCTCTACAACCTCTGCATTAAAGTAAGGAACATTAGGAGTCAGTGGCAGGGGGCATGTGGGGCGGAGAGTATGGTGGGTTTTAGATGGAGGGGGCTCTACAAACTCCCAGTACCAAAGAAGTCAGGGGACCTCCAGTGGAGGGTTTTACATGGAGCCCTGGCCACTAACAGCTGGTTAGCACGGGTTGAACTGGGAGTCAGACAGGGGTGTCCTTTCTGTGTCATGAGTGAAACTGTGATTCATGTGTTTTCTGTGTGCGCCAGGTTAATGCCTTTAATGTCTCTGTTGGAGTGTCTGTGTGAGAGGTTGGGGGTGGAGTTTACTGTCGGGATGTTTATAATGGGGTATAGGTATTCAAATAAGGAAAAGGAAAAATGTGTGTTGTTGAATTTTCTGTTTGCTCAGTCAAAGTTAGCTATTTGGATAACAAGGAGGAACAGGGTCAAAGGTGGGGGGATAACAGACCCTTTACTCTTATTTAATGGGATGGTCTCTGCGCGCCTTAGGGTGGAATTTGAGTTTTATAAAATGATAAAAAAGTGTGGAGATGTTTCAAGAAATATGGTGTGTTGGGAGGGCTGTCTGTATAGCTGAGGAAGATGGTCTGGATATACGGTTGTAGAGTTGGTGAGGTTTGGGTTATTGTGATGTGTGGTGTTGTTTCTGTAACATGGGGTAGAGGAAAAGGTGAGTATGCAGTACAGGGGATATTGGTAATTTGTTTATTTTATTTTAGGGGGTGGGGTGAGGTTTTAATTAAATGAGGATGTACCATTAAAGAAAGACAAAGTCTCCTCTCTCTCTCTCTCTCTCTCTTTTTTTTCTCGGCAGGTAGCTTAGTGGTTAAGAGCATTGTGCCAGTAACCGAAAGGTCGCTGGTTCTAATCCCCGAGCCGACTAGGTGAAAAATCTGTCGATGTGCCCTTGAGCAAGGCACTTAACCCTAATTGCTCTGGATAAGAGCGTCTGCTAAATGACGTAAATGTAATGATATTTTCTCTCTCTCTCTCTCTAACACCACATCTCTCTCTCGCTCGCTCGCTCGCTCTCTCTCCCCCTCTCTCTCTCTTTCGTTCTCTCTCGCTCCTCCCCCGAACCCTCCCTCTATCTTCTCTGCAACATTGAGTGGTCTGCTCATAAAGTGAAAAAGCTACCGGTATCTGTGAAACACCATGACCATTAACTACACAACCAGCAATAGCTAGGAAACACACGCTCCAAAACCACCACCACCAGACTGATCAGCACAGTGACAGACCCCAAACACACCCTCACCTCATCGTCTAACTCTCAAGCTGAGCGAAGTGGTATTTTCAGAGAGCAACTATAGAATGTGACTTCTTTTTAAACTAACATACAGGAATGATTTTATAGAACAGGAGCCCTCATCAAAAGGAAGTCTCTGCTCTTTCTCTACTCTTTCTTCTCTGTGTGTTTTGGTTAGTCAACTGCTACCTATCAGTGACAGTGATAGATGAGGACATACAGCAAGAGGAAACAGACATACAACGCCTTAAAGAGATGTCTGGTGGTCCCTTCTCCTGCTTCTATAAACAGAGAATACTCCTTCTCCTACTCTCCAACCTAAAAAGGATTCTCTTAAAACTCCCTTGCGTATTGATGGATTTTATATGATTTGGTATACTATTCCATTCCACAAGTGTTTTAAGGAGAGAGCTTTTTCGAGCCATGCTCCTACAGTGCAGCAGTCTGATATTGGCAACATTAGCTCTGGTGTGATGGCTATGAGAGTCTACTGAAATTAAAATAACCAGACAGGTAACAGGGGGCAAGGTCATGTATCACTTTTAAACCCATCAACAGTTTAATCTGCACCACCACCAGATCAACTGGAAGCCAGCTCAGTTCCCTGAAATGATTAGGACCAATGTGCGTCCCGGTGGCTGAGCTTCAGTATAATTCTCATTAGTTTGTTTTGGGTCGTTTGAAGTTTGTCCTTCAGATTTTGTGATACGCCACTGAACCATGAGATAGAAGCATAGTCATAGTGGCACCGTATCAGAGATGTTGCCAGGGTCCTCATAGTCTCTGTATCCAGGAACCTGGCTACCCTTGCCAGGAACTTTGTCCTTGCCCCAATGACCTTCAGAGCCATAAGTTCACATGTCATGTGTTGGTCCAGTTCACATCCCAGTGTATGTTACAGAGCATTTTTCCTTCACCGCTACACCATTAAACTTGACCGAGAAGTTGGAAGAGTTTCTCACTTTCTGTTTGGAATCAAATAGGATACTTTCGGTCTTGCCTAAATGGATAACCACTTACTGACTTTAGTCAGTTGGCTGCTTAGGGTCTTTTCAACGGTCTCCTTAGTCTAATGTGACACCAAAGGGTAGAATCATCCTCACACAGGATCTATTGCATGTGCTTTCTTACATGATAACTCTAGGAAAACCGTTAGCTTTCTCTAAATTCATTGTTGGTCTTTGCATGGTGTGTGTTGACTGTATAATGCCTAGTCATCAGTGATTGGTTGGATATCTCGAAACATTTGCTTTATTACTGTGTGATAACACCTACATAATACCTATATTCAGCAACATATCATGATGTATTGATTCTGCAGTTTTGAATGTGCCAATGGTGTGGTTGGGTCAGCAGCTGTTGCAGTGCTACTAGAACTGAAAAGATCTTATGACCCTGTGCTAGATGCATGTCACTCATTACATTTAAGGCAATACGGGACTGTATGGAATGATTGTTTCTATTACATAATAAGATGAACTGTAGGACTAGGATAACTGCAGTTATGCCCTAAATACCACACTTCATTGAGCTGTAACTTTATTTTGTCTTAATTCATGACAGAGCTGTTTTTGTGTAAGGGTTTATAAAACATCACTTCAGACTGACATGTATTTATAATGTATTTATAATGTATTTATAATGTTGCCCATGCAGTATATGATGCATTGGTGGTGAGTAATTACACAGTAACCACAGTGTGATTTGTACTTGAGCTGAGGAGGAGTTATCAGATCCACCCCCACTTCTCTTTTCCTGTCATCTCATCCTGTTCTGCTGAATGTGGGGGAGGAGTGGACTTTAATGAATTAAATAAGACCCACACACTCAGATATGTACAGATATAAAGTGCAAATATGTAAAGTGCCATTTACAGTATAAATGAAACCTGGAAAAGCACTATATAAATCCAATCCATTATTATCTATTAATTGATTGTGTAACACTTTGCATTGCAGTGTATTATTGTTTAATTATTCATGTAGACACACTGTAACAAATATTACAACGTAACAATGAGTAATTACAATACTTCCTACACAATACTTACATTAATAATTATACAGTGAAAAGATCATTGTAATATAGTGTGTAACCATTGATTGATGTCAGAATAATGTGTATTTGTGTGTTTCAGGTGTGGGTGTTCCTCTGTTCATCAACAAGACAGTGGGGGACTCCGTGGAGCTGCTGGCAGGCATAGAGAGGGGACATTTCAAATCATTGCAGTGGAAGTATAGAGGAAAGGATATTGTAGAAGTCAACTCAGAAGGTGTATATTCACCTGGATCCCAGTTCGAGGGGAGACTAAAGATGAACAACAAAAACGTTAGTTTAACGGTTAGAGAACTGCCACTGCAAGACTCAGGGGATTTTCTAGTTATAGGCGAAGGGGACAAAGGTCAGATTGGCGGTAGGACCATCACTCTGAAGGTCAACGGAAGGCTGTTATCACCTTTTTGCATCCTATTTTAATATCATTCTAATTTATATCCATGACCACGGCTGATGATCTTTAAACTATAATGAAGATTTGTTGGTTTTATACTGACCTTAATCACCATGCTTTGATACATTTCCATCACATTAACAAGTTTTATCCTCTGTCGTCTTTCTCCTGGTGGTATGGCTATGGTAGGGATCATTTAGAAGACTGATTATGAGTCTCTATCTCTCTCCTGGTTGGTCAAAGCCTATATCCAAGGTGGTGATCCAGACAGACATCAAGCTATTGGCCAACCACTCCTGTACGGTGCGGCTGGTGTCCAACGTGTCCTGCTACTCCAACCTTACATACACCTGGGAGAGAGACAACGAGATGTACGGGGACGCCCAGCAGATTCACCTCTCTCTCTCCTGCAGAGAGAGACATCAGTGTAACGTGCAACGCCTCCAACCTAGTCAGTTGGAAATCTGCCTTTGCGACAGTAAAGGGTGGTAATGACAAAACCGCCCCAGGTACCTAGATATCATAATAATCCCTTCCATACACTTTTCAGTGTGCTTATACGCTTATGTTGTGTGAAGCTGTCTTTTCCCTCTGTGATCAGAGAGAGACAAATAGAGAATGGTTGTAGTCATATGCAAAAACCTGCGAAAACCTAGTGGTTGGGATGATAAGTACACATGAAAAGGTGTGCAGGGATTTATGTCCTTTTCAGAGAGAAGAATGACAATGTTCTTTCAGCATACATATTCTGTAGTTCACTTATTCATTTCTCTTTTACATTCAATCTATCACTGTGATCACTACTTTCTTGGGTTATTACTTTGAACAGTTGACAGACCTACCTTGTTTGTGCTGTAACTCAAGAACATCTACATGCAGTTGACCTCCAAATAGCTACAACATAAACCAAATGATAAATATGCCATGAAGTCAAACCTTTGACACCTCTCCTAGTGACATTAAAGATTGGACTGAAAATGTCAACATGACCAGGTATGGTATATGCAATATTGACTTCACTTTTTGCACAAATATGTTATTATCCACAAAATTCCTTCCTCAGATATATACACAATAGTTCTCTCTTCCACCCACAGAAACACAACAGTGTTGATGTGTCCATTTATTTTACAGTAAGAGGAAGTTGTGTAAAGATGAACATTACATCAGATTCTATTTTTTTCTGTTTCTCTTTAAGCATCTGTACCTTTCTAATTCAGTCAAAACCCCATTAACAAAATCTCTGTGCACCATAGTGCTGTCAGTCTTCTGTAAAACACATACAGATTGGACTTCTACTGATATGAACCCATACAGAAGTGGTCCATGTCTGTACTAATATGATGACATAGAGAGAGGAAGGAATAAGAGGGCAGAACCAGTAGACTGAGGGGTTATGTTGTTGCTATGTGACCAATGACCACATTAGCTTCAATATTGTGATCCACAAGTATGTGGAGTAGTTACAGTCCTGATGGGCGATAAGAAACCCCAGATGTTTACCTTGTTTCTTCACGCAGTATCTCACTCTACACTCTACAACAAACCACTTAGATATTTTTAAAGGTAAATCGTTTTAAAATATATTTTCATGTATTCAACATGTAATGATTTGAAGCAAAATGAAACTCTACACTTTAACCTGGAAATCCAGTTCCCCAGTTACAGCTTTGAAACTCCTCCCATCTCTGGTCAGTGGTAATAAATTCCGCTTAGCTCTGCCACTGATGTAAACACACACACACACACAAAAACACGATACAGTACATGAACAATAACCCTGAGGCACATCACATAAACAGACAAATTGAAATACAACCATAAACAACACAATAACAAACATATCTATGTAGACAGTATCTAACTAAACGTATTCCTCATAATTGAGGGGGTGGCAGAAGATGTCCATTTCCATTGTGGAACAACTGATGTTAGCTGGCTAGGCTTGCCACCTGACAGCTGAGCAAAGGTTTGAGGGGAGGCCTACACTATCTATCTATCTATCTATCTATCTATCTATCTATCTATCTATCTATCTATCTATCTATCTATCTATCTATCTATCTATCTATCTATCTATCTATCTATCTATCTATCTATCTATCTATCTATCTATCTATCTATCTATCTATCTATCTATCTATCTATCTATCTATCTATCTATCTATCTATCTATCTATCTATCTATCTATCTATCTATCTATCTATCTATCTATCTATCTATCTATCTATCTATCTATCTATCTATCTGTGCATGGTGCAGCATAAAACAAACATCTACACATTCTGATATAAAACCACAAGCTCGGATCTCATCAATTCAGGTCTCAAAGGAGCGAGTGTGAGACCATGTAGCCAACCATAAGGAGAAGTTGGTCAGAATATAAACACGCTATCAACTGCTACTATTTTTTCTCACAATCTTTTGACATTTCTCTTGAATCTTTCTCTCTCTGTTTTTCTGTGTGATGGTGAAGAGGTGTGATCTAAGCAGACTGTCATCATATAGGAAGTAGAGTGGTTTGTCAGAAGGACTGTATTTGTATAGAAAGTAACTTGTCTGTGGGGACAGAATGGAGCACACCTTGCTCTGTTTGCTACTATGTACAGCGCATTCAGAAAGTATTCAGACCCCTTGACTTTTTCACATTTTGTTACGTTACAGCCTTATTCTAAAATTGATTATATTGTTGTTTTTTCCTCATCAATACCCCTTAATGACAAAGCAAAAACAGGTTTAGACATTTATTAAAAATAAAAAACTGAAATATCACATTTACATAAGTATTCTGACCCTTTACTCAGTACTTTGTTGAAGCACCTTTGGCAGCAATTACAGCCTCGAGTCTTCTTGGGTAAGACGCTACAAGCTTGGCACACCTGTATTGGGGAGTTTCTCCCATTTTTCTCTGCGGATCCTCTCAAGCTCTGTCAGGATGGATGGGGAGCGTCGCTGCACAGCTATTTTCAGGTCTCTCCAGATATGTTAGATCGGGTTCAAGTCCGGGCTCTGGCTGGGCCACTCAAGGACATTCAGAGACTTGTCCTGAAGCCACTCCTGCGTAGTCTTGATTGTGTGCTTAGGGTCATTGTCCTTTTGGAAGGTGAACCCTCGATCTGGAACAGGTTTTCATCAAGCATCTCTCGGTACTTTGCTCCGATCATCTTTCACTCGATCCTGACTAGTCTCCCAGTCCCTGCCGCTGAAAAACCAGGCCAGTACCATAAAGGCCTGATTGGTGGAGTGCTGCAGAGATGGTTGTTGTGACGCGCACCACCGGCTTGGTGCGGAGAGCAGGAACAGGCTGGGCCAGACTGGGAACACGCACCACTTGCTTGGTGCGGGGAGCAGGAATAGGCCGGGCAAGACTGGGAACACGCACCACTGGCTTGGTGCGGAGAGAAGGTACGGGGCGTACCGGACTGGGAAACGGCGCTGGAGGTCTTTGACACTCTCCGTCCTTTACACTCCGCGCCCCGTCCTCCTCCAGTGAGGACTCCTCCTTGAGCCCCCACGAGTGCAGTGGTCGAGGCTCCTCTCTGTCGCTCCCCGACCACCCTTTTAGCCCCCCAAAATGTTTTTATTGGGGCTGTCTCTCCACCCTGATCCCTTTCAGGGCCTCCATCTCTCAAAGGCGAACATGTTTATTAAAGAATAAACACACAACACAGTAACCAAAACTTAACCGTGACGGTCCAAAGGCTAACACACAAGCCTGACACAGGAACACAACAAAAACCCACAACACAGGCAGGAAAACTGGCTGCCTAAGTATGATCCCCAATCAGAGACAACGAGCGACCGCTGCCTCTGATTGGGAACCACACCCGGCCAAACATAGAAATACAAACCTAGAATATATTCACACCCTGACCAAACTAGCTAGAGTTCTATAGGCCAGGGCGTGACAATATACCTGTGAAGGTCTTCAGAAAAGCAATGGCTTAAAACACTCAGAGTCAAGTAATGCTCTACAATTGACCGTGTTAGGTAAGTCTGGTTTTATGGGATTGCAAGATTGTTACAAACCCTGTGGCTTTAAACGTCTAGGGTGAATGGACAAGAGACCTGTAACATAATTCATGCAAATTAGTATCGTGACATGAAACAGTGAGAACAAAAGCTACACGACAACCATAAACTACCGTCAAACATAAAAGGTTTATTTTTGAACACACAGTAATGGTTAGGGAAAAAGGGCTGAGCAGGACCCAAGAAATGAAACAATAGTGTAAAAAAAAACTAAACTGATCTTGCCTGCCTCAAGAACCGCTAAGCTACTGCTAATCATACAAAAATACAGTGGGTGGTCCGCTCAGGTCTAACTAGTGTTTTTAGACAGTTTCCTTCCTACTGGTAATGTATGCCCAAGGGCAACTTGCTTAAATTCCCCTTTTCCCAGAAACACAAAACAAAGTTACCAAACAGAGTAACCAGCAAATGAGTGAGTACACAAAACACAGGACACCACAGTATCCATACTCACATATGGAAATAGTCTAACAAAGTTACCAAACAGAGTAACCAGCAAATGAGTGAGTACACAAAACACCACAGTATCCATACTCACATACGGAAAATAGTCTCTAACAACAAACACAACTGACCGGCTTTTAAACAATGGGATGTGTGATTGAAAAACCATAAACAGGTGGTGCAATGCAGAGGAATGTCCACTGATTGGTCCACCTCAGCAATCAGCAGACACCCCAACGACCACCAATCAGGAACATACAGGACACCTGTGATTAGGGCAGAAGGAGAGGAAAAACACAAAAAGACACAGGATACCTGTATCCATAACACTCCCACCCTTAAAAGAGCAAACCACAATGGTTTGCGACACACGTACCATCACAACACCCAAAATTCTAAGATTAACAGCATCCTGACGGGATAACAAAATTGTTTTACTAGATCTTTAAACACGAGACAAAGCATCTGCCAACACATTATCCGACCCCTTTTTGTGGCGGATCTCCAAATTATAATTTTGCACTACAAGTGCCCAACGCATAAGGCGTTGGTTCTGGTTGTACATCCGGTGGAGAAAAACTAAGGGGTTATGGTCAGTATACACTATCACTGGTAATGCACTGGAACCAACAAAAACTTTAAAGTACTGCAGAGCTAACAACAAAGCTAGAGCTTCTTGTTCAATGGTGGAATAGTTTGTCTGACATTTGTTAAATTTCCGTGAAAAATAACAGACAGGATGGTCCACTCTGGTCCTGCTGTAGTAGAACAGCACCAGCACCTCTGGCACTTGCATCTACCTCTAGTTTAAACGGTCGTTCAAAATCTGGCGCAGCAAGAACAGGAGTATTACATAAGAGTGCTTTAGCAGTGTTGAAAGCAGTACGACAATCTTCAGACCATACGAATTTTCTCGCCGGACTGAGCAAATCCGTTAATGGAGCAACTACCGCAGATACATTTTTACAGAAACTACGGTAGTAGCCAACCATCCCTAAAAAGCAGCGTATCTCTCTTCTGGTGGTAGGTGCGGGAAATGCATTTACAGCTGAGACCTTGGCATCTACATGGCGCACCTGACCATGGCCGACCTGTTTACCAAGATAAGTAACAGTGGCCTTCCCAAACTCGCACTTTGCTAAGTTCAGGGTTAGAGAAGTGGCTGCTAGACGTTCACACACTACCCTTAGAGTGTTAACATGATCAGACCCCTCAGTTGAATAAATTACCAGATCATCAAGGTAAGCACTACAATTAGGAACTCCAGCCAATACTGTGTTAACCAGGCGTTGGAAAGTGGCTGGTGCGTTCCGCATCCCAAATGCCATGACAGTATATTGTAGAAAGTGATCGGGGGTCACAAATGCAGAGATGTCGGAGGCACGTGAGGTTAACGGCACCTGCCAGTAACCTTTTAGAAGATCTAGTTTGGTTACATAAGTAGCAGCACCAACAGTATCAATACAGTCATCCAATCTGGGTAACGGGAACGAGTCGGGCACTGTGACAGCATTGACCTTCCGATAGTCCGTACATAATCTGGATGTCCCATCAGGTTTAGGAACCAGAATGCACGGAGAACTCCAAGGACTTGAACTTGGCATAGCCAGGTTATTCTCCAGCAAATAACCGACCTCATCATCTTTCTTTTATAGACGTTGACACGATAAGCATATTGCTTGATAGGTGCAGCGTTTCCAACATTAATGTCATGTTCTAACACATTTGTGCATGTAGGAACATCATTAAAAAGACATGGAAAGCTGTGTAATAGTCTCACAATATCATCTGACTGTCCGTCCGTTAAATGAATCAGGCTTGACGGGAGAGACAGCAGCATCTCTGAATTGGGCAATCTAGCACACTGCTGCTGAGTATTGCGCAACTCCAAACCATCTCCGTCCACATCAACATGACCTCCCACTACAGCCGTAGCAGCAATAGAGACAGCCGACTCGGCCAGTTTCTCTGGACTGTCTATCTGAGTGACGGGTCTGGTGTGGTATGTCTTCAACATGTTAACGTGGCACACACGAGATTGGCGTTTTCTGTCAGGAGTCTGTATCACGTAGTCAGTTTCACTTAGTTTCTTTTCAATTACATAAGGACCAGAGAAACGTGCTGACAATGACGCTCCTGGCACCGGCAACAATACAAGAACTTGGTCACCTGGCTGCAGTGAACGAGAAACAGCCTGGGGGTCATAGTGCCGTTTCATCCGTCTCTGTGAGGAAGACAGCGCTTCCTTTGCTAGACCACAGGCACCATGTAGGCGCTCACGAAAGCGACTAACGTAGTCCAACACATTTTCTTTCACACACAACTCTTGTGATAAAAACTGATCCTTAAGGACTTTCATAGGTCCTTTCATGGTGTGTCCAAACACCAGTTCAGCTGGGCTGAACCCTAAGGATTCCTGTACTGTCTCACGGACAGCAAACAAAACTAGAGGAACTCCCTCATCCCAATCCTTCTCAGATTCCAATCAATATTTACGGAGCATAGACTTCAGTGTCTGATGCCAACGTTCAAGCGCACCCTGAGACTCTGGGTGATATGCGCTTGACACACGGTGTGTAACTGACAAGGATTTTAACACTTGTTTGAAAAGTTCAGAAAGGAAATTCGTACCCTGATCAGTTTGTACCACCTTAGGTAACCCAAAAGTTGAGAAGAATTTGATCAACGCTTTACTCACCACTGGAGGAGTAATCCTTCACAGAGGAATGGCCTCTGGGTACCTGGTGGCCACACACATAATCGTCAACATAAACTGGTTACCAGATTTTGTCTTTGGTAATGGTCCAACACAATCAACCATCACATGTTCAAATGGTTCACCTATGGCCGGTATGGGACAAAGAGGCGCGGGAGGAATAACCTGGTTCGGTTTCCCAGTTACTTGACAGGTGTGGCAAGTCCGACAGAACTGAGCCACATCTTGTTTTAAACCAGGCCAAAAGAAATGTCGCAAAACTCGATCATAAGTCTTGGTGACTCCCAGATGTCCGGACCACTGGTGATCATGAGCGAGGGATAAAACATTTTGTCGAAAGGCTGTAGGAATCACTATTTGGTAAACAGCATTCCAATCTCCGCCAGCGTCAACATGGGATGTCCATTTACGCATGAGGAGATTACCATCAATGACGTATGCCATGTTTTTCTTCTTTAGCTCCTCCTCTGAGACAACACTAGAAAAACATTTAGCCAGGCTAATGTCAACCTTCTGGTTAGCAATCAGCTGCTCACAAGTGACTGGTAACTGTATTGCCTCAGCAACAAGTTCCACATCCTTCTTCCTTTCTCTGGGCTGTTGGTCAGACTGCACCAGTTTACCAGAGGTAGCACCCGAGCTATCCTCTGGGTCACACTCTCTGAATAGAATCGTGTTCGACAAATCTATCACGTCACCCACTTGTCGTGCTTGAGCACGTGTGACAGCACAAGCGGGGAACACATCTGGATAACCCTGTGCCAGCTCCTTGGAGAGAGACTGGTCACTTTTATCCAATACCTCCAATACGGGTATCACCTTTCCTCCGGCAATATCGTTGCCCATTATAAATGTCACACCTTTTACTGGCAACATAGGACGTACGCCAACTCTGAACAATCCACTGACTAACTCAGAGTGTACATTCACAAAGTGCAATGGCACTGGGACGAATCCCATTTGAATTCCTTGTACTAACACACTGGAACCACAATATGTATTATTGGACAAGGGCAACACATCAGATAGTATAAATGACTGCGCCGCACCAGTATCTCTGAGGATTCTAACTGGACGCTGAGACGCTTCGTCATCTGATATGGAAACAAACCCCTAAAAAATGAACGGTTCATAACTGTGATCTGGGACTGGGACAGGGACTTTCAAACCACATTCACTAGGAGGCCTCTGTCTTGATTCCGGCCTTACAACCGTACGAATCAGCCTAGCCCGGCCTGGCGTGCTGAGGCATCCCCTGTTTGCGTTTAAGCAGAAAGCAATCATTAACCATATGTCCCACCTTATGACAATAGAAACAGTGACGCACATCTTTTGGGCGTGCTGGATGTACTGCTGGCCGACTAGGACTAAAAGTGAGCAACTCTGCGGCCCTGCTCTCCGTACGAGCTGAAAACACGCTCTTATGCGTCAACACAAACTCGTCTGCCAATACAGACGCTTCCGACAGTGAGGATACTTTCTGTTCGTTCAGATAAACTACAATGCGTTCGGGTAAGCAATTTTTAAACTCTTCTAACAAGATTAACTCCCATAGAGAGTTAAAATCAGTTACCTTACTAGCACTGTGCCATTTGTCAAACAGATGTCCTTTGTCTCTAGCAAACTCCACATAAGTCTGAGTAGAAGCCTTTTTATGAGACCTAAATCTCTGTCGATATGCCTCAGGAACAAGCTCATAGGCACGAAGAACAGTAGATTTGACCACGTCATAATTCAAGCTGTCTTCAAGAGGTAGCGCTGACAGAACCTCTTGGGCTTTACCTGTTAATTTACACTGAAGTAATAGGCACCATACCTCTTCAGGCCATTTCAATGCTACTGCTATACGTTCAAAAACATTGAAATAGGAATCAACCTCTGACTCCCTAAACACAGGTACCAAGGTGATCTGTCTACTAATATCAAAAGTAGCAGATGCCACAGCTGGTGAGGACGGCTCCCTAGAAGACATAGTATATAATAAATAATAATTGGTCATTTAGCAGACGCTCTTATCCAGAGCGACTTACAGGAGCAATTAGGGTTAAGTGCCTTGCTCAAGGGCACATCGACAGATTTTTCACCTAGTCGGCTTGGGCTTGGGGATTAGAACCAGCGACCTTTCGGTTACTGGCACAACGCTCTTAACCACTAAGCTACCTGCCGCCCGTAGTATGAGCAGAGACTAACCTCGCTGTTTCTGCCTCTAGTTCCATTTTACGCATCTCCAGTTCCTGATCAAGCCTACGCGTCTCCAGTTCCATCTTACGAGTCTCCAGTTCCTGATCAAGCCTACGCGTTTCCAGCTTGTCTAGCCTGATTTGTGCCCGCTCTTCCGCCTCCATTTGGAGCTGTGTCGAGCGGACATCCATCCTGGCATCACTGTCAGTCAGTGGGGAGAGTGGGTCAAAACGGGGCAATGTGGCTGGAGACTTAGCCTCGTCCTCAGACACCGACGGGCTTACAGGAGCAGCAGACTCAGGCGGCGGTAACTCAAGCACTCGCTCGTTCAACAATATCTCTAACACTGCTTTCCTAACTTCTGCTTTCACTAAAACCCTTGATATGGGTACAGAAAAGTGGTCAGCCAAGCTTGTAGATCCACTCTACGGCAATTCTCAAAAACCTCCCACGTAGGGTTTTCCAAAAATGCATCCAACTCAAAAGTAGCCATCCTAAACTAGCACGAGCGGACGAATACTGAACACAAAAAAAAAACAGGTAGTTACAGCTGCCAAGTTCAACACTGAACCAGACTAACTAACTAATTTGCATGAGTAGCATGGGTATCAATGAGATATATCCCGGATGAACCCCAACATTATGTTACGAACCCCGTAGCTTTAAACGTCTAGGGTGGAAGGACAAGAGACCCGTAACATAATTAATGCAAATTAGTATCGTGACATGAAACAGTGAGAACAAAAACTACACGACAACCATAAACTACCGTCAAAAATAAAAGGTTTATTTTTGAACACATGGTAAAGGTTTGGGAAAAAGGGCTGAGCAGGACCCAAGAAATGAAACAATAGTGTAAAAAAAACCTAAACTGATCTTGCCTGCCTCAAGAACCGCTAAGCTACTGCTAATCATACAAAAATAGTGGGTGGTCCGCTCAGGTCTAACTAGTGTTTTTAGACAGTTTCCTTCCTACGGGTAATGTATGCCCAAGGGCAACTTGCTTAAATTCCCCTTTTCCCAGAAACACACAACAAAGTTACCAAACAGAGTAACCAGCAAATTAGTGAGTACACAAAACACAGGACATCACAGTATCCATACTCACATATGGAAATAGTCTAACCAAGTTACCAAACAGAGTAACCAGCAAATGAGTGAGTACACAAAACACCACAGTATCCATACTCACATATGGAAAATAGTCTCTAACAACAAACACAACTGACCGGCTTTTAAACAATGGGATGTGTGATTGAAAAACCAGAAAAAGGTGGTGCAATGCAGAGGAATGTCCACTGATTGGTCCACCTCAGCAATCAGCAGACACCCCAACGACCACCAATCAGGAACATACAGGACACCTGTGATTAGGGCAGAAGGAGAGGAAAAACACAAAAAGACACAGGATACCTGTATCTGTAACAAAGAGAAAGAGACAGAATAGTGAGAAAAATACAAAAGGGATGAGGTCAAATTGCAGACAGTGAGATCAATGATGGAACTAAACCATAGTTTAATTTTGGGGTAAGGTACAATACCATGATAACAAAATGGGTAAACATTATATACTAAAATGATTTAATTAAAGAACAAACATTTTAATTGTGTCATCTCCTTTATAACAGATCAATCCCAAGCTGTCCTGAGTGTCTCTCCTCAATGGCTGAACCCTGGAGACTCAGTTACTCTGAGCTGTGGGGTTAAAGAGTCATCTACAGGCTGGAGGTTCTTCTGGTACCCAACTGTTCCCTATAGACCTGGGTTACCCTCCCTATCGGACAGGTCCTACTCCTACACACTGATCCCTGCTGGTCCTAATCACACAGGAGGATATGTGTGTAGAGCTGGGAGAGGAGACCCAGTCTATGACACACTCTACAGTGAACCTCAGTTTCTCTGGTCAGGAGGTAACTAACTGCATTGAAACTGCATTTAACCACATTTAAGTCATCCTCATGTGTATATATAACTATACGTTTGACTTTTCCTCTTTGTGTCAGACCTGCATCCTTCAGTGTCTCTCAGAATAAGACCCAACAGAACTCAACACTTTATATCAAAGTCTCTCTCACTGAGCTGTGAGGAGAAGGGGAACTCTACTGGATGGAGACTGAAGAGATACAGAGAGAGAGGAGTGGAGTCAGGGTGTGGCTCTAACTGGGGATCAATAGCAGGGTCCACATGTACCATCAGGTCCACACTTGAAAAGGACAGTGGAGTGTACTGGTGTGAGTCTGGATCAGGAGAGTACAGTAATGCTGTCAACATCACAGTGGATGGTACGTCTATTGTACAACATTCACTAACCTTTTTTACATTTCAATGTATGATAATGATGTTCAATTCTGAAACTGAATGAATGTATCTCATATAAAATGCAAGCTCATAAGACGTTAATATATTGAGAGTGATTACTCCAGATTTACAGTTTTATTTATATATTATGTTACACAGCTGGTGCTGTGATCCTGGAGAGCCCTGCCTATCCCATGACTGAGGGAGACTCTGTGACTCTGCTCTGTACAAATAGATATCAGGAAACAAACCCAAACCCCAAGGTTGATTTCTACAAAGATGGAGAACTCATCAGGAATGAGACCACAGGAGAGATGACCATCCCTGCAGTATCCAAGTCAGATGAAGGCTTCTATAAGTGTAAATCTAATGAAGGAGAATCACCAGAGAGCTGGGTGACAGTGAGAGGTGAGAAGTGCAGTGTGTGTGTGTGTGTGTGTGTGTGTGTGTTGATGGTAAAACATATGTTTTGATAGTCCCTCCTGGTTCGGTTGTCTCCATCTCTCTGCCTTCCAGGCTGCTGTGTGGTCTACTTGTGGTGTCTCCCTTTCTACTGGTGTCTATCATGCTGACGGTGAAATGCTGCAGGGCTCAAGGTGACCACTTTATTTCAGTGTGTATCTACAAGAAGCTTATCCAGCTTGATATTTTCCTTCTTTATGTCATGCTCTTTTATTACTGTTATCAAGTAATGTTGACGCAAATGGTTCATTTCAAATGTAAATAGACAAAGTGCCCAGTGGCAGCTATTTCTGTTAAATGTCTTCTACGGAAATGTTCTTCCCCCAGAAAAGGCAAACTAACATTTTCATTACTTCTGAAGGATTACATTTTAGTGCTGTGCAGTTGAACGAGCAGTTGAATCAGTTTAACTCTAATGCTACTCTCCGTCCGTTATATTCCTATAGGCATGTGTTCAACAACCAAATCTCCTCAAGATGAGTTACGATCTGATGATATCATCGAACAGACCGAATCATCCGTGTGATCATTACAGTATGAACTGTGAGCTGAATGACCATTTTTATGATTTTAAAGTTTTAGCCATTGCCTTGCCATTGATTTATGATAGCGTTTACTGAGTCAAATATCATTGAATGAAATTTTACAAATACTAAATGCTATGATTCAGCAAGTTGACGTTTTCAGCTTTTGGGATCTTGTATGCTTTGTTATTGTTGATTGTTGTTAATATTCTTGAAATATTACACTTACCCCTCTTTGATTTCAGTTTGTTGATTGAAAAAGAGTGCAGTGCCTGTTTTGTTTAAAAGTAGAATTTGTTGTATTTTTTTAATATGTTGTATTTTAGATAATGTCATGCTTTTTACATGCAGGTGCATATATGCTATATGTGAATATTTTCTGGGACTAAAGGTGGGTTTATACATGGTTGGCCGACCTACTATAACAACTTTAACAGTTATGTTGGAACATGTATAGTTTGTTTTTAACTAAATTAATGCTTATTTTCATTTACATTTTCCATACTTTCCACTTCTATGTCTATATGTTTTTTATAAAATGTTATTTCTTCAGTAGTTGTTATAGGAGCCAGATGAGTGTTCCACTATTGAACTTGAATAAAGAGGGTGTGCATTGTCTTACATCAGATAGCACAACGATTCTGCCTGACGAGAGTCACATAGGAGTAACGCCACCTGACGTAAGACAATGGAGGTTGTGTTGCATTTTGTATTTTGTATTAATTCTCATTTGTCAAATAAAAAGTGATGATTCCCCACATCATTGTATTGCTTTGAAATATAATTTAATTTAAGGACATATTCCTTTTACTCTCTGTATTGCTGAGTTGAAACAATGCATTTACATCTTGAACATTCCTATACATTTCTTATTATGTAAAGCAAAACTTTTTAACAAAATCTCTATACACCATATTGCTGTCAGTCTTCTTAAACCACTTTCAGATTTGACTTCTACTGATATGAACCCATACAGAAGTGGTCCATGTCTGTACTAATATGATGACATAGAGAGAGGAAGGAATAAGAGGGCAGACCCAGTAGACTGAGGGGTTATGTTGTTGCTATGTGACCAATGACCATATTAGTTTCTATATTGTGATCCACAAGGATGTGGAGTAGTTCCAGGCCTGTCCTGAAGGGGGCGATAAGAAACCCCAGATATTTACATTATTATACCCACTGAAGGTTTTTATTTATTTTTTTATTTCACCTTTATTTAACCAGGTAAGCCAGTTGAGAACAAGTTCTCATTTACAACTGCGACCTGGCCAAGATAAAGCAAAGCATTGCGATAAAAACAACAACACAGAGTTACATATGGGGTAAAAAAAAAAAAAAAAAAAGAAAGTGAAGTCTCTTAACTGCTTGCACCTGTAACATTTCTCTCCACATGTTTGTTTCTTCACACATGTTGTACATGTCCCATACTCTACACTCTTCAACATATTTTTAGGGGTAAAGAGTTGACAAAAATGGATTCATATATTCAACATGTAATGATGTGAAGCAAAATGAAACTATACACTTTAACCTGGAAACCCGGTTACCCAGTTCCAGCTTTGAAACTCCTCCAATCTCTCGTCAGTGGTGATACATTCCACACAGCTCTGCCTCTGATGTACACATACACACAAACAAATGTGTGTGTGTGTGTGTGTGTGTGTGTGTGTGTGTCTGTATGAAGTTCTGTCTGTGTGAAGAAGTCCATTTCCATTGTGGCACAACTGAGGTTAGCTGGCTAGGCTTGCCACCTGACAGCTGAGCACAGGTTTGAGAGGAGGCCTACACTATCTATCTATCTATCTATCTATCTATCTATCTATCTATCTATCTATCTATCTATCTATCTATCTATCTATCTATCTATCTATCTATCTATCTATCTATCTATCTATCTATCTATCTATCTATCTATCTATCTATCTATCTATCTATCTATCTATCTATCTATCTATCTATCTATCTATCTATCTATCTATCTATCTATCTATCTATCTATCTATCTATCTATCTATCTATCTATCTATCTATCTATCTATCTATCTATCTATCTATCTATCTATCTATCTATCTATCTGTCTCTCTATATAATGTAATATGAATAGACTATAAACCGCTACTCTTTTTTCTCAGACTTTTTACATTCCTCTTGAATCTTTCTCTCTCAGTTTTTCTGTGTGACTGTGAAGAGGCGTGATCTAAGCAGACTGTCATCATATAGGAAGTAGAGGGGTTTGTCAGAAGGACTATAGTTCTAGAGAAAGTCACTTGTCTGTGGGGACAGAATGGAGAGCACCTTGCTCTGTTTGCTACTAGGTAAGTACTGAGTTAGTGTGTGTGTGTATGAACACTAATTACCTGATTTACTAAGCCCTTAAGGTAAAAAGGAATAAGACATTAATGGAAATGAAGACAGTTTCAAGCTTTAACTTAATGTTTTTTTTTGTATCCCTTATTGAGAAAACATTAGTAAACGGCACTAAAAGGAAATTGCAGCAAAATATGGTGTAGATATGGAGTAAGACTGTGACCATACTACATTGATGTTGCATCACTGTGAGAACCTGAGCTTATAGAGATGATGCCATGCAGACATGGTTAGTGTGGTGGTGTGCATTTAGCCAGGTCATACCTCAGGAACTAAAGAGTGGTGTTAACTCAGTGGATGCAAAATGTGCTGTCAATGACAATGAATACAAAATGCAATATTTATTGGATGTGTTGTAGTATCAAGTTGTGATTATTGTAAATGGTTGTGGGTTCCTTTGCTACAGTTATATTAAACTGTGTTAAGAGATGAATGAGTGGTGTTTTGGGGTTTTTGGTCTCTGTACTCTCACTGTGTGCAGAACATGGGAAGTCAGTTGCCATTTATAGCTGCAGTCTGTAATTCAAACTACCTTAAAATGGCCACCCTGCCACTTGTTGTGGTATACGGCTGAGGGAAGGGGCTAAGGAAATTCATTCATCTACATTGTTTACAATAATTGTCATAAAATAAACATATATTTTGGGTTATGATGGAATAAGACTTGAATTGCTGTGATTCATTTAGTAGTGTAGAAATCTATGTAGAAAATGCAGATTGCATCTTTAAAATAAAGCACAGGATGGATTTGGTAAACAGTAATATGAATATGGAATGTTGTTATTTATTTCTAAACTAATATTGGAGCAATGTGACTTTCTTTGTTGTAGTGCTGAGTACACACATCTACTCTGGACACTCTGAAGATGATGATGGTAGATATTTGTACACTTGATCAAGCCTTCATCTCTTAATGCTTCATTATATTTATTTGTGATGTTTAAAGCTGCTTTTGGATAGACATATTTTGTGTTTTGAGTGTCTCAAAATAACATTTTTAAAGCAATTTTATCATGCTGGTTTTATTTTGAGCAGGACGGGCAAAGGCTGATCTGACCATACACCCCAACTCATCCCAGATATTCAGTGGAGAGTCTGTCACTCTCAGATGTAACATACAGAGGGGAGAAGTCACTGACTGGAAATACATATGGCTCAAGGATGATGTAGACTCTCTCAGTAGGAAACATGAATATGAGATCAGTGAGGTTAAGACATCAGACAGTGGTGACTACAGGTGTCTCGGTAAACATATTGAACATAAGAAGTATTCTGAGTGGAGTGATGTAGTCAGACTGACGGTGACAGGTAAGTCATCTTATCTCTCATTCACATCAGTGCCTCCATGCCCATAACCACTTGACATTTGGCCCCATTTTAAGGATGCTATTTTGTCATTTAAAAAATGTCAACCTACCATTGCTGTTCAGATTCCTCCATTAATTCTTCCTCATTTCATTTGATAATTGAAGAAATATGGGGTAAGAGTATACTTTTAACTGATTGGTGCACTAATTGCATTTGTCTTCATTTAACTGTTTCCTCAGCTCTGCCTACAGCCTCAGTGAAGATAGTCACTACCCAGGAGCCACTGTACTCCGGAGACACAGTCAAGCTGCAGTGTGACATATCAGACTACACAGACTGGACGTACCACTGGTTAATAAATAAAGAACGGCTTTCCAGTCACACCAGTAAAACCACCACCATCTTTCTCTCTGCCCAGGCTGGTCAGTACCAGTGTGAGGGGACAAGGACAAGACGGCCCCAGAAGTCACATCTCAGCTCATCTCTCCACATCAGCGTCACTGGTGAGCTAATTATTTATCTTCAATCACTATCTGGACATTCAAAAATCTGAGCCAATGAGGGTTCATCTAATTACATATATACAGTATACACTGTAAATTGAAACTGAATAGAGTGAACATACTCCTAAAATCAGCTTTTATCACAACTTAACTGCAACAGCTAAATAATAAAAAATGGCCAAGCATGTATCCAGATGTTTTGATATTCTGCTATCTGTTTTCTTAGCTCTGCCTGAAACTACACTGACCGTAAATCCAAACCCTGCATACACTGGAGAGACAGTAACTCTGACATGTTCAGTGGGGTCTGACAGTGACTGGAGCTATACATGGTACAAAGACAAAACTAAGAAAGTAGTGACCTTGTCTGGCAGACACACTACAACAGGAGCCACCTTCACCATCAGTAGAGCTGCTGAGTCTGACCAGGGTCTCTACTTGTGTCAGGGAGAGATCCATTCCAGATCCATATCATCAATCATCAGTGATCCTGTCACTATCACTGTGATTGGTGAGGAATTGTGTGTGTGTGTGTGTGTGTGTGTGTATCTGTGTGTGTGTAGACATCACTGTATATGTCAGTATTCTGATAACTAGATCTTCATAAGTCAGACAGCTCAGACTGCATACTGTATGTTCAGAAATGGCAACATATGATGTGGTCATATTGTGATAAATGCTGATCAACATTATTTTACATTCTAAGTTGTGTGATTGTATTTATTGTCTGTGGTGTGTCTGTACAGATAGACCTGTGGCTGTTCTGACCCTCCAACCCAACTGGCCTCAGATATTCAGTGGAGAGACTGTCACACTCAGATGTGACATACAGGGAGGAAAAGGGATTGAGTATGCTTTTTATAACAGTGGGAAGTCGTTCTACTCGAAAACAGAGCCTGAGTACAGAATCAGTCCTGCAAAGAGTGGTCTATATACCTGTGAAGGTCTTCAGAAAATCAATGGCTTAAAACACTCCGAGACAAGTAATGCTATACAATTGACCGTGTTAGGTAAGTCTGTTTTTATGGGATTACAAGAGAAAGAGACAGAATAGTGAGAAAAATACAAAAGGGATGAGGTCAAATAGCAGACAGTGAGATCAATGATGGAACTAAACTTATTTTGATTTCGGTGTAAGGTACAATACCATGATAATAAAATGGGTAAACATTTTATACTAAAATGATTTAATTAAAGAACAAACATTTTAATTGTGTAATCTCCTTTATAACAGATCAACCCCAAGCTGTCCTGAGTGTCTCTCCTCAATGGCTGAACCCTGGAGACTCAGTTACTCTGAGCTGTGGGGTTAAAGAGTCGTCTATAGGCTGGAGGTTCTTCTGGTACCGATCTGTTCCCTACAGAGCTGGGTTACCCTCCCTATTGGACAGATCCTACTCTGTAGAGCCTCTATCTGGCAATGGGACTACTGAAGACTCCTACACTCTGATCCCTGCTGGTCCTAATCACACAGGAGGATATGTGTGTAGAGCTGGGAGAGGAGACCCAGTCTATGACACACTCTACAGTGAACCTCAGTTTCTCTGGTCAGGAGGTAACTAACTGCATTGAAACTGCATTTAACCACATTTAAGTCATCCTCATGTGTATATATAACTATAAGTTTGAGTCTTTCTCTTTGTTTCAGACCTGCATCCTTCAGTGTCTCTCAGAATAAGACCCAACAGAACTCAACACTTTACATCAAATTCTTTCTCACTAAGCTGTGAGGAGAAGGGGAACTCTACTGGATGGAGACTGAAGATATACAGAGAGAGAGGAGTGGAGTCAGGGTGTGGCTCTAACTGGGGATCAATAGCAGGGTCCACATGTACCATCAGGTCCACACTTGAAAAGGACAGTGGAGTGTACTGGTGTGAGTCTGCATCAGGAGAGTACAGTAATGCTGTCAACATCACAGTGAGTGGTACGTCTATTGTAGAACATTCACTAACCTTTTTTACATTTCAATGTATGATAATGATGTTCAATTCTGAAACTGAATGAATGTATCTCATATAAAATACAAGCTCATAAGACATTAAAATATTGTGAGTGATTACTCCAGATTTACAGTTTTATTTATATATTTTGTTACACAGCTGGTGTTGTGATCCTGGAAAACCCTGCCTATCCCATGACTGAGGGAGACTCTGTGACTCTGCTCTGTACAAATAGATATCAGGAAACAAACCCAAACCCCAAGGTTGATTTCTACAAAGATGGAGTACTCATCAGGAATGAGACCACAGGAGAGATGACCATCCCTGCAGTATCCAAGTCAGATGAAGGCTTCTATAAGTGTAAATCTACTGAAGGAGAATCACCAGAGAGCTGGGTGACAGTGAGAGGTGAGAAGAGCAGTGTGTGTGTGTGTGTGTGTGTGTGTGTGTGTGTGTGTGTGTGTGTGTGTGTGTGTGTGTGTGTGTGTGTGTGTGTGTGTGTGTGTGTGTGTGTGTGTGTGTGTGTGTGTGTGTGTGTGTGTGTGTGTGTGTGTGTGTGTTGTTGGTAAAACATATGTTTTGATAGTCCCTCCAGGTTCCGTTGTCTCCATCTCTCTGCTGTCCAGGCTGCTGTGTGGTCTACTGGTGTTGTCTCCCTTTCTACTGGTGTCTATCATGCTGATGGTGAAATGCTGCAGGGCTCAAGGTGACCACTTTATTTCAGTGTGTATCTACAAGAAGCTTATCCAGCTTGATATTTTCCTTCTTTATGTCATGCTCTTGTATTACTGTTATCAAGTAATGTTGACGCAAATGGTTCATTTCAAATGTAAATAGACAATGTGCCCAGTAGCAGCTATTTCTGTTAAATGTCTTCTACGGAAATGTTCTTCCCCCAGAAAAGGCAAACTAACATTTTCATTACTTCTGAAGGATTACATTTTAGTGCTGTGCAGTTGAACGAGCAGTTGAATCAGTTTAACTCTAATGCTACTCTCCGTCCGTTATATTCCTATAGGCATGTGTTCAACAACCAAATCTCCTCAAGATGAGTTACGATCTGATGATATCATCGAACAGACCGAATCATCCGTGTGATCATTACAGTATGAACTGTAAGCTGAATGACCATTTTTATGATTTTAAAGTTTTTGCCATTGCCTTGCCATTGACTTATGATAGCGTTTACTGAGTCAAATATCATTGAATGAAATTGTACAAATACTAAATGGTATGATTCAGCAAGTTGACGTTTTCAGCTTTTGGGATCTTGAATGCTTTGTTATTGTTGATTGTTGTTAATATTCTTAAAATATTACACTTACCCCTCTTTGATTTCAGTTTGTTGATTGAAAAAGAGTGTAGTGCCTGTTTTGTTTAAAAGTAGAATTTGTTGTATTTTTTTTATATGTTGTATTTTAGATAATGTCATGCTTTTTACATGCAGGTGCATATATGCTATATGTGAATATTTTCTGGGACTAAAGGTGGGTTTATACATGGTTGCCCGACCTACTATAACAACTTAAACAGTTTTGTTGGAACATGTATAGTTTGTTTTTAACTCAATGAATGCTTATTTTCATTTACATTTTCCATACTTTCCACTTCTATGTCTATATGTTTTTTATAAAATGTTATTTCTTCAGTAGTTGTTATAGGAGCCAGATGAGTGTTCCACTATTGAACTTGAATAATGAGGGTGTGCATTGTCTTACATCAGATAGCACAACGATTCTGCCTGACGAGAGTCACATAGGAGTAACGCCACCTGACGTAAGACAATGGAGGTTGTGTTGCATTTTGTATTTTGTATTAATTCTCATTTGTCAAATAAAAAGTGATGATTCCCCACATCATTGTATTGCTTTGAAATATAATTTATTTTAAGGACATATTTATTTTACTCTCTGTATTGCTGAGTTGAAACAATGCATTTACATCTTGAACATTCCTATACATTTCTTATTATGTAAAGCAACACTTTTTAACAAAATCTCTATACACCATATTGCTGTCAGTCTTCTTAAACCACTTTCAGATTTGACTTCTACTGATATGAACCCATACAGAAGTGGTCCATGTCTGTACTAATATGATGACATAGAGAGAGGAAGGAATAAGAGGGCAGACCCAGTAGACTGAGGGGTTATGTTGTTGCTATGTGACCAATGACCATATTAGTTTCTATATTGTGATCCACAAGAATGTGTAGTAGTTACAGGCCTGTCCTGAAGGGGGCGATAAGAAACCCCAGATGTTTACCTTAGTTTTCCCACTGAAGGTGAAGTCTCTAACTGCTTTCACCTGTAACCTGTTTGTTTCTTCACACATGTTGTACACACTCTACAGATGTAAATAGTTGACAAAAATGGATTCATGTATTCAACATGTAATGATGTGAAGCAAAATTTAACTATACACTTTAACCTGGAATCCCGGTTACCCAGTTCCAGCTTTGAAACTCCTCCAATCTCTGGTCAGTGGTAATAATCTATCTATCTATCTATCTATCTATCTATCTATCTATCTATCTATCTATCTATCTATCTATCTATCTATCTATCTATCTATCTATCTATCTATCTATCTATCTATCTATCTATCTATCTATCTATCTATCTATCTATCTATCTATCTATCTATCTATCTATCTATCTATCTATCTATCTATCTATCTATCTATCTATCTATCTATCTATCTATCTATCTATCTATCTATCTACAGTGGGGAGAACAAGTATTTGATACACTGCCGATTTTGCAGGTTTTCCTACTTACAAAGCATGTAGAGGTCTGTAATTTTTATCATAGGTACACTTCAACTGTGAGAGACGGAATCTAAAACAAAAATCTAGAAAATCACATTGTATGATTTTTAAGTAATTAATTTGCATTTTATTGCATGCCATAAGTATTTGATATATCAGAAAAGCAGAACTTAATATTTGGTACAGAAACCTTTTTTTGCAATTACAGAGATCATACGTTTCCTGTAGGTCTTGACCAGGTTTGCACACACTGCAGCAGGGATTTTGGCCCACTACTCCATACAGGCCTTCTCCAGATCCTTCAGGTTTCGGGGCTGTCGCTGGGCAATACGGACTTTCAGCTCCCTCCAAAGATGTTCTATTGGGTTCAGGTCTGGAGACTGGCTAGGCCACTCCAGGACCTTGAGATGCTTCTTACGGAGCCACTCCTTAGTTGCCCTGGCTGTGTGTTTCGGGTCGTTGTCATGCTGGAAGACCCAGCCACGACCCATCTTCAATGCTCTTACTGAGGGAAGGAGGATGTTGGCCAAGATCTCGCGATACATGGCCCGATCCATCCTCCCCTCAATACGGTGCAGTCGTCCTGTCTCCTTTGCAGAAAAGCATCCCCAAAGAATTATGTTTCCACCTCCATGCTTCACGGTTGGGATGGTGTTCTTGGGGTTGTTTTCATCTTTCTTCTTCCTCCAAACACGGCGAGTGGAGTTTAGACCAAAAAGCTCTATTTTTGTCTCATCAGACCACATGACCTTCTCCAATTCCTCCTCTGGATCATCCAGATGGTCATTGGCAAACTTCAGACGAGCCTGGACATGCGCTGGCTTGAGCAGGGGGACATTGCATGAGCTGCAGGATTTTAAGCCATGAGACGGCATGGTGTGTTACTAATGGTTTTCTTTGAGACTGTGGTCCCAGCTCTCTTCAGGTCATTGACCAGGTCCTGCCGTGTAGTTCTGGGCTGATCCTTCACCTTCCTCATGATCATTGATGCCCCACGAGGTGAGATCTTGTATGGAGCCCCAGACCGAGGATGATTGACCGTCATCTTGAACTTCTTCCATTTTCTAATAATTGCGCCAACAGTTGTTGTCTTCTCACCAAGCTGCTTGCCTATTGTCCTGTAGCCCATCCCAGCCTTGTGCAGGTCTACAATTTTATCCCTGATGTCCTTACACAGTTCTCTGGTCTTGGCCATTGTGGAGAGGTTGGAGTCTGTTTGATTGAGTGTGTGGACAGGTGTCTTTTATACAGGTAACGAGTTCAAACAGGTGCAGTTAATACAGGTAATGAGTGGAGAACAGGAGGGCTTCTTAATGAAAAACTAACAGGTCTGTGAGAGACGGAATTCTTTCTGATTGGTAGGTGATCAAATACTTATGTCATGCAATAAAATGCAAATGAATTACTTAAAAATCATACAATGTGATTTTCTGGGTTTTTGTTTTAGATTCTATCTCTCACAGTTTAAATGTACTTATGATAAAATTACAGACCTCTACATGCTTTGTAAGCAGGAAAACCTGCAAAATCGGCAGTGTATCAAATACTTGTTCTCCCCACTGTATCTATCTATCTATCTATCTATCTATCTATCTATCTACAGTGGGGGGAAAAAAGTATTTAGTCAGCCACCAATTGAGCAAGTTCTCCCACTTAAAAAGATGAGAGAGGCCTGTAATTTTCATCATTGGTACACGTCAACTATGACAGACATATTGAGATTTTTTTTCTCCAGAAAATCATATTGTAGGATTTTTAATGAATTTATTTGCAAATTATGGTGGAAAATACGCCTTGAGTCCATGATGGCTCGTACAGTATACGCCGGGACCCCCTCGATGTCCAGAGGGGGCGGAGGAACCTCCCGCACCTCAGACTGCTGGAGAGGACCTGCCACCACCAGCCTGAGGAGAGACACATGGAACGAGGTGTTAACACGGTAATCAGGGGGGAGCTGTAACCTATAACGTATCTCGTTCAGTCTCCTCAGGACTTTAAATGGCCCCACAAACCGCGGACCCAGCTTCCGGCAGAGCAGGCGAAGAGGCAGGTTTCGGGACAAGAGCCAGACCCGGTACCCCGGTGCATACACCGGGGCCTCACTGCGGTGGCGGTCGGCGCTCGCCTTCTGTCGCCTGATGGCCCGTTGCAGGCGCACATGGGCAGCGTCCCATGTCTCCTCCGAATGCCGAAACCATTCATCCACCGCAGGTGCCTCGATCTGGCTCTGATGCCAAGGTGCCAGGACCGGCTGATTGTCTAGTACACACTGAAATGGAGACATGTTAGTGGAGGAGTGGCGGAGGGAGTTTTGGGCCATCTCTGCCCAGGGGATGAAAGCTGCCCACTCCCCCGGCCGGTCCTGGCAATAGGACCGCAAAAACCTAACCACATCCTGGTTAACTCTCTCAACCTGCCCATTACTCTCGGGGTGAAAACCTGAGGTCAACGGACCGAGACCCCCAGACATTCCATGAACGCCCTCCACACCCTCGATGTGAACTGGGGACCCCGATCAGACACTATATCCTCAGGCACCCCGTAGTGCCGGAAGACGTGTGTAAACAGGGCCTCCGCAGTCTGTAGGGCCGTAGGGAGACCGGGCAAAGGAAGGAGATGGCAGGACTTAGAAATCCGATCAACAACGACCAGGATCGTGGTGTTACCTTGTGATGGAGGAAGATCCGTCACTAAGTCCACCGATAGGTGTGACCACTGCCGTTGTGGAGCGGTTAGGGGGTGTAATTTCCCTCTGGGCAGGTGTCTAGGTGCCTTGCACTAGGCGCACACAGAGCAGGAGGAAACATAAACCCTCACGTCCTTAGCTAAAGTGGGCCACCATTACTTCCCACTAAGACAGCGCACTGTCCGACCGATGCCAGGATGACCAGAGGAGGGTGACGTGTGGGCCCAGCAGATCAATCGATCGCGGACATCAGACGGAACGTACAGATGCCCAACTGGACATTGGGTGGGAGTGGGCTCCGTACATAATGCCCGCTCGATGTCCGCGTCAACCTCCCATACCACCGGTGCCACCAGGCAAGAAGCCGGAAGTATGGGAGTGGGATCCGTGGACCGCTCCCCTGTGTCATACATCTGGGACAGTGCGTCTGCCTTAGCGTTCAGGGAACCTGGTCTGTAGGATAGGGTGAAAACAAAACAGGTGAAAAACATTGCCCACCTTGCCTGGCGAGGGTTCAGTCTCCTCGCTGCCCGGATGTACTCCAGATTGCGGTGGTCAGTCCAAATGAGGAAAGGGTGTTTAGACACCTCAAGCCAATGCCTCCACGCCTTCAGAGCCTTGACAACAGCTAACAGCTCCCGGTCCCCCACATCATAGGCGGAGCTTTGGTGGCGTACCCGAGCGCTGAGACAGCACAGCTCCTATCCCAGCCTCGGACGTGTCCAGCTCTACTATGAATGTCAAGGAGGGATCAGGATGAGCCAGCACGGGAGCCGAGGTAAACAGAGCCTTCAGATGACCAAAAGCCCTGTCCGCCCCAGCTGACCACTGCAGTCGCACCGGTCCCCCCTTCAGCAAGGAGGTAATGGGAGCTGCTACCTGACCAAAGCCCCGGATAAATCTCCGGTAGTAGTAGGCAAACCCTAAGATCCGCTGCACCTCCTTTAGCGCACGGCTGAAATGCAGTCATTCTCGATCTCCACCCCTGACGCGGACAGGCGGTACCCTAGGAAGGAGACGGACTGTTGGAAGAACAGACATTTCTCAGCCTTGACATACAGGTCATGCTCCAACAGTCGACCAAGCACCTTTTGCACCAGGGACACATGCTCGGCGCGTGTAGCGGAGTATATTAGAATGTCATCTATATATACCACTACACCCTGACCGTACAGTAAACAAGTCATATATCGACATAACCTGACTGGCTGCTCAGCAAGGAAGAAGCCACTGCTCCAAAACCGCCATAAAAAAAGCCAGACTACGGTTTGCAACTGCACATGGGGACAAAGATCGTACTTTTTTGAGAAATGTCCTCTGGTCTGATGAAACAAAAATAGAACTGTTTGGCCATAATGACCATCATTTTGTTTGTTTGGAGGAAAAAGGGTAAGGCTTTCAAGCCGAAGAGCACCATCCCAACCGTGAAGGACGGTGTCACGGATTCAGCCGAGGCTGCCCCTCCTCCTTGCTCGGGCAGGCTTCGGCGTTCGTCGTCACCGGAGTACTAGCTGCTACCGATCTATGTTACTGTGTTCGACTTGTTCTGTCTTGATTGTGTACACCTGTTTCCCATTATGTTGTATTGTCTTCCCTTTTTAACCCTCTGTCTTACACTGTGTGTTGTGTGTGATTGTTTTTGTAATCGGCAGTCGTTAGTGTGCAGGTTATTTCCTCCCTGTGTGGAGATTTGTGTATTCTCAGTTTACTTTCAAGTAAAGTACATTTTCGGATCAGCTCTGTGTCCTGCGTTTGACTTCGCCCACCGCATTTCACTGACGCCTTTGACAGAATCACACACCTATGACATGGAGTCAGCAGGAGCAGCGGTGCCAGCCGGATCAATGGAAGAACGCATACAACAACAAGCGGCCATGATCCAGGCTCTCGGCACCGCCATGGAATGTGTGGTGAACACAATGGAGCAATGGGAGAAAGGAGATCTTCCTATACCTCCTCCGACTACACCACCACCATCATCGATACCCATCGCTTCACCTCCAGGGTTCAGTGGGATTCGGCTCTCGCTCCCGAGGGCTTATGACGACACAGCTGCCGGGTGTCAGGGTTTTCTGCTCCAGGTAGAACTCTACCTGGCAACCATCCACCCAGCCCCCTTGGGATACGAGAGCGTGTTCGCCCTCATCTCCTGTCTGTCCGGTAAAGCGCTGGAGTGGGCCAACGCCGATTGGGGGGGAATAGACGCCGCTACTGTCAGCTATGCGGAGTTCACCCGCCGCTTTAGGGCGGTATTCGATCATCCACCAGAGGGAAAAGCGGCGGGTGAGCGTCTATTCCACCTCCGACAGGGGAAGAGGAGCGCGCAGGAATTCGCACTGGACTTTCGGACTCTGGCTGCCAACGCGGGATGGAATGAGAGGGCCCTCATCGACCACTACCGATGTAGCTTGAGGGAGGATGTGCGTCAGGAATTGGCCTGCAGGGACACCAACCTAAGCCTGGACCAACTGGTGGACATGTCAATTCGACTGGATACCCTGTTGGCTACCCGCGGACGTCCGGATCCGGGGCCGTCCATTCCATCCCCCAGTACTTCCGAGCCTACCCCTATGGAGCTCGGAGGTGCTGCTATGAGGGAGACCAGGAGAGGGGCCGTCCCCTGCACCAACTGTGGCCGCAGAGGACACACTGCTGGTCGGTGCTGGGGAGGGCCTCCTAGGAGTCGAGGCAGTAGGTAGCGCACTGATGAGCCATTCCAGGTGAGTAGGCACCCAACTCACCCAGAGCTCCCTGTTGCGCATATGTGTATGAATGTTGTGTTTCCCGAGTTTTCTCCTCAGTCCCAGCATAAGGCGCTAGTAGATTCAGGCGCAGTTTACCCATATGTTAGGGATTCCTATTGTGCCAGTCGATGTGCCCTTCCCTATCCATGCCCTAGATAGCCGCCCTTTAGGGTCAGGGTTGATTAGGGAAGTCACAGCGCCTCTCAGGATGAAAACGCAGGAGGGGCATGAGGAAATAATTAGTTTGTATCTGATTGATTCTCCTGCGTTTCCCGTGGTGTTGGGGCTTCCCTGGTTAGCTTCTCATGACCCCACTATTTCATGGCAACAGAGGGCTCTCAAGGGATGGTCTGATCAGTGCTTGGGGAGGTGTGTATGTGTTTCCGTAGGGGCAACGACGGTGGAAAGTCCGAACCAAGTTCCCACTATGCACATTTCGCCTGAATATGCCGATTTGGCTCTCGCCTTCTGTAAAAAGAAGGCGACTCAATTACCACCCCATCGACAGGGGGATTGTGCGATAAACCTCCAGGTAGGCGCTGCGCTTCCCAGGAGTCACGTGTATCCTCTGTCTCAGTAGGAAACGGCGGCTATGGAGACATATGTCACCAAATCTCTGAGACAGGAATACATACGGCCGTCCACTTCCCCTGCGCCATCAAGTTTCTTTTTTGTGAAGAAGAAGGATGGTGGTTTACGCCCGTGCATTGACTACCGTGGTCTAAATCAGATCACAATAAAACACAGCTATGAACTACCTCTGATTGCTATTATGACGGAGTCATTGCACGGGGCATGCTTCTTCACTAAATTGGATCTCAGGAGCGCGTACAACCTGGTGCGTATTCGGGAGGGAGATGAGTGGAAGACAGCATTTTGTACCACCTCGGGGCACTATGAGTACCTCGTCATGCCATACGGTCTGATGAATGCTCCTTCAGTCTTCCAATCGTTTGTGGATGAGATTTTCCGGGACCTGCATGGACAGGGTGTAGTGGTGTATATCGATGACATTCTAATATACTCCGCTACACGAGCCGAGCATGTGTCCCTGGTTCGTCGGGTGCTTGGTAGACGGTTGGAGCATGACCTGTATGTGAAGGCAGAGAAATGTCTGTTCTTCCAAGAGTCCATCTCCTTCCTGGGACACCGCTTGTCCGCGTCAGGTGTGAAGATGGAGATTGACCGCGTTTCGGCCGTGCGTAATTGGCAGACTCCAACCACGGTGAAGGAGGTGCAGCGGTTCTTGGGTTTTGCCAATTTCTACCGGAGGTTTATCCGGGGCTTTGGGCAGGTAGCGGCTCCCATTACCTCCTTGCTAAAGGGAGGGCTGGTGCATCTGCAGTGGTCGGCTGAGGCGGACAGGGCTTTTAGGCATCTGAAGGACATGTTTACTTCGGCTCCGGTGCTGGCTCATCCGGATCCTTCCTTGGCATTCTAAGTTGAGGTGGATGCGTCCGAGGTTGGGATCGGTGCTGTACTGTCTCAGCGCTCGGGGACGCCACCAAAACTCCGCCCCTGTGCTTTCTTTTCTAAAAAGCTTAGTCCGGCGGAGCGCAAATATGATGTGGGGGCCAGGGAGCTGTTAGCTGTGGTCCAAGCCCTGAAGGTGTGGAGGCATTGGCTTGAGGGGGCTAAACACCCTTTTCTCATTTTGACTGACCATCGTAACCATATGCTATTGATACTAATATGATACTAATATGGAAGTAATGCTCTGATATCAAAGTATAATGTATATATTTAAAGTATGTATCTTTGTTTGATTCTTAAGAGTTTGTTTGACTGCATGTCCTAAACAACTTTGTGTGTTGATATGTTGCAGGTCCTTGAGGGGGGCAGGGATGGACGGATGGAGGGATGGAGAGATGGAGGGATGGAAGGATGGAGAGATGGAAGGATGGAGGGATGGAGGGACACACCATCAGAGGAGGAGCAGAAGGAACCCGGGAACATGGATTATGCACGCTCAACGAACGCACGCAAGCACACACACACACGCACAAACACACACAATAACACCTTTTACATTAAGGATTTTTTTCGTATTTTATTTACTAACATATATATTGTATTTACGCATGGTGTAATTGTGTATTACTGTAACAGCTTTGTTTAATTATATGGTGTAATGATGATGGATCTTATCTGCAGCTACAGCAATTGTATCTGTTTTGTATTGTGCATTGAATTGTATTGTTTTGTTGTTGATATAACATATTTTAATACAGTATTTGTTAATGTCTTTAAACACATGAGCTGTATGTGGGAGAGAGGGTAAGGACACGCCATGTGTTATGGATGTCACTGGGGGGTGACAGAAGGTCGGCGTGCCAAGATAGATTGGGGGCCACTGGTGCTTATCTTAGAAGGAGTATGTGACGGAATGGCCTGGCTAGGGTGCCACACGATACCATGTAGGGGATCCTAATGTAGGAGATGAGTGACACTCAATAATGGTTGGCAACTGTTGGATGGAAGTAGCTTGGAAAGCGTTATATAAACTGAGAGATTTTTATATGTAAATCATTCGGATGACAAGAGGCTACACCCGTACCGCTTGTCATGTTAAATAACTATGTGTCACGAATACCGCCGAGGCTGCTCCTCCTCCTTGTTCGGGCAGGCTTCGGCGTTCGTCGTCCCCGGAGTACTAGCTGCCACCGTTGGATGTTTTGATGTTTGTTTGGTCTTGTCTAGTTTAGTGCACCTGTTTCGTATTCTGTCCTGATTATGTCACCTATAAGTTTGTCTATGTTATGTTTTGTAGTTGTGTGTTATTGTCCGCCTGTCGTTTGTCTTTTTGGTATATTTTGTGCTTTAGTGTTTTACGCGTTGCGCGTAGGTTATCGCCTCCTGTGTGTTCGAGGCCATTTATTTTTGTATTGTGCCATTGAATCAAGTAAAGTCGTTTTGACTTATCCGCTGTGTCCTGCGCTTGACTTCACCACCACATCCACAAGTATACCGTGACAGAATAACACACCATTTACTATGGAGTCAGCAGGAGCAACGGCGGGAACCGAGTCGCTGGAGGATCGGGTCAGCTACCAGGACGCCAGGATCCAGCAACTCGGATCCGCCATGCAGGAGGTCATGGACACCCTGCGCCGATGGGAGAGAGGAGGTTTGCCCACACCTCCTCCTACCTTACCACCACCATCGGCCAGCCCCACCATACCAGCTCCGGAGTCCAGTGGCATTCGGCTCTCGCTCCCGAGGGCATATGATGGCACGCAGCCGGGTGTCAGGGGTTCCTCCTTCAAGTGGAGCTCTACCTGGCAACCATACACCCGGCGCCCTCGGGATACAAGAGCGTTTCCGCCCTCATCTCCTGTCTCTCCGGCAAGGCATTGGAGTGGGCCAATGCCAAATGGAGGGGAATAGACGCCGCCACCATCAGCTACGCGGAGTTCTCCCGCCGCTTCAGGGCTGTTTTCGATCATCCCCCTGAGGGTAAAGCGGCGGGAGAGCGTCTGTTCCACCTTCGACAGGGGAAGAGGAGCGCACAGGAGTTTGCCCTGGACTTCCGGACTCTAGCGGCGGATGCGGGGTGGAATGAGAGGGCCCTCATCGACCACTATCGGTGTAGCCTGCGTGAGGATGTTCGACGAGAGTTGGCCTGCAGGGACACCAATCTCACCTTCGACCACCTGGTGGACATGTCAATCCGTCTGGATACCCTGCTGGCCACCCGCGGACGTCCAGAGTTGGGGCCGTCCATTCCATCCCCCAGCACCTCCGAGCCGAGCCCTATGGAGCTCGGGGGTGCTGGCGCTAGAGAGAGGAGGAGGGAGATACCGAGGGAGGCCGTCCCCTGCACCAACTGTGGTCGTAGAGGACACACTGCGGCTAGGTGCTGGGGAGGGTCTCCAGGGGTTCGAGGCAGCAGGTCACGCACTGGGGAGTCATTCCAGGTGAGTAGGTGCCCACCTCACCCAGAGCTCTCTGTTGTTCACTTTTGTATACCTGTGGTATTTCCTCAGGTTGCATCTCAGTCCCAGCATAAGGCGCTAGTCGATTCAGGCGCAGCTGGGAATTTCATTGATCGTAATTTTTGTGTGAGGGATTTCCCTCCTGCCCATTGATATACCCTTCCCTATCCATGCCCTAGATAGCCGTCCGTTGGGATCTGGGTTGATTAGGGAGGTCACAGCGCCACTTAAGATGAGGACGCAGGGGGGTCATGAAGAGATTATTCAGTTGTATCTGATCGACTCTCCTGCGTATCCCGTGGTACTGGGACTTCCTTGGTTAATCGCCCATGATCCCACCATTTCGTGGCAACAGAGGGCTCTCAAGGAATGGTCTAACCAGTGTGTTGGGCGATGTTTAGGTGTTTCCGTAGGGGCGACCACGGTGGAGAGTCCGAACCAAATGCCCGCAATGCACATTCCCCCCGAGTATGAGGATTTGGCACTCGTGTTCAGCAAAACTAGGGCGACGCGATTGCCACCTCATAGACGGGGAGATTGTGCGATAGATCTCCTGGCAGGTGCGGCACTTCCGCGGAGCCATGTGTATCCCTTGTCTCAAGAGGAGACGGCGGCTATGGAGACATACATAGCCGAGTCTCTGAGACAGGGATACATCCGGCCCTCCACTTCCCCTGTGTCCTCGAGTTTCTTTTTTGTGAAGAAAAAGGATGGAGGGTTGCGCCCGTGTATTGATTACCGTAATCTCAATCAGATCACAGGTAAATACAGTTATCCTCTTCCTCTGATTGCGAGTATGACGGAATCATTGCGCGGAGCGCGTTTCTTCACAAAACTGGATCTCAGGAGCGCTTACAACTTGGTGCACATTAGGGAGGGGGATGAATGGAAGACAGCATTTAGTACCATCTCGGGTCATTATGAGTATCTCGTCATGCCATACGGGTTAATGAATGCTCCTTCAGTCTTCCAATCCTTTGTGGACGAGATCTTCCGGGATTTGCATGGGCAGGGGGTGGTTGTGTATATTGACGACATTCTAGTGTACTCGTCTACACGAGCCGAGCATGTAGCCCTGGTACGCCGAGTGTTGGGTAGGCTGTTGGAGCATGACTTGTATGTCAAGGCAGAGAAATGTCTGTTTTTCCAGGAGTCCATCTCCTTCTTGGGTCATCGGTTGTCCGCGTCAGGGGTGGAGATGGAGATTGACCGTGTGTCAGCCGTGCGTAATTGGCAGACTCCAACCACAGTTAAAGAGGTGCAACGGTTTTTGGGTTTTGCCAATTACTACCGGAGGTTTATCCGGGGTTTTGGACAGGTGGCAGCTCCCATCGCTTCCCTGCTGAAGGGGGACCCGGTGCGTTTGCAGTGGTCGGCTGAGGCGGACAGGGCGTTTGATAAACTGAAGAACCTGTTCACCTCGGCTCCGGTGCTAGCGCATCCGGACCCCGCTTTAGCGTTCCAAGTGGAGGTGGACGTGTTGTCAGGTTGTGTTGTAGGTGTGGTGTAGGAATCAAACGCAGGAAGCAGACTGAAATCCAAAAAGCTGTATTTCTGCCTAAACACAGGCAACAGGACAAAAAGCCTGACAGCAAAATACGCACGAAGGCGAAAAGACAATGCGCACAAACAGGTGCGTCAGGATGAAATAAGTGCACACACAAGTGCAACGAACGCTCCAGCAAACAGTGGAGAAAATAACGCTCAACCGAGCAATACACAGACTGACGGTAACAATCACACACAACACAAGACAAACACAACGAGAAACTTATAGGACACTAATTACTACAAAACAGAAACAGGTGTAGAAACAAACAGACAAAAGCAAACGAACATGAAACATCAATCGGTGGCAGCTAGAATTCCGGAGACGACGAACGCCGGAGCCTGCCCGAACAAGGGAGAGAGGCAGCCTCGGCCGAAACCGTGACAGTACCCCCCCCTTGACGCGCGGCTCCAGACGCGCGCCGACTCCGGCCTTGGGGACGACCCGGAGGCCGCGGCGCAGGGCGCGTCGGATACCCCCGATGGAATTCCGTCAGGAGCGACGGGTCCAAGATGTCTCTCCTCGGCACCCAGCACCGCTCCTCCGGACCGTACCCCTCCCACTCCACTAGATACTGAAGACCCCCTCTCCGACGTCTAGAATCCAAGATGGATCTCACGGTGTACGCCGGTACCCCCTCGATGTCCAACGGGGGCGGGGGGGTCTCCAAGATCTCATGTTCTTGGAGTGGGCCTGCTACCACCGGCCTGAGAAGGGACACATGGAACGAGGGGTTAATACACTTATACTCAACTGGTAACTGTAATCTATAACATACCTCGTTCAACCTTCTCAGGACTTTAAATGGCCCTACAAACCGCCGACCCAGCTTCCGACAGGGCAGGCGGAGGGGCAGGTTTCTGGCAGAGAGCCAGACTCGATCTCCAGGTGCGTACACTGGCCCCTCACTGCGGTGTAGGTCGGCGCTCGTCTTCTGTCGACGTATGGCACGCTGCAGATGGACGTGTGCAGCGTCCCACGTCTCCTCCGAGCGCCGCACCCACTCATCCACAGCGGGGGCCTCGATCTGGCTCTCATGCCATGGTGCCAGAACCGGCTGGTACCCCAAAACACACTGAAAAGGGGTTAGTTGGGTGGAGGAGTGGCGGAGAGAGTTCTGTGCCATCTCGGCCCAGGGCACATATCTCGCCCACTCCTCCGGCCGATCCCGGCAGTACGTTCTGAGAAACCTACCCACATCCTGGTTAACGCGTTCCACCTGCCCATTACTCTCCGGGTGGTAACCCGAGGTGAGGCTCACCGAGACCCCCAACCGCTCCATAAAAGCTCTCCAGACTCTGGAGGTGAATTGGGGACCTCGGTCAGCCACAATGTCCTCGGGCACCCCGTAGTGCCGGAACACATGGGTGAATATAGCTTCGGCGGTCTGCAGGGCAGTAGGAAGACCCGGCATGGGGAGCAAACGACAGGCCTTAGAGAACCGGTCCACAACGACCAGGATGGTAGTATTCCCTTGAGAGAGGGGAAGGTCAGTTATAAAATCCACCGAGAGGTGGGACCATGGTCGTTGTGGAACGGGCAGGGGCAGTAACTTACCCCTAGGCAGATGTCTAGGCGCCTTACACTGGGCGCACACCGAGCAGGAGGAGACATAAACCCTCACATCCCTGGCCAACGTGGGCCACCAATATTTGGCACTAAGACAGTGCACTGTCCGGCCGATACCCGGGTGTCCAGAGGAGGGTGACGTGTGAGCCCAATAGATCAATCGATCCCGACACTCGAGCGGAACATACTTCCGACCCTCCGGGCATTGTGGTGGACTAGGGTCGGTGCGTAATGCCCGCTCGAGCTCAGAATCGAGCTCCCACACCACCGGTGCCACTAGACACGACTCCGGCAGTATGGGAGTGGGCTCCACGAACCTCTCCTCCCCGTCATACAGCCGAGACAGCGCATCTGCCTTCCCGTTTTGTGACCCAGGGATGTAGGTGATCTTAAAAGAGAAACGGGTCAAAAACATACTCCATCTAGCCTGCCGAGGGTTCAGCCTCCTCGCTGCCCGGATGTACTCCAGGTTACGGTGGTCCGTCAAAATGAGGAAAGGGTGTTGAGCCCCCTCAAGCCAGTGCCTCCACACCTTAAGGGCCTGTACCACAGCTAACAGCTCCCTGTCCCCTATGTCATAATTTCGCTCCGCCGGGCTGAGCTTCTTGGAATAGAAGGCACAGGGGCGGAGTTTAGGTGGCGCGCCTGACCGTTGTGAAAGCACGGCGCCAATACCGGCCTCAGACGCGTCCACCTCTACCTGAAATGGTAAAGAGGGATCCGGATGCGCCAGCACCGGAGCCGAGGTAAACAGGTCCTTCAGCCTCCCAAACGCCCTGTCCGCCTCGACTGACCACTGCAGACGCACCGGACCCCCCTTCAAGAGAGACGTGATGGGAGCTGCCACTTGCCCAAAACCCCGGATAAACCTCCGGTAGTAATTCGCAAACCCCAAAAACTGCTGCACCTCTTTCACAGTGGTTGGTGTTTGCCAATTACGCACGGCCGACGCTCGGTCTACCTCCATCTTCACCCCTGACGCTGACAACTGATACCCCAAAAAGGAGATAGACTCCTGGAAAAACAGACACTTCTCTGCCTTCACATACAGGTCGTGCTCCACCAGCCTCCGCAACACTCTGCGCACCAGGGCCACATGCTCGACACGGGTAGGTGAGTACACGAGAATGTCATCGATGTACACAACGACTCCCTGTCCCTGCATGTCCCTGAAGATCTCATCCACGAATGATTGGAAAACCGACGGAGCATTCATCAACCCGTATGGCATGACTAGATACTCGTAATGACCCGAGGTGGTACTAAAGGCTGTTTTCCATTCATCATCCTTCCTGATGCGCACCAAGTTGTACGCGCTCCTGAGATCTAATTTCGTGAAGAAGCGCGCCCCATGCAACGACTCAGTCATGGTCGCAATCAGCGGGAGTGGATAACTATACTTCACCGTAATCTGATTGAGACCACGGTAGTCGATGCACGGACGCAAACCACCATCCTTCTTCTTCACGAAAAAGAAACTCGAGGACGCGGGGGAAGTGGACGGCCGTATGTATCCTTGTCTCAGTGATTCGTCTATGTAAATCTCCATAGCTTTCTTCTCCTCCTGAGACAGAGGATACACATGACTCCGTGGGAGCGCAGCTCCTGCCTGAAGGTCTATCGCACAATCCCCCTGCCTATGGGGTGGCAACCGCGTCGCCCTATCCTTACTAAACGCAATCGCCAAATCCCCATACTCAGGTGGAATGTGCAATGCGGGCACCTGGTTTGGACTCTCCACCGAGGTAGCCCCTACGGAAACGCCTAAACATCTACCCACACACTGAGCAGACCACTCCATCAGAGCCCTCTCCTGCCATGAAATAGCGGGGTTATGGGTACTCAACCAAGGTAGGCCCAGCACCACCGGATACGCAGGAGAGTCAATCAGGAACAGCTGAATCATCTCCTGATGACTCCCCTGCGCACACATCCTAAGTGGCGCCGTGACCTCCCTGATCAAACCCGTACCCAACGGACGACTATCTAGGGCATGAACGGGAAAAGGAACGTCCACAGGAATACGGGGAATCCCTAACCTTAAACAAAACCTTCTATCAATAAAATTCCCAGCCGCGCCTGAATCTACCAGCGCCTTATGCTGGGATTGAGGTGCTACCTGTGGAAAACTGACAGGTATACAAAAATGGGCAACAGTGAGCTCTGGGTGAGTGGGGCGCCTACTCACCTGGAGGGAATCCCCAGTGCGGGACCTGTCGTCATCTCCCCTAGGAGGCCATCCCCAGCACCTAGCCGCGGTGTGTCCTCCCCGACCACAGTTGGTGCAGTGGATGGACCCCCTAGTCTGCCGACTCCTCCTATCTCTAGCGCCAGCGCCCCCGAGCTCCATAGGACACGGCTCGGATGCGCTGGAGGATGGAATGGACGGACCCCCCTCAGGACGTCCGCGGGTAGCCAATAGGTTATCTAACCTGATTGACATGTCGACCAGCTGGTCGAAAGTGAGACTGGTGTCCCTACAGGCCAGCTCCCGACGGACGTCCTCTCTGAGGCTACATCGGTATAGATCGATGAGGGCCCGCTCATTCCACCCTGCATCTGCCGCTAGAGTACGGAATTCGAGTGCGAATTCCTGGGCACTCCTCCTCCCCTGCCTGAGGAAGACCAGACGCTCCCCCGCCGCTTTCCCCTCCGGGGGATGGTCGAACACCGCCCTAAAGCGGCGGGAGAACTCGGTGTATGTAATAGTCGTGGCGTCGATCTTCCTCCACTCCGCGTTGGCCCACTCCAACGCTTTACCGGCCAGGCAGGAGATCAGGGCGGACACGCTCTCATGCCCTGAAGGTGCCGGATGTACTGTGGCCAGGTACAGCTCTACCTGGAGCAGGAATCCCTGACACCCAGCTGCGGTCCCGTCGTAGGACCTCGGGAGAGATAGTCGGACTCCGCGAGGTTCCGGCGCTGGACTGGGTGGGCTGGCCGATGGTGCTGGCAGGGCGGCTGGCGGTGGAGGCGGACCCCAGCCTCGGAGGGTGGTCATCACCTCCTGCAGGGCGGCCCCCATCTGCAGGAGCTGCTCTTGCTGTTCCCGAACCTGGGTTTCCAGTCTTGAATGTGCTGCTTCGGCTCCTGCTGATTCCATACTGGGTGGTGTGTGATTCTGTCAGGTTGTGTTGTAGGTGTGGTGTAGGAATCAAACGCAGGAAGCAGACTGAAATCCAAAAAGCTGTATTTCTGCCTAAACACAGGCAACAGGACAAAAAGCCTGACAGCAAAATACGCACGAAGGCGAAAAGACAATGCGCACAAACAGGTGCGTCAGGATGAAATAAGTGCACACACAAGTGCAACGAACGCTCCAGCAAACAGTGGAGAAAATAACGCTCAACCGAGCAATACACAGACTGACGGTAACAATCACACACAACACAAGACAAACACAACGAGAAACTTATAGGACACTAATTACTACAAAACAGAAACAGGTGTAGAAACAAACAGACAAAAGCAAACGAACATGAAACATCAATCGGTGGCAGCTAGAATTCCGGAGACGACGAACGCCGGAGCCTGCCCGAACAAGGGAGAGAGGCAGCCTCGGCCGAAACCGTGACACGTGTCAGAGGCCGGTATTGGGGCAGTATTGTCTCAACGCTCAGGCACGCCTCCTAAACTCCGGCCCTGCGCTTTTTATTCTAAAAAGCTCAGCCCGGCGGAACGAAATTATGACGTAGGGGACAGGGAGCTGCTAGCCGTAGTTCAGGCCCTAAAGGTGTGGAGGCATTGGCTTGAGGGGGCTCAACACCCTTTTCTCATTCTGACTGACCATCGTAACCTGGAGTACATCCGGGCAGCTAGGAGACTGAACCCTCGTCAGGCTAGGTGGAACATGTTTCTGACCCGGTTTGTCTTTAAGCTTACGTACATCCCAGGGTCCCAGAACGGTAAGGCAGACGCCCTGTCCCGGCGGTATGACACAGAGGAGAGGTCCATTGAGCCCACTCCCATACTGCCGGAGTCTTGTCTGGTGGCACCGGTGGTGTGGGAGATCGATACGGAAATCGAGCGGGCGTTACGCACCGACCCTACTCCTCCAGAGTGTCCAGTGGGGCGGACGTACGTGCCGCTCGAGATCCGTGATCGTCTCATATATTGGGCTCACACGTCACCCTCCTCTGGACATCCAGGTTTTGGCCGGACAGTGCACTGCCTTAGTGTTAAGTACTGGTGGCCAACATTGGCTAGGGACGTGAGGGTTTATGTCTCCTCCTGCTAAGTGTGCGCCCAGTGTAAGGCGCCTAGACACCTGCCCAGGGGGAAGTTACAGCCCCTGCCCGTTCCACAACGGCCGTGGTCTCACCTCTCGGTAGATTTTGTCACTGACCTACCTCCCTCCCAGGGGAATACCACCATTCTGGTCGTTGTGGATCGGTTCTCTAAGGCCTGTCGTCTCATCCCAATGCCGGGTCTCCCTACTGCCCTACAGACCGCTGAGGCTTTGTTTACCCACGTCTTCCGGCACTACGGGGTTCCCGAGGATATAGTGTCTGATCGAGGTCCCCAATTCACCTCTAGAGTCTGGAGGGCGTTCATGGAACGTTTGGGGGTCTCGGTTAACCTTACCTCGGGTTTTCACCCTGAGAGTAATGGGCAGGTAGAGAGAGTGAACCAGGATGTGGGTAGGTTTCTGAGATTGTATTGCCAGGACCGGCAGGAAGAGTGGTCGGGTTATATCCCTTGGGCAGAGATTGCCCAGAACTCTCTTCGCCACTCCTCTACTAACCTGACCCCTTTCCAGTGTGTGTTAGGGTATCAGCCGGTTCTGGCACCATGGCATCAGAGCCAGATCGAGGCTCCTGCGGTGGATGAGTGGTTTCAGTGCTCGGAGGAGACGTGGAACGCTGCACACATCCATCTGCAGCGGGCTATCCGTAGACAGAAGGCGAGCACCGATCTCCACCGCAGTGAGGGTCCAGTATACGCACCTGGGGATCGAGTCTGGCTCTCGACTTGAAACCTGCCCCTTCGCCTGCCCTGCCGGAAGCTGGGTCGGCGGTTTGTGGGGCCATTTAAAGTCCTGAGGAGATTGAACGAGGTATGCTACAAGTTACAACTGCCTAATGATTATCACATTAACCCCTCGTTCCATGTGTCTCTCCTCAGCCCGGTGGTAGCTGGTCCACTCCAGGACAATGAGATAAGAGAGACTCCTCCTCCCCCACTGGACATCGAGGGGGCTCCGTACTCAGTCCAGTCCATCGTGGATTCGAGACGTCGGATAGGGGGTCTACAATATCTCGTGGAGTGGGAGGGGTACGGTCCGGAGGAACGGTGCCGGGTGCCTAGGAGGGACATCTTAGATCCCTCCCTCCTGACGGAGTTCCACCGTAACCATCCCACGCGCCCTGCTCCGCGTCCTCCTGGCCGTCCCCGAGGCCGGGGTCGGCGCACGGCTGGAGCCGCGCGTCAAGGGAGGGGTACTGTCACGAATACCGCCGAGGCTGCTCCTCCTCCTTGTTCGGGCAGGCTTCGGCGTTCGTCGTCCCCGGAGTACTAGCTGCCACCGTTGGATGTTTCGATGTTTGTTTGGTCTTGTCTAGTTTAGTGCACCTGTTTCGTATTCTGTCCTGATTATGTCACCTATAAGTTTGTCTGTGTTATGTTTTGTAGTTGTGTGTTATTGTCCGCCTGTCGTTTGCCTTTTTGGTATATTTTGTGCTTTAGTGTTTTACGCGTTGCGCGTAGGTTATCGCCTCCTGTGTGTTCGAGGCCATTTATTTTTGTATTGTGTCATTGAGTCAAGTAAAGTCGTTTTGACTTATCAGCTGTGTCCTGCGCCTGACTTCACCACCACATCCACAAGTATACCGTGACACTATGAATCAACTCTCCATCTAAGTGTTTAAATATTGTCTTACATCCTGAAGTACGAGATACCAGAGAAACTTGTCATAACAGTTGTAAATGTATTAAAATGTATTATCTTTGATTTATTATGTCTGTCATTCAGATGATAGAATAACATATTCTTGCAGTCGTATAAGTATATATTTTTCTTCAATTGGCCTGTACTTTTACAATATCTTTGCATTGAGCTTTTTTAATCAACTATTTTTTATCCACCAGATGGCATGAGTGCTTTCTTACAGTAAATGGATATTCTCATCATCGTCAACTTTTCCATATAACCTGCTTTGGTCAAACTTCCTTTCAGCCTAATATAGATCTTAGGCTTTGAACACACCAACTGCATCATTGCGGTTTGGTACACCAGAAGTACATTAATTTCCAATGGAACGCTGCATTTGCCTTGCAGCATTGCGTTGCAGAGGCAGTTGCAGTGCGTTCTGTGTGGTGCATACGTTGGATTTATCGAACGTATGCATCAAACTGTATGCGTAAACGGGTTGACAGCAATGGTAGCAGAAAATGAATGTTGAACTTTTGTTGCACACATATCTAGATGATGCTGCATACTATTATGCGCAATGATGCAGTTGGTGTGTTCAAAGTGTTAGGCTCCACAATGTGTGAATTAAAGGGGCAATCTGCTATTGCTACATCCATTGTTGGACTTAATTATATATACCCGTTGAATCTTGAAGAATATAAAAAATGCCTCATGAGCAAAGTTCAAATGTCATACCCCATCAGCTGAAGACCCATTGAGATTTTCAGAATGACTTGTTGGGGAAGGGTGTGCCTGAAAAGAACAGTTATTCTCAGTTTTATGATGTCATATACTCTGCAGGAGTTCTGATGAGCTGGTTAGTACTGGTACTGTGTATTTCTTCCTCTTTAATAATGAAATGTGGACATGCACGTTTATGATGGCAAAGCGGTCTTCCTAGTAAGTAATGGTCAGACTCATGAGCCAGGGTGTGGTATTTACATGGAAACTATATTGAATATTTCCATTACTGTGTTGAATTCCAAGTAGAAGACGGGCCTGTGTCAGTAACCTGGGACCCACTACTTTCCGATAGAGTTGGCAGGTGTTTGTCCCTCAGCCACACTGACCTCTGAGCATGCAGAAGAAGTCATGCAAACACTTCTCCAGGCATATGAAGCCTAGATGAAAATGCACACACACTGTCATGATATTTTTGATCTCTCGCTCTCTCTAACACCCCAACTCTCCTTCTCTTCCTATCTTTCTCACTCTCTGTCTCTCTCTCTATCTTTCTATCACTTTCTCTCTTTCTCTCTCTATCTCTGTCTCGCTCTCTCTCTCCTCCCCCGAACCCTCTCTCTCCCTCTATCTTTCTCTGCAACGTTGAGTGGTCTGCTCATAAAGTAGCAACGCTACCGGTATCTGTGAAACACCATGACTATTAACCACACAACCACCAGCAGCTAGGAAACACAGGCTCCAAAACCACCACCACCAGACTGAACAACACAGTGACAGACCCCAAACACACCCACACCTCATCGTCTAACTCTCAAGCTGAGTGAAGGGTTATTTTCAGAGAGCAACTATAAAATGTGACTTCCTTTTCAACTAACATACAGGAAATATTTTATAGAACAGGAGCCCTCATCAAAAGGAAGTCTCTGCTCTTTCTCTACTCTTTCTTCTCTGTGTGTTTTGGTTAGTCAACTGCTAGCTACCAGTGACAGTGATGGATAAGGACATACAGCCAGAGGAAACAGTCATACAACGCCTTAAAGAGATGTCTGGTGGTCCCTTCTCCTGCTTCTCCAAACAGGGAATACTCCTTCTCCTACTCTCCAACCTCCACTATGGTAGGTTTTGTAAAAAATATATATTTCTGCTGTTCATGCTTTGTATCTATTGCATGTGCTTTCTTGCATTATAAAGTTAGTAAAACCGTAAGCTTTCTCTAACTTCCTTGTTGGTCTTTGCATGGTGTGTATGCTATATAAATCCAATCCATCTATGAATTGATTGGGTAACACTTTGCATTGCAGTGTATTATTGTGTAATTATTCATGTAGGCACACTGTAACAAGTATTACAGTGTAACAATTAGTAATTACAATACTTGCTACACCATACTTACATGAATAATTACACAGCAGTAAGTGTAACCATTGATTGATGTCAGAATGCCAGTGTCAATTTTTGTGTTTCAGGTGTGGGTGTTTCTTCATACCTGTCATTCCACAAGACAGTAGGGGACTCTGTGACGATGCCTGCAGGCTTAGAGGGGCAGAATGTCACCCTAATTAAGTGGAGGTATAGCGAAACGGATATTGCAGAATTCTCTCTCTCTCTCTCTCTCTCTCTCTCTCTCTCTCTCTCTCTCTCTCTCTCTCTCTCTCTCTCTCTCTCTCTCTCTCTCTCTCTCTCTCTCTCTCTCTCTCTCTCTCTCTCTCTCTCTCTCAGAGCCTATATCCAAGTTGGTGATCCAGACAGACATCAAGCTATTGGCCAAACACTCCTGTTCAGTGTGGCTGGTGTGCAACTCATCCAGTTACTTGAACCTCACCTACACCTGGGAGAGAGATAATGAGATGTACCGGGACGCCCAGCAGATTCACTTCTCTCTCTCACCAACAGAGGGAGACATCAGTGTAACGTGCAACGCCTCCAACATAATCAGTTGGAAAACTGCCTCAGCGACAGTAAAGTGTAGTAATGACACAACCGACCTAGGTACCTAGATATCATAATAATCCCTTCCAAACACTTTTCAGTGTGCTTATACGCTTATGTTGTCAAATATAATATATAATGCTTGTGATTACATTGGAAGTGTATGATATAGAGCCATTTAATCTTTATCATATTGTACAGTCTAATCATGTGTGTTGTACAATATGTGACAGGGATGGCATGGTATACCATCTACATCAGAGCATCAGTAGGAGGCGCTGTGGTGCTGATCCTCACTGTAGTTGTGGCAGTGTGCTACTGCAGGGGCCGCCGTGACACAGGTATGTACAGCTTATGGCCCTTAACTATACTTACAGTTACATTTCAAGGGGTTCTAGAAATATTCTTCAGATGATATTATTGATTTGTATTTGAATATTGAATTTGAATGTCTGTGATTGAATGGAAGACTATGTAGTCTACTTTGATCATTGTCTATACCTTTCTTGATGCTGAAACAGTTTCTTCTTGATTATATGTCACATCTGTAGCCGCAGACTCTGTATGACAAGATCACATTTGGACGCCCAGAGCCCCCCACCTCTCCCTACCAGAAAGTACTGTGAGCTGAACAGGATGTGATCAAAGGCTGGGCCTTTCATAGATATAGAACACTCTGCATCCTCTGCATCTTGCATGTGTATATTCTGTAGTTAGGCCAAGATGTTACTGGTTAATTTCATCACGACCTACACTATTTGCTTACTTTTTCATGATTGTAATCTTCTTCCTTTACAGTGTATCATAAGGCCTTATGTCTTTCTTTGAGGGCCTAGTTACAATTAGGAGATTCTGAAATGTGTAACATGCAGTAGTAGGAGTGGTGATCAAACAAGCTCATATGTCGAATTTCTATTTTCTTGATTAAAGAGAAGAGTTGTAGATAATAGTATGACATTGATTTGTGAGAATGATTTATGCCTGTGAGTAGAAAGTATACTCTTTTGCATTAGGATTAAGTGCTTGCCAGGCATCAATGAGGTTGTAATCACAGAGTATATGCTGGAGAGCCTTGGTTGCGTGTGGATTGTTGTTGGTCTTATTTGATTTGACCGCATGTCCAAAATGGCATGCATGTCTGTCCCAATATACAGATGGAATTCAGTTAATTCAAAAAATATATATATACTGTTCACAGAATAAAAATATTATTCTACCTTTTTGCATACCCTGAGTGCCTTGTATTTAGAGTGAATTGTAGTTACCTCCCATGACTGTATTTGTTAGCCACAGAGACATGGTTGTTGTATTGAATAGTTTTCAGTACTGTAGCCTTCACCAAGTGAGTGTCTAAGTGAATATGTTATCTTTCAAATTAAACTCATTATGACAACACATTACATATATCATAAAGCCTTTGAGGGCCTAGTTAGACCCTAACACACTGGTCTGAAACTCCTGGCTTACAATCCACATTAAGCCTGCAAGTCACATTATGCTGGCTTGGAAAGCGATGTGTAATTCCTATTGGAATCCAGCCAGAGTTAGGATATCCAATAATTTGAACTTTTAATCCCACATAACCTGCATTCAGAATGACTGTTGGGGTAGGGAAGATTGATTACTGAGCCTGCCTAAATTATATAAACTGGAACAGCCATATCAGTAATGTGTGAAATAAGTCGAACTACTAACAGATTGTATTAGTTTGATTGGTTGATTAATCTTATGCTACACAAACATAGATAACATACGTTTTTCTAAAGTACATGCAAATACACATGTATTGAAACAAACCATTCTAAAAATTAACCTGCAAGAGAGCATGCTGGAATAATGTTAATGATAGGCGTGGTTTTGAGTTGTTTTCAGCAAACAGGAATTTGTAATTTTACTCAACAAGCTTGTTCAAATACATATTTTTTTTTTTTTTACATTTACATCATTTAGCAGACGCTCTTATCCAGAGCGACCAGAGTGCACACATTATTATTTTTTATTTTCATACTGGCCCCCCGTGGGAATCGAACCCACAACCCTGGCGTTGCACACCTGTATTTGGGGAGTTTTCCAATTTTTCTCTGCAGATCCTCTCAAGCTCTGTCAGGTTGGATGGGGAGCGTCGCTGCACAGCTATTTTCAGGTCTCTCCAGATAAGTTTGATCGGGTTCAAGTCCGGGCTCTGACTGGGCCACTCAAGGACATTCAGAGACTTGTCCTGAAGCCTCTCCTGTGTTGTCTTGGTTGTTTGCTTAAGGTCGTTGTCCTGTTGGAAGGTGAACCTCCGATCTGGAGCGGTTTTTCATCAAGGATCTCTCAGTACTTTTCTCAGATCGTCTTGCACTCAATCCTGACTAGTCTCCCAGTCCCTGCCGCTGAAAAACATCCCCACAGCATGATGCTGCCACCACCATGCTTCACCGTAGGGATGGTGCCACTTTTCCTCCAGACGTGACACTTGGCATTCAGGCCAAAAAGTTCAATCTTGGTTTCATCAGACCAGAGAATCTTATTTATCATGGTCTGAGAGTCTTTAGGTTCCTTTTGGCAAACTCTAAGCTGGCTGTCATGTGCCTTTTACTGAGGAGAGGCTTCTGTCAGGCCACTAACATAAAGGCCTGATTGGTGGAGTGCTGTCAGAGTGACCATTGGGTTCTTGGTCTCCTCCCTGACCAAGGCTTTTGTCTCCCGATTGCTCAGTTTGGCCGGGCGGCCAGCGCTAGGAAGAGTCTTGGTGGCTCCAAACTTATTCCATTTAAGAATGATGGAGGCCACAGTGTTTTTGGGGACCTTCAATGCTGCAGAAATGTTTTGGTACCCTTCCACAGATCTGTGCCTCAACGCAAACCTGTCTTGGAGCTCTACGGACAATTCCTTCGACCTCATGGCTTGTTTTGCTCTGACATGCACTGTCAAATCTGGGACCTTATATAGACAGGTGTGTGCCTTTCCAAATCATGTCCAATCAATTGAATTACAACAGGTGGACTCCAATCAAGTTGTAGAAACATCTCAAGGATAATCAATGGAAACAGGATGCACCTGAGCTCATAGCAAAGGGTCTGAATACTTATGTAAATGAAGTATTAATGTTTTTTTGTTTTTTTGTTTTTTTATATACATTTGCAAAAATGTCTAAACCTGTTTTCACTTTGTCATTATGGGGTATTGTGTGTAAATTGATGAGGAATTATTATTTTTTCATCAATTTTAGAATAAATAAACTGAGTTAGTGTGTTTGTTTATGAACACTAATTATCTGATTTACTAAGCCTTTAAGAGAAAAAGGAATAAGATATTGTTTTTTGTCCCTTGTTGAGAAAACAGTGTAAAAGGAAGATGCTGCAGGTATGGTTTAGATATGAAGTAAGAATGTGACCATCCTACATTGATGTTGTATCTCTGTCAGAACCTGAGCTTGTTTAGCCGATGCCATGCAGACATGGTTAGTGTGGTGGTGTGTATTTAACCAGGTCATCACTCAGTAACTAAAGATTGACGCTAACTCAGTGCTTGCAAAATGTGCTGTCAATGACAATGAATACAAAATGCAATATTTGTTGGATGTGTTGTAGTATCAAGTTGTGGTTATTGTAAATGGTTGAGGGTTCCTTTGCTACAGTTATAGTAAACTATGTTAAGAGATTAATTAGTGGTGTATTGATGTTTTTGGTCTCTGTACTCTCTCTGTGTGCAGAACATGGGAAGTCAGTGGCCATTTAAAGCTGCAGTCCTTAATTCAAACTACCACAAAAAGCTCACAATGCCACTTGTTGAAGTATACGGCTGAGGGATGGTTCTAAGGAAATTCATTCATCTACATTGGGTTATAATGGAATAAGACTTGAATTTCTGTAATTTATTTAGTAGTGTAGAAATCTATGTAGAAAATGCAGATTGCACCTTTAAAATAAAGTACAGGATGGATTTGGTCATCAGTAACATTAATATGGCATGTTGTTATTTATTTCAAGCTAATATTGGAGAAATTTGACTTTTTTTGTTGTAGTGCTGAGTACACACATCTACTCTGGACACTCTGAAGATGATGATGGTAGATATTTGTACACTTGATCAAGCCTTCATCTCTTAATGCTTCATCATATTTCTTTGTTTGTGATTTTTAAAGCTGCTTTTGGATAGACATATTTTGTGTTTTGAGTGTCTCAAAATAACATGTGTAAAGCAATTGTATCATGCCAATTTTTATTTTGTGCAGGACAGGCAAAGGCTGTTCTGACCATACACCCCAAATACTCACAGATCTTCAGTAGAGTGTCACTCTCAGATGTAACATACAGAGAGGAGAAGTCACTGACTGGGAATACACATGGCGCACGGATGTCATAGACTCCCTCAGTAGGAAGCATGAATATGAGATCAGTGAGGTTAAGATTTCAGACAGTGGTGACTACTGGTGTCTGGGTACACATATTGATCAGAAGAAGCATTCTAAGTGGAGTGATGCAGTCAGACTGATGGTGACAGGTAATAATAATAATAATAATATGCCATTTAGCAGACGCTTTTATCCAAAGCGACTTACAGTTATGCGTGCATACATTTTTGTGTATGGGTGGTCCCGGGGATCGAACCCACTACCTTGGCGTTACAAGCGCTGTGCTCTACCAGCTGAGCTACAGAGGACCACTGGCTATGAGAGGCAACGGGTAAATGTACTTCACCGTGATCTGAATGATACCCCGATAGTCAATGCACGGGCGTAAACCTCCATCCTTCTTCTTCACAAAAAACAAACTTTAGGAGGCAGGTGAAGTGGAAGGCCGAATGTATCCCTGTCCTAGAAATTCGGAGACATATGTTTCCATAGCAGCCATTTCCTCCTGTGACAGAGGATACACGTGACTCCTGGGAAGTGCTGCGTCTACCTGGAGATTTATCGTACAATCCCCCCGTCGATGGGGTGGTAATTGAGTCGCCTTCTTTTTACAGAAGACGAGAGCCAAATCGGCATATTCGGGGGGGATGTGCATGGGGGAGACCTGGTTTGGACTCTCCACAGTAGTTGCACCTATGGAAACACCTACACACTCCCCTGAGCACTAACATGACCATCCCTTCAGAGCCCTCTGTTGCCACGAAATAGTGGGGTCATGATGGGCCAACCAGGGATTTATTACATGAAATGAGAATTAAGGAATGGAGGAATCTGAACAACAATGGTAGACAGACCTTTTTAAAATGACTAAATAAGTCATCTTATCTCTCGTTCAGAACAGTGCCTCCATGCCCATAAACACTTGACATTGGGCCCCATTTTAAGGAGGCTATTTAGTCATTTTAAAAAGGTCTGTTTCATAGTAGAGGTGGACGCGTCCGAGGCTGGGATAGGAGCTGTGCTGTCTCAGCGCTCGGGTACGCCACCAAAGCTCCGCCCCTGTGCTTTCTTTTCAAAGAAGCTCAGCCCGGCGGAGCGAAACTATGATGTGGGGGACTGGGACCTGTTAGCTGTGGTCAAGGCTCTGAAGGCGTGGAGACATTGGCTTGAGGGGGCTAAACACCCTTTCCTCATTTGGACTGACCACCACAATCTGGAATACATCCGGGCGGCGAGGAGACTGAACCCTCGTCAGGCAAGGTGGGCCATGTTTTTCACCAGTTTTGTTTTCACCCTGTCCTACAGACCAGGTTCCCAGAACGCTAAGGCAGATGCTCTGTCCCGGATGTATGACACAGAGGAGCGGTCCACGGATCCCACTCCCATACTTCCGGCTTCTTGCCTGGTGGCACCGGTGGTATGGGAGGTTGACGCTGACATCAGCCGGGCTTTATGTACGGAGCCCACACCCACCCAGTGTCCAGTTGGGCGTATATAAGTTCCGTCTGATGTCCGCGATCGATTGATCTGTTGGGCTCACACGTCACCCTCCTCTGGTCATCCTGGCATCAGTCGGACAGTGCGCTGTCTTAGTGGGAAGTACTGGTGGCCCACTTTAGCTAAGGACGTGAGGGTTTATGTTTCCTCCTGCTCGGTGTGCGCTCAGTGCAAGGCACCTAGACACCTGCCCAGAGGGAAATTACAACCCCTACCCATTCCACAACGGCCGCGGTAACACATATCGGTGGATTTTGTGATTGATCTTCCTCCATCACAAGGTAACACCACGATCCTGGTCGTTGTGGATCGGTTTACTAAGTCCTGCCATCTCCTTCCTTTCCCTACAGACTGCGGAGGCTCTGTTTACACACGTCTTCCGGCCCTACGGGGTGCCTGAGGATATAGTGTCTGATCGGGGTCCCCAGTTCTCATCGAGGGTCTGGAGGGCGTTCAAGGAATATCTGGGTGTCTCGGTCAGCCTGACCTCAGGGTTTCACCCCGAGAGTAATGGGCAGGTGGAGAGAGTAAACCAGGATGTGGGTAGGTTTCTGCGGTCCTATTGCCAGGACGGGCCGGGGGAGTGGGCGGCTTTCATCCCCTGGGCAGAGATGGCCCAAAACTCCCTCCGCCACTCCTCCACTGACCTGTCTCCGTTTCAGTGTGTACTAGGTTATCAGCCGGTCCTGGCACCGTGGCATCAGAGCCAGATCGAGGCACCTGTGGTGGCGGAAAGGTTTTGGCGCTCGGAGGAGACATGGGACGCTGCCCACGTTCGCCTGCAACGGGCCATCAGGCGACAGAAGGCGAGCACCAACCGCCACCGCAGTGACGCCTCGGTGTATGCACCGGGGGACCGGGTCTGGCTCTCGACTCGAAACCTGCCACTTCGCCTGCCCTGCCGGAAGCTGGATCCGCGGTTTGTGGGGCCATTTAAAGTCCTGAGGAGACTGAACGAGGTATGTTATAGGTTACAGCTCCCCCCTGATTACCGTATTAACCCCTCGTTCCATGTGTCTCTCCTCAGGCCGGTGGTGGCTGGTCCGCTCCAGCAGTCTGAGGTACGGGAGGTTCCTCCGCTCCCGCTGGACATCGAGGGGGTCCCGGCGTATACTGTGCGAGCCATCATGGACTCAAGACGTCGGGTGAGGGGCCTTCAGTACCTCGTGGAGTGGGAGGGGTACGGTCCGGAGGAGAGATACTGGACCCTTCCTTACTGCAGGAATTTCACCGTCTCCACCCGGATCGTCCTGTGCCTCGTCCCCGAGGCCGGTGTCGGCGCACTGCTGGAGCCGCACGTCAAGGGGGGGTTACTGTCACGACTTCCGCCGAAGTTGGTGCCTCTCCTTGTGCAGGAGGCTATCAGCGGTTGTCGTCACCGGCTTTCTAGCTGCCACTGATCTACGTTTCCTTTCTATGTTTTTGTCTTGATTGTACACACCTGGTTCCCATCACGTTATGGTTATTTCCCTATTTAACCCTCTGCTTCCCTCATGGTTTTGTGCTGTGAGCTTTTTTATTTCCCTGCGTAGAAATTAGATTTGTTGTTTTCCGAGTAAAGTTCGTTATTTACTCAGTTCTGTGTCCTGCGCCTGACTCCATCCTCACGCTGCACACTGACACCTGACTCTTTTAACTGATTGGTACACTAATTTAATTAGTCTTCATTTAACTAAATTATATATATATATATATATATATATATATATATATATATATATATATATATATATATATATAAAGTTACCAAGCATGTATCTAGATGTTTTGATATTCTGCTTTCTGTTTTCTTAGCTGTTCCTGGAACTACACTGACCTTAATCCAAACCCTGTGTACACTGGAGAGACAGTAACTCTGACGTGTTCATTCTGGCCTTACATTTACTGGAGCTATACGTGGTTCAAAGACAACACTGAAAAACTAGTGCCCCAGTCTGACAGACACACTACAACAGGAGCCACATTCACCATCAGTAGAGCTGCTGAGTCTGACCAGGGTCTCTACTGGTGTCAGGGAGAGATCCAGTCCAGATCCATATCATCAATCATCAGTGATCCTGTCACTGTCACTGTGATTGGTGATTAATTGTGTGTGTGTGTGGACGTGTTTGACTATAATTGTTGGGACCAGAAGTCCGAACAAGAATATTAAACCAAGAAAAATGTGATCAACTGAGGACATTTTGGTGGTCCACACATGGTCAAATGCTATTTCTAGGGGGTTTAGAGTTAAGGTTAGAATTAGTGTTAGGGTTAGAATTAGGGTTGTGGTTAGGTTTTTTGGGTTAGGGTAATGGTACGGGTTAGGGTTAGGTTTAGGTTAGGGGTTAGGGAAAATAGGATTTTGAATGGGACTGTATTGAATGTCGCCACAAAGTTAGCTGCGCAAGACTGTGTGTGTGTAGACATGACTGTATATGTCAGTATTCTGATGACTATATCTTGGTAAGTCAGACAGCTCAGACTGCATACTGTATGTTCAGAAATGACAACTTATGATATGGTCATGTTGTGATAAATGCTGATCAACATTATTTTACATTCTAAGGTGTATGATTATATTTGTTTACTGTGGTGTGTCTGTACAGAGAGACCTGTGGCTGTTCTGAACCTCCAACCCAACTGGCCCCAGGTATTCAGTGGAGAGACTGTCACTCTCAGATGTGACTTACAGGGAGGAGAAGAGATTGAGTTTTTAAAACAGTGTTCGGAAGTTGGTCTACGCGAATACAGAGTCTGAGTACAGATTCAGTCCTGCAAAGGTCTATATACCTGTGAAGGTCTTCAGAAAATCAATTGCTTAAAACACTCAGAGTCAACTAATGCTATACAATTGACCATGTTAGGTAAGTCTGTTTTTATGGGATTGCAAGAGAAAGAGACAGAATAGTGAGGAAAGACAAAAGGGATGAGGTCAAATAGCAGACAGTGAGATCAATGATGGAACTAAATTATTGTTTGATTTTGGGGTAAGGTACAATATCATGATAACAAATGGGGTTTTAATTTAATTAAAGAACAAACATTTTAATTGTGTCATTTCCTTTATAACAGATCAACCCCAAGCTGTCCTGAGTGTCTCTCCTCGGTGGCTGAACCCTGGAGACTCAGCTACTCTGAGCTGTGGGGTTAAACAGTCATCTACAGGCTGGGGGTTCTTCTGGTACCGAACTGTTCCCTACACAGCTGGGTTACCCTCCCTATTGGACAGGTCCTACTCTGTAGAGCCTCTATCTGGCAATGGGACTACTGAAGACTCCTACACTCTGATCCCTGCTGGTCCTAATCACACAGGAGGATATGTGTGTAGAGCTGGGAGAGGAGACCCAGTCTATGACACACTCTACAGTGAACCTCAGTTTCTCTGGTCAGGAGGTAACTAACTGCATTGAAACTGCTTTTAATCACATTTAAGTCATCCTCATGTGTATATATAACTATAAGTTTGACTTTTCCTCTTTGTTTCAGACCTGCATCCTTCAGTGTCTCTCAGAATAAGACCCAACAGAACTCAACACTTTACATCAAAGTATCTCGCACTGAACTGTGAGGAGAAGGGAAACTCTACTGGATGGAGACTGAAGAGATACAGAGAGAGAGGAGTGGAGGCAGGGTGTGGCTCTAACTGGGGATCAATAGCAGGGTCCACATGTACCATCAGGTTCACACTTGAAAAGGACAGTGGAGTGTACTGGTGTGAGTCTGCATCAGGAGAGTACAGTAATGCTGTCAACATCACAGTGGATGGTACGTCTATTGTACAACATTCACTAACCTTTTTTACATTTCAATGTATGATAATGATGTTCAATTCTGAAACTGAATGAATGTATTTCATATAAAATGCAAGCTCATAAGACATTAACATATTGTGTGTGATTACTCCAGATTTACAGTTTTATTTATATATTATATTACACAATTGGTGCTGTGATCCTGGAGAGCCCTGCCTATCCCATGACTGAGGGAGACTCTGTGACTCTGCTCTGTACAAATAGATATCAGGAAACAAACCCAAACCCCAAGGTTGATTTCTACAAAGATGGAGAACTCATCAGGAATGAGACCATAGGAGGGATGACCATCCCTGCAGTATCCAAGTCAGATTAAGGCTTCTATAAGTGTAAATCTAATGAAGGAAAATCACCAGAGAGCTGGGTGACTGTGAGAGGTGAGAAGAGCAGTGTGTGTGTGTGTGTGTGTGTGTGTGTGTGTGTGTGTGTGTGTGTGTGTGTGTGTGTGTGTGTGTGTGTGTGTGTGTGTGTGTGTGTGTGTGTGTGTGTGTGTGTGTGTGTGTCTGTGTGTGTGTGTGTGTGTGTGTGTGTGTGTGAGTGTTTGTGTGTGTTGATGGTAAAACATGTGTTTTGATAGTCCCTCCAGGTTCCATTGTCTCCATCTCTCTGCTGTCCAGGCTGCTGTGTGGTCTACTGGTGGTGTCTCCCTTTCTACTGGTGTCTATCATGCTGATGGTGAAATGCTGCAGGGCTCAAGGTGACCACTTTATTTCAGTGTGTATCTACAAGAAGCTTATCCAGCTTGATATTCTCCTTCTTTATGTCATGCTCTTGTATTACTGTTATCAAGTAATGTTGACTCAAATTGTTCATTTCAAATGTAAATAGACAAAGTGCCCAGTGGCAGCTATTTCTGTTAAATGTCTTCTATGGAAATGTTCTTCCCCCAGAAAAGGCAAACTAACATTTTCATTACTTCTGAAGGATTACATTTTAGTGCTGTGCAGTTGAACGAGCAGTTGAATCAGTTTAACTCTAATGCTACTCTCCGTCCGTTATATTCCTATAGGCATGTGTTCAACAACCAAATCTCCTCAAGATGAGTTACGATCTGATGATATCATCGAACAGACCGAATCATCCGTGTGATCATTACAGTATGAACTGTGAGCTGAATGACCATTTTTATGATTTTAAAGTTTTTGCCATTGCCTTGCCATTGATTTATGATAGCGTTTACTGAGTCAAATATCATTGAATGAAATTTTACAAATACTAAATGCTATGATTTATCAAGTTGACGTTTTCAGCTTTTGGGATCTTGTATGCTTTGTTATTGTTGATTGTTGTTAATATTCTTGAAATATTACACTTACCCCTCTTTGATTTCAGTTTGTTGATTGAAAAAGAGTGCTGTGCCTGTTTTGTTTAAAAGTAGAATTTGTTGTATTTTTTTAATATGTTATATTTTAGATAATGTCATGCTTTTTACATGCAGGTGCATATATGCTATATGTGAATATTTTCTGGGACTAAAGGTGGGTTTATACTTGGTTGGCCGACCTACTATAACAACTTTAACAGTTATGTTGGAACATGTATAGTTTGTTTTTGACTCAATTAATGCTTATTTTCATTTACATTTTTCATACTTTCTACTTCTATGTCTATATGTTTTTTATAAAATGTTATTTCTTCAGTAGTTGTTATAGGAGCCAGATGAGTGTTCCACTATTGAACTTGAATAAAGAGGGTGTGCATTGTCTTACATCAGATAGCACAACGATTCTACCTGACGAGAGTCACATAGGAGTGACGCCACCTGACGTAAGACAATGGAGGTTGTGTTGCATTTTGTATTTTGTATTAATTCTCATTTGTCAAATAAAAAGTGATGATTCCCCACATCATTGTATTGCTTTGAAATATAATTAAATTTAAGGACATATTCCTTTTACTCTCTGTATTGCTTAGTTGAAACAATGCATTTACATCTTGAACATTCCTATACATTTCTTATTATGTAAAGCAACACTTTTTAACAAAATCTCTATAAACCATATTGCTGTCAGTCTTCTTAAACCACTTTCAGATTTGACTTCTACTGATATGAACCCATACAGAAGTGGTCAATGTCTGTACTAATATGATGACATAGAGAGAGGAAGGAATAAGAGGGCAGACCCAGTAGACTGAGGGGTTATGTTGTTGCTATGTGACCAATGACCATATTAGTTTCTATATTGTGATCCACAAGGATGTGGAGTAGTTCCAGTCCTGAAGGGGGCGATAAGAAACCCCAGATATTTACATTATTATACCCACTGAAGGTTTTTTTATTTTTTTATTTCACCTTTATTTAACCAGGTAAGCCAGTTGAGAACAAGTTCTCATTCACAACTGCGACCTGGCCAAGATAAAGCAAAGCAGTGCGATAAAAACAACAACACAGAGTTACATATGGGGTCAAAAAAAACAACATAGAAATCAAAAAGGTGAAGTCTCTTAACTGCTTTCACCTGTAACATTTCTCTCCACATGTTTGTTTCTTCACACATGTTGTACATGTCCCACACTCTACACTCTTCAACATATTTGTAGGGGTAAAGAGTTGACAAAAATTGATTCATGTATTCAACATGTAATGATGTGAAGCAAAATGAAACGATACACTTTAACCTGGAAACCCGGTTACCCAGTTCCAGCTTTGAAACTCCTCCAATCTCTGGTCAGTGGTAATACATTCCACACAGCTCTGCCTCTGATGTACACATACACACAAACAAATGTGTGTGTGTGTGTGTGTGTCTGTATGAAGTTCTGTCTGTGTGAAGAAGTCCATTTCCATTGTGGCACAACTGAGGTTAGCTGGCTAGGCTTGCCACCTGACAGCTGAGCAAAGGTTTGAGAGGAGGCCTACATTGTCTATCTATCTAAACTAACGTTAACTAGTCACCCATGTCCCGAATTCCTTGAGCGACTCGGGCTATCAATATGTAAAAAACAAAACACAAGTGTAGGTTATGACTTACCCCTATCTATCTATCTATCTATCTATCTATCTATCTATCTATCTATCTATCTATCTATCTATCTATCTATCTATCTATCTATCTATCTATCTATCTATCTATCTATCTATCTATCTATCTATCTATCTATCTATCTATCTATCTATCTATCTATCTATCTATCTATCTATCTATCTATCTATCTATCTATCTATCTATCTATCTATCTATCTATCTATCTATCTATCTATCTATCTATCTATCTATCTATCTATCTATCTATCTATCTATCTATCTATCTATCTATCTATCTATCTATCTATCTATCTATCTATCTATCTATCTATCTATCTATCTATCTATCTATCTATCTATCTGTCTCTCTATATAATATAATATGAATAGACTATAAACCGCTACTCTTTTTTCTCAGACTTTTTACATTCCTCTTGAATCTTTCTCTCTCAGTTTTTCTGTGTGACTGTGAAGAGGCGTGATCTAAGCAGACTGTCATCATATAGGAAGTAGAGGGGTTTGTCAGATGGACTATAGTTCTAGAGAAAGTCACTTGTCTGTGGGGACAGAATGGAGAGCACCTTGCTCTGTTTGCTACTAGGTAAGTACTGAGTTAGTGTGTGTGTGTATGAACACTAATTACCTGATTTACTAAGCCCTTAAGGTAAAAAGGAATAAGACATTAATGGAAATGAAGACAGTTTCAAGCTTTAACTAAACGTTTTTTTTGTATCCCTTATTGAGAAAACATTAGTAAACGGCACTAAATGGAAATTGCAGCAAAATATGGTGTAGATATGGAGTAAGACTGTGACCATACTACATTGATGTTGCATCACGGTGAGAACCTGAGCTTATAGAGATGATGCCATGCAGACAGGGTTAGTGTAGTGGTGTGCATTTAGCCAGGTCATCACTATGGAATTAAAGATTGACGCTAACTCAGTGCTTGCAAAATGTGCTGTCAATGACAATTAATACAAAATGCAATATTTATTGGATGTGTTGTAGTATCAAGTTGTGATTATTGTAAATGGTTGAGGGTTCCTTTGCTAGAGTTATATTAAACTGTGTTAAGAGATGGTGTTTTTGGTCTCTGTACTCTCACTGTGTGCAGAACATGGGAAGTCAGTGGCCATTTATAGCTGCAGTCTGTAATTCAAACTACCTTAAAATGGCCACCCTGCCACTTGTTGTGGTATACGGCTGAGGGATGGGGCTAAGGAAATTCATTCATCTACATTGTTCACAATAATTGTCATAAAATAAACATACATTTTGGGTTATGATGGAATAAGACTTGAATTGCTGTGATTCATTTAGTAGTGTAGAAAACTATGTAGAAAACGCAGATTGCATCTTTAAAATAAAGCACAGGATGGATTTGGTAAACAGTAACATGAATATGGAATGTTGTTATTTATTTCAAAACTAATATTGGAGCAATGTGACTTTCTTTGTTTTAGTGCTGAGTACACACATCTACTCTGGACACGCTGAAGATGATGATGGTAGATATTTGTACACTTGATCAAGCCTTCATCTCTTAATGCTTCATTATATTTATTTGTGATGTTTAAAGCTGCTTTTGGATAGACATATTTTGTGTTTTGAGTGTCTCAAAATAACATTTGTAAAGCAATTTTATCATGCTGGTTTTATTTTTTTGCAGGACAGGCAAAGGCTGATCTGACCATACACCCCAAATCCTCACAGATATTCAGTGGAGAGTCTGTTACTCTCAGATGTAACATACAGAGGGGAAAAGTCACTGACTGGGAATACACATGGCGCAAGGATGTTGTAGACTTCCTCAGTAAGAAGCATGAATATGAGATCAGTGAGGTTAAGATGTCAGACAGTGGTGACTACAGGTGTTTCGGTCTACATATTGAACATAAGAAGTATTCTGAGTGGAGTGATGCAGTCAGACTGACGGTGACAGGTAAGTCATCTTATCTCTCATTCACATCAGTGCCTCCATGCCCATAACCACTTGACATTTGGCCCCATTTTAAGGATGCTATTTTGTCGTTTAAAAAATGTCAGCCTACCATTGCTGTTCAGATTCCTCCATTAATTCTTCCTCATTTCATTTGATAATTGAAGAAATATGGGGTAAGAGCATACTTTTAACTGATTGGTGCACTAATTGCATTTGTCTTCATTTAACTGTTTCCTCAGCTCTGCCTACAGCCTCAGTGAAGATTGTCACTACCCAGGAACCACTGTACTCCGGAGACACAGTCAAGCTGCAGTGTGACATATCAGACTACACAGACTGGACGTACCACTGGTTAATAAATAAAGAACGGCTTTCCAGTCACACCAGTAAAACCACCACCATCTCTCTCTCTGACCAGGCTGGTCAGTCCCAGTGTGAGGGGACAAGGACAAGAAAGACGGCCCCAGAAGTCATATCTCAGCTCATCTCTCCACATCAGCGTCACTGGTGAGCTAATTATTTATCTTCAATCACTATCTGGACATTCAAAAAATCTGAGCCAATGAGGGTTCATCTAATTACATATATACAGTATACACTGTAAATTGAAACTGAATAGAGTGAACATACACCTAAAATCAGCTTTTATCAAAACTTAACTGCAACAGCTAAATAATTTAAAATGGCCAAGCATGTATCCAGATGTTTTGATATTCTGCTCTCTGTTTTCTTAGCTCTGCCTGAAACTACACTGACCGTAAATCCAAACCCTGCATACACTGGAGAGACAGTAACTCTGACGTGTTCAGTGGGGTCTGACAGTGACTGGAGCTATACATGGTACAAAGACAACACTAATAAAGTAGTGCCCCAGTCTGAAGGACACACTACAACAGGAGCCACTTTCACCATCAGTAGACCTGCTGTGTCTGACCAGGGTCTCTACTGGTGTCAGGGAGAGATCCAGTCCAGATCCATATCATCAATCATCAGTGATCCTGTCACTATCACTGTGAAAGGTGAGTTACTTTGTTTTGTGTTTTTTATCATACAAATGGACACTATTTATGTTGAGTAAATCATGTAGACATGATCCATGTACAGTTAAGTCGAAACTTTACGTACACCTTCGCCAAATACATTTAAGTTCAGTTTTTCACAATTCCTGACATTTAATCCCAGTAAAAATTCCCTGTCTTAGGTCAGTTAAGATCACCACTTTATTTTAAGAATGTGAAATGTCAGAATAATAGTAGAGAAAATTATTTATTTCAGCTTTTATTATTTTCATCACATTCCTAGTGGGTCAGAAGTTTACATACACTCAATTAGTATTTGGTAGTATTGCCTTTAAAATCTTTAACTTGGGTCAAACGTTTTGGGTAGCCTACCACAAGCTTCCCACTATAAGTTGGGTGAATTTTGGCCCATTCCTCCTGACAGAGTTGGTGTAACGGAGTCCGGTTTGCAGGCTTCCTTGCACGCACACGCTTTTTCAGTTCTGCCCACAAATGTTCTATAGGATTGAGGTCAGGGCTTTGTGATTGCCACTCCAATACATTTACATTTACATTTTAGTCATTTAGCAGACGCTCTTATCCAGAGCGACTTACAGTTAGTGAGTGCATACATTTTCATACTGGCCCCCCGTGGGAAACTTGACTTCGTTATCCTTAAGCCATTTTCTACAACTTTGGAAGTATGCTTGGGGTCATTGTCCATTTGGAAGACCCATTTGCGACCAAGCTTTAACTTCCTGACTGATGTCTTGAGATGTTGCTTCAATATATCCACATATTTTTCCTTCCTCATGATGCCATCTATTTTGTGAAGTGCACCAGTCCCTCCTGCAGCAAAGCACCCCCACAGCATGATGCTGCCACCCCCGTGCTTCAAGGTTGGGATGGTGTTCTTCGGCTTGCAAGAGCCCCGTTTTTCATCCAAACATAACAATGGTCACTATGGCCAAACAGTTCTATTTTTGTTTCATCAGACCTGAGGACTTTTCTCCAAAAAGTATGATCTTTGTCCCTATGTGCAGTTGCAAACCGTAGTCTGGTTTTTTTATGGCGGTTTTGGAGCAATGGATTCTTCCTTGCTGAGCGACCTTTCAGGTTATGTCGAAATAGGACTTGTTTTACTGTGGATATAGAAACTTTTGTACCTGTTTCTTCCAGCATCTTCACAAGGTCCTTTGCTGTTATTCTGGGATTGATTTGCACTTTTCGCACCAAAGTACGTTAATCTCTAGGAGACCGAACGCGTCTCCTTCCTGAGCGGTATGACGGCAGCGTGGTCCTATGGTGTTTATACTATTGTTTGTACAGATGAACGTGGTACCTTCAGGCATTTGGAAATTGCTCCCAAGGATGAACCAGACTTGTGGAGGTCTACAATTTTTTTTCTGAGGGCTTGGCTAATTTCTTTTGATTTTCCCATGATGTCAAGCAACGAGGCACTGGGTTTGAAGGTAGGCCTTGAAATTCATCCACAGGTACACCTCAAATTGACTCAAATTATGTCAATTAGCCTACCTTGACATCATTTTCTGGAATTGTCCTTGCTGTTTAAAGGCACAGTCAACTTAGTGTATGTAATCTTCTGACCCACTTGTATTGTGATACAGTGAATTATAAGTGAAATGATCTGTCTGTAAACAATTGTTGGAGAAAGTACTTGTGTCATGCACAAAGTAGATGTCCTAACCGACTTGCCAAAACTATAGTTTGTTAACAAGAAATGTGTGTAGTGGTTGAAAAACAAGATTTAATGACTCCAACCTAAGTGTATGTCAACTTCCGACTTCAACTGTATAAATGAATAGTTACAGTACTTCCTACAGAAGTAAGATCATACGTTGGAGAGATTTGTGCTCTGAGTGCATTTGTCTTCATATATAACTGTGTTTCCACAGCTCTGCCTACTGCCTCAGTGAAAGCCTCTCCACAGGGTCCCGTCTATTCTGGAGAGACAGTAACTCTGCAGTGTGACATATCAGACTACAGAGACTGGACGTACCGCTGGCACAGAGACAACCAACTGCTTCCCAGTCCGCCCAGTGAAACCATCATCTTCTCTCTCTCTGACCAAGCTGGTCAGTACCAGTGTGAGGGGACAAGGACAAGACGGCCCCAGAAGACGTATCTCAGCCCATCTCTCACCATCATTGTTGCTGGTGAGTTTAAAAACATTACCATCACTTACTTAAATGTTGAGAAGGATAAGATCTTCATAATATTTTATTCTGTGAAAGTCTTTTTTTAAACAACATTTTTAGGAAAAAAACAGAATCATATTTTCAATTCACACCATATCAAGTCAACATACACCAATAATGGACTTCTATAGTATGAAAACGTTCCAACAACAACTAAATCTTTGGATATTGCTAAGCATGTATCCAGATCTTTAAATTATGCTCTTTTCTCACAGCCCTGCCCAAAGCTACACTGACCATAAATCCAAACCCTGTGTACACTGGAGAGACAGTAACTCTGATGTGTTCAGTGGGGTCTGACAGTGACTGGAGCTATACATGGTACAAAGACAACACTAAGAAAGTAGTGCCCCAGTCTGACAGACACACTACAACAGGAGCCACTTTCACCATCAGTAGACCTGCTGTGTCTGACCAGGGCCTCTACTGGTGTCAGGGAGAGATCCAGTCCAGATCCATATAATCAATCATCAGTGATCTTGCCAATATCACTGTGATTGGTGAGGAATTGTGTGTGTGTGTGTGTGTGTGTGTGTGTGTGTGTGTGTGTGTGTGTGTGTGTGTGTGTGTGTGTGTGTGTGTGTGTGTGTGTGTGTGTGTGTGTGTGTGTGTGTGTGTGTATCTGTGTGTGTGTGTAGACATCACTGTATATGTCAGTATTCTGATGACTATATCTTGGTAAGTCAGACAGTTCAGACTGCATACTGTATGTTCAGAAATGACAACTTATGATATGGTCATATTGTGATGAATGCTGATCAACATTATTTTGTGTCTGTACAGATAGACCTGTGGCTGTTCTGACCCTCCAACCCAACTGGCCTCAGATATTCAGTGGAGAGACTGTCACACTCAGATGTGACATACAGGGAGGAAAAGGGATTGAGTATGCTTTTTATAACAGTGGGAAGTTGTTCTACTCGAAAACAGAGTCTGAGTACAGAATCAGTCCTGCATAGAATGGTCTATATACCTGTGAAGGTCTTCAGAAAATCAATGGCTTAAAACACTCCGAGACAAGTAATGCTATACAATTGACCGTGTTAGGTAAGTCTGTTTTTATGGGATTGCAAGAGAAAGAGACAGAATAGTGAGAAAAATACAAAAGGGATGAGGTCAAATAGCAGACAGTGAGATCAATGATGGAACTAAACTATAGTTTGATTTTGGTGTAAGGTACAATACCATGATAACAAAATGGGTAAACATTTTATACTAAAATGATTAAATTAAAGAACAAACATTTTAATTGTGTCATCTCCTTTATAACAGATCAACCCCAAGCTGTCCTGAGTGTCTCTCCTCAGTGGCTGAACCCTGGAGACTCAGTTACTCTGAGCTGTGGGGTTAAAGAGTCATCTATAGGCTGGAGGTTCTTCTGGTACCAAACTGTTCCCTACAGAGCTGGGTTACCCTCCCTATTGGACAAGTCCTACTCTGTAAAGCCTCTATCTGGCAATGGGACTACTGAAGACTCCTACACTCTGATCCCTGCTGGTCCTAATCACACAGGAGCATATGTGTGTAGAGCTGGGAGAGGAGACCCAGTCTATGACACACTCTACAGTGAACCTCAGTTTCTCTGGTCAGGAGGTAACTAACTGCATTGAAACTGCATTTAACCACATTTAAGTCATCCTCATGTGTATATATAACTATAAGTTTGAGTCTTTCTCTTTGTTTCAGACCTGCATCCTTCAGTGTCTCTCAGAATAAGACCCAACAGAACTCAACACTTTACATCAAAGTCTCTCTCACTAAGTTGTGAGGAGAAGGGGAACTCTACTGGATGGAGACTGAAGAGATACAGAGAGAGAGGAGTGGAGTCAGGGTGTGGCTCTAACTGGGGATCAATATCAGGTTCCACATGTACCATCAGGTCCACACTTGAAAAGGACAGTGGAGTGTACTGGTGTGAGTCTGCATCAGGAGAGTACAGTAATGCTGTCAACATCACAGTGGATGGTACGTCTATTGTGTAACATTCACTAACCTTTTTTACATTTCAATGTATGATAATGATGTTCAATTCTGAAACTGAATGAATGTATCTCATATAAAATGCAAGCTCATAAGACATTAAAATATTGTGAGTGATTACTCCAGATTTACAGTTTTATTTATATATTTTGTTACACAGCTGGTGCTGTGATCCTGGAGTGCCCTGCCTATCCCATGACTGAGGGAGACTCTGTGACTCTGCTCTGTACAAATAGATATCAGGAAACAAACCCAAACCCCAAGGTTGATTTCTACAAAGATGGAGAACTCATCAAGAATGAGACCACAGGAGAGATGACCATCCCTGCAGTATCCAAGTCAGATGAAGGCTTCTATAAGTGTAAATTTACTTAAGGAGAATCACCAGAGAGCTGGGTGACAGTGAGAGGTGAGAAATCGGTTTTGATCACATTACCTTTTCATAATATCTGTGGTCATCAGTGATTTGTATTGTTAAAAAGCATACTGTAGGTTTGGAGTTGCAAGCTCAGGCTGGTCATCTGATCTCAAGTTAGATGTCAAATATATAATGTATCTACAGAATTGTTTCACTTTGTCCACTACTTTATTTATTTTCTATAACTACCTCAGAGTCTGATGGTGATTTGCTGTTCTCTCTCCAGGCATAACTCCTGGACCCTCTACATCAGTCCTAGTAGTAGTGGTTGTGGGCCTGGTTGTTGCTGGTGTTCTACTGGCCATTCTCCTGGTACTGCTGTGTCGATATAAAAACGCCAAAGGTGAGACTTTTATCAATTCTCATTTAACTTGTTTAAGAGAAAAATGTCGAATTACAAAATTTTAAAACAGTAATGTCCTGATATAATAATATGCATTTTTCATTACAGGTTCCTGTTGTAACAGGATATTCTCGTGAGTACACCTGTCTTTCAACTACATTCCTTTTTATACAGTAAAATATCATCTGTGTGTTTCATGAGTATCTCTCTCCATGTAGGCCCCCCCAGCCACACAGCACCAACCTGGACCCCCAACAGGACCAAGGATCTACCCAGGGCCAGGCTCCTGATGCTGGGTATACACGTCTGCAGCATGGTCAGTCTCTCAGCCCAGATCACTATCACTCTCCTCTCTCTGTAACTTCATCCACTGACTTTTCACCATCCACTTTGTGTGCAACATGTTACTGTGCTCTATGTCCCTAGGCAATCTGAGGGATAACTAACCAATTAATCTTTCGCTCTCTTCTTTGACCAACAGGTGGCGCTAACATATACGATACAATCACTCCCTCAGACAATAATGACAATGGTACTGTTACTGTATGTTAAGTTTAGAATGAATACAGTATAGAGATGTTGTTGCAGTTGTTCTTCATATGTTTAATATGACTAGCATACTAAGACTAAGTAGATATATTAGTGTATTACCTGTATGTTTCAGATGCTGCTGCTGCTACTGCTGGACCAAGTGATGTGATGTACGCCCAGATACAACTCAAAAAGTTGGACAAGAAAAAGAAAAGTAATTCTCAACTGTCACATAAATTAATACAAAATGTAGCAGTGTTTTTTACTCATCAGATTTGATACAAACTTACAAATTCTCTCCTCCTCCTCCTCTTCCTCCTCCTCCTCCTCCTTAGAAAAGCCAGCTGATCCAAAAGAAAATCCAGTCTATTCTGAGGTCAAGACAGGGAAGGCCACAGGTAAGACCCATTCTACAGGTCGGCAGTCAGTGAAATCTAAATGTACAATTTTGGAATTTCAATGAAGATGCAGAATATGCAATAAGCTAATTCCTTAATTTGTTGACTGGATATTTCCATTTTCAGCAGCAACTGGACATGTTGATGTGACCTATGCTGAGGTTGACCTTAAACAGAAGGCCAAAGCCAAGAAGAAGAAAGGTAAGACTATAAATCTCTCCTTCCATATTCCCCCTATCATAACCTCACAACTCTTTGACCCCTTATTGACTAGCTGTATTATATTCTGTATATAACTGTTCTATTATTCTGATGTTTTATCCTCACCCCTTACAGAAACAGAAACCCCACCTGAGGCAGATTCGGTCTATTCTCAAGTGAAGCCAGTCACAGCCCCAGGTAAGACTAATAGCCATATGCTAATGATACTTAATATGATACTAATATGGAACTATTTATCTGAAGTATAATGTATGTATTTAAAGTATGTATTTTTGTATGATTCTTAAGAGTTTGTTTGACTGCATGTCCTCAACAACTTTGTGTGGTGATATGTTGCAGGACCTTGAGGGGGGCAGGGATGGACGGAAGGAAGGATGGAGTGATGGAGGGATGGATGGGTGGAAGGATGGAGGGATGGAGGGATGGAGGGATGGAGGGATGGAGTCATGGAGGGATGGAGGGATGGAGGGATGGAGGGATGGAGGGATGGAGGGATGGAGGGATGGATGGAGGGATGGAGGGATGGAAGGATGGAGTGATGGAGGGATGGAGGGATGGAAGGATGGAGTGATGGAGTGATGGAGGGATGGAGGGATGGAGGGATGGAGGGATGGAAGGATGGAGTGATGGAGTGATGGAAGGATGGAGTGATGGAGGGATGGAGGGATGGAGAGATGGAGGGATGGAGGGATGGATGGAGGGATGGAGGGACACACCATCAGAGGAGGAGCGGAAGGATATGCGGGAACATGGATTATGCACGCTCAACGCACGCAAGCAAACAGACACACACACACACACACACAATAACACCTTGTACTTTAAGGATTTTTTTTCGTATTTTATTTACCAACAGATATATTTTACTTAAGCATGGTTTAATTGTGTATTACTGTTACAGCTTTATAAAAAATATAAGGTGTAATGAGAACGGATCTTATCTGCAGCTACAGGAATTATCTGCCTTGTGTTGTGTATTGAGTATTATTGTTTTGTTGTAAATGTGTTAAAATGTATTATCTTTAATGTATTATATCTGTCATTCAGATGATACAATAACATATTTGTATATGAATTTCCAAAATATTATAGGTATTATTCACATTTTCTTCTAATGACCTGTACTTTTACAATATCTTTGCATTGTGCTTTTTAATAAACAATTTTTTATCCACCAGATGGCATGAGTGCTTTCTTACAGTAAATGGATATTGTCATCATCATCAACTTTTCCATATAACCTGCTTTGGTCAAACCTCCTTTCACCCTAATATAGATCTTAGGCTCCTAAATGTGTGAGTTAAAGTAAAAATGCCGTACCCCATCAGTGGAAGACCCATTGAGATTTTCAGAATGACTTTTTGGGGAAGTGTGCCTTCTCAGTTTTATGATGTCATATTCAAACAGACCACCATAGTCCCTGTGCCCAAGAAAGCGAAGGTAACCTTCCTAAATTATTAGTCCTCTCCTGTACTCCTTGTTCACCCACGACTGCGTGGCCAAGCACGACTCAACACCATCATTAAGTTTGCTGACGACACAACAGTGGTAGGCCTGATCACAGACAACGATGAGACAGCCTATAGGGAGGAGGTCAGAGACCTGGCAGTGTGGTGCCAGGACAACAACATCTCCCTCAATGTGAGCAAGACAAAGGAGCTCATTGTGGACTGTAGGAAAAGGAGGGCCGAACAGGCCCCCATTAGCATCGACGGGGCTGTAGTGGAGTGGGTAGAGAGTTTCAAGTTCATTGGTGTCAACATCACCAACAAACTATCATGGTCCAAACACATAAGGACAGTCGTGAAGAGGGCACGACAACACCTTTTCCCCCTCAGGAGACTGAAAAGATTTGGCAGGGGTCCCCAGATCCTCAAAAGGTTCTACAGCTGCACCATCGAGAGCATCCTGACCGGTTGCATCACCACCTGGTATGGCAACTGCTTGGCATCTAACCGTAAGGCATTACAGAGGGTTGTGCGTACGGCCCAGTACATCACTGGGGCCAACCTTCCTGCCATCCAGGACCTATATACTAGGCGGTGTCAGAGGAAGGCCCAAATAATTTTCAAATACTCCAGTCATCCAAGTCATTGACTGTTCTCTCTGCTACTGCACGGCAAGCGGTACCAGAACGCCAAGTCTAGGTCCAAAAGGCTCCTTAACAGCTTCTACCCCCAAACCATAAGACCGCTGAACAATTAATCAAATTGCCACCTGGACTGTTTACATTGACCCCCCCCCCCCCTTTATTTTTACACTGTTGCTACTCGCTGTTTATTATTTATGCATGTTCACTTTACCCCTACCTACATGTACAAATTATCTTGACTAACCTGTACCCCCGCACATTGTCTCGGTACCAGTACCCCCTGTATATAGCCTCGTTATTGATATATAATTTTCTTGTGTTACTTAATTTTTTACTTTAGTTTATTTAGTAAATATTTTCTTAACTCAATTCTTTGAACTGCATTATTGGTTAAGGGCTTGTAAGTAAGCATTTCACAGTAAGGTCTACACCTGTTGTATTTGCGCATGTGAAAATGTATGCACTCACTAACTGTAAGTCGCTCTGGATAAGAGCGTCTTCTAAATGACTAAAATGTAAAATGTAATGTGACAAATACAATTTGATTTGATATGATTTGATATCCTGTCTGCAGGAGTTCTGAGGAGCTGGTCAGTACTGGTACTGTGTATCACTTCCTTTTAATATTGAAATGTGGACATGCAAGTCTATGATGGCAAAGGGATCTTCCAAGTAAGCAAAGGTCAGACTCATGGGCCAGGGTCTGGTATTTACATGGAAACAATATTGAATATTTATATTACTGTGTTGAATTCCAGGTAGTAAGCTACGTATGCATGATTACCAGTTCTCCCATATTGCCTCCTCATTCTAAAGATAGGTCATGCCGAATAATTACATTAGTGGTGTATGACTATTTTCAGTATCCCTGCATGGTCTGGAAGGTCACTGTTCCAGTTAGGGGGTTTCTGTATCTATGTGTTTATGTCTATGTGGTCAGACAGACAGCCAGCAGCCAGGTCATTGTCACTGCTCCTGAGAAACAGAAACTGGAAATGACATCACCACAAGATGTTACCTGAAACGTAGAAGTGGGGCCTTTGTCAGAAACCTGGGACCCAATACCTTCTGAAAAAGTTGGCAGGTGTTTCATATCCCTCAGCCACACTGTCCTATGACCATGCAGAAGAAGTCATGCAAACACTTCTCCAGACATATGAAGCCTAGATGAAAATGCACACATTGCACTGTTACTGTTATGATATTTTCTCTCTCTCTCGCTCTCTCTCTCTAACCCCCCCTCTTGCTCGCTCTCTCTCTCTCAGTGCATGCTGGGTGTTTTTTGGAGTTTGAGTGTTTGGTGTGGAGGACTTGTCCTAACTAATTTGTTGTTTCTTTCCTTGTTTTCTCTTTTCTATGGTGGAGGGTTAATGCACTGTTTGTTTTAGTGGTGCCGACTGTTTTTTATTTTTCAAAGTTAGAGAGGAAGAGGACAGAGGTTTAGTTTCCTGGGGTTTTGAACGGTGAGGTGTGAGCGATGGCTTCGCAGCCTAGCGCGGAGGAGACGCTGTCGTTACGGCATGGATTCAGGTGTGTTCCCGATAATGGAATTAAGGTGGAGGAGGTTCTGCTCGCGGTCGGCGAACAGGTAGGAGCTGAATTTATACATTCCGCGTCCAGAATGAACAAAGCTGTGGTTGTGTTCATGAAAAGAGCAAATTTGGTGGGTAGGCTCATTTCAAGCGGAATATTTGTAAGGGATGTGTTGGTGCCAATTTCTCCTCTTTCTACCCCTTCGACCAGGGTGGTAGTTGCAAATGTGCCTCCCTTTATTATGGATGATCAAATCAGGAAGGAGTTGAGTCGTTTTGGTAAGTTTGCTAGTGGTTTTCGTGTACTGTCGGCAGGTTTTCAGGCAGATGAGACTGGGTCTAGTCATGCTATAGATGGTGGTGTAGATGAGGCTGGGTCTAGTCGTGTGATGGAAGGTGGTGTAGCTGAGGCTGGGTCTAGTCATGTTATGGATGGTGGTGTAGATGAGGCTGGGCCTAGTCAGGTTATGGATGGTGGTGTAGGTGAGGCTGGGTCTAGTCATGCTATAGATGGTGGTGTAGATGAGACTGGGTCTAGTCATGCTATAGATGGTAGTGTAGATTAGGCTGGGTCTAGTCAGGCTATAGATGGTGGTGTAGATGAGGCTGGGTCTAGTCAGGTCATGTTAGTGGATGAGGAGAGTGTAGTGGGGAAGGGTAAGCGACTAGGAGGGGTGGAGAAGGGTGTCAAGCGGAAGAGGAAAAAGGGGGAGAAGAAAGGAGGTGGGAGGGCAGAGGCTGGTGTGATGAAAGGCACCAAGGAACCTTTGCCTGGTGCTGGGGGGGAGGCCCCGACTAGAGAGGAAGGGCAGGTGGTCAGGTTGCCTGGTGCTGGGGGGGAGGCCCTGACTAGAGAGGAAGGACAGGTGGTCAGGTTGGGAGATGGAGATGAGGAGGAGGAGGAAGGTGAGTCAGACTCCTCCTCAATGGGTCCATAGCTGACAGCCAGTCAGTCAGAGGGGTCAAAGTACACGGTGACGGAACTGTCAAGGTTCCTGAAGGAGACTAAGGGGGAAAAAAGTTAATCTTGAGGCTTTTTTTTGCGATCCGGGAAAGTTTGTAAGATCAGTGCAACATGCAATGAAAAATGAGGGGCATGGTGTCCTCTCACCCAGGAAACGGTTTAGGTTAAGGAAGTTGGTCACAACTGTGCGTAAAGGTCTACCTTCAGACACTGTTTAGATAAACATTTTCTTTCTGTCACTGGAGCTTTTTGAGATTTCTTTGCTGGCTTTTCTCCCACTTCTTATGGAGACTCTCTTTGGGTAGGCTCACTTAATATTAATGGCGCCAGAGATGCGGGAAAGAGGAGTGTGTTGGGTGAATATGTAAAACAAAAGTGTTGTTTCTGCAGGAGACGCATAGCGATGTGGTGAATGAAGTTGATTGGGGGCTCTGGTGGAAAGGGGCAAGTGTGCTGAGCCATGGGACAAATGTTAGTGCAGGGGTGGCAGTCCTTTTTGTACCGGGTCTGTCTGTAAAAATGTGCTCCTCAAAAGAGGTGTGTACAGGTAGACTGCTTGTAGTAAAGGCAGAAATTAACAACAGGGGTTTTGTCTTTATAAATGCGCCCAACACAGGGAGAGAGAGGGGGCTTCTATTTGGGTGTCTTAGAAAGGAACTCTCACAGGTAGCACCTGAGGAGACGCTGGTGGTCGGCGGGGACTGGAACTGTACGATGGATTTTACGAAAGACAGAAATGGGGAGGAGCCTCATTCAGGCTCAGTGGGGGTGTTAAGGGACATTATTAATCAATTTGACCTAGTTGATGTTTGGAGAACTAGACATCCCAACACAAGACAATATACCTGGGTGAAGGTCTTTGGGGCTAGGGAGAGTGCAGCCCGGCTTGATCGATTGTACATGTCCAGGAATCAGAGCAATAGGCTGTTGGGCGCTACCATTCTCCCGGTGGGTTTTTCGGATCATCACATAACCATGGCTCGGCTGTCTATTTCACCAGGGCCTCGGCAGGCATCCTATTGGAAGTGTAATGTAAAGCTCTTACAAGATGCAACTTTTTGCTCAGGTTTCCAGACTTTTTGGGAAAGGTGGGGACAGCAAAGAGAGGAGTACGAGTCTCTGAGTCAATGGTGGGATGTGGGAAAAGTCCAAATTCGGCTTTTCTGCCAACAGTATACAGCTCTGACATCCTCAGAGGCTAGGAGAGTATTGGGCGAACTCAAACGTAGTATTAGTGAGATGGAGGTAGAGCTGGTGGGGCAAGGCAATGTAGGCCTCCAGGCTAATCTAGCTGAACTACATAGGGACCTGGGCAGTTTTTTCCAGGTTAAAGCAATGGGAGCACTTGTAAGAGCTAGGTTCTCCATGCTCAAGGAGATGGATGCTCCCAGCTCCTTCTTCTTTGGTTTGGAAAGACAGAGCGGTGAAGCCAAGGGTATGCATTGTCTACGGCTTTCGATGGACTCCCAGTGGAGTTTTATAAAAAATTCTGGGGAATAATTGGACTGGACTTCTTTTGCGTGTTCCGTGAATGCGTCGGGGTAGCAGAGTTGCCGATGAGCTGCCGGCGGGCGGCTCTGACTCTCCTGCCCAAAAAAGGGGACTTGTGTGAACTTAAGAACTGGAGACCTGTGGCATTGCTCTGTGCGGAATACAAGATATTTGCCAAGGTCCTCGCTAACAGACTAAAGTCCCATCTGGACTCTATAGTACACAAGGACCAGACATATTGCATACCAGGACGCTTAATCACGGACAACTTGTTCTTAATCAGGGACATGTTGGACTTGTCGAAGTTCTAATGTGAACTTTGGTCTGGTCTCTTTAGATCAAGAGAAGGCTTTTGATAGAGTGGACCATGAGTATCTGTTTAATGTGATGTCTGTGTTTGGGTTTGGGGAAAGGTTTTTGGCCTATGTGAAGATGTGGTATGCTGGGGCATCATGTATGATTAAGGTGGGAGGGGGGATCAGTAGGCCAGTCTGGGTGAGGCGGGGCATTAGACAAGGATGCCCTCTATCAGGGCAGTTATATACACTAGCCATTTAGGCTTTTTTGGGCCTGCTACGCAGGAGACTGAAGGGAGTGTGCTGGATAGGCACAGCAGTGTCAGCGTATGCAGATGACGTTTCTGTGATGGTCAGGGATGGTCAGGATATGCAGGCACTAGAGAATAGTCTGAAGGTGTACGAGGGAGCTTCGTCAGCTAAGGTAAACTGGGGAAAGAGCAAAGCTCTGTTATGTGGGGCATGGGGGGATAGGGCACCTCCTCTCCTTCCAGGGGGGTTGAAGTGGGGTTGTGAAGGGCTTAAAATATTGGGGGTGTACCTGGGCTCGGAGAGGTGGGTCAGGAAGAACTGGGAGGGGCTGTCACAGGCAGTGGTGTCAAGACTGGCCAGGTGGAGGTGGCTCCTGTCCCAAGTGTCATATAGAGGGAGGGTGCTGATAATCAACAACCTGGTGGCATCTTCCCTGTGGCATAAACTGGCTGTCCTCAACCCCCCCTCCGGGCTGCTCGCAGACCTGCAACGCAAGCTGGTGGATTTCTTCTGGTCGGGCCATCACTGGCTGAGGGCGGCAGTGTTGTATATGTCCGTAAATGAAGAAGGACAGGGCCTGGTGGAACTGGAGAGCAGGGTGGCTGCATTCCGACTAAAGGCGGCACAGAGACTGCTGTACCATACTGATGTCGGATGGAGGGAGCCATAATGCGCGCTGCTGAGGAGAGCTGGCGGATTAGGGTTGGACCGGCAGCTATTCCTCATGAGGCTGGAGGGGCTGAGTACAGCAGGACTCTCAGATTTTTACTCTGCGGTGCTGAGGGCCTGGCAGCTACTAAGGCCCACACGAGAAGGGGGTGTGGATCCTGGGCTGTGGGTGTGGGAGGAGCCTATCTTCCACAACCCAGTCATCCTTTTGAGATCGGTTCCGTCAGCCACCCTGAAGAGGCGACTGATGGCAGCGGGATTACTAAGGCTGGGTGACCTGCGACTGCTGGGAGAGGATGGATGGAAAACCCCAGAAGTCCTAGCAAAACAAACAGGACTGACGTCTCTTAGGCTGCTGGAGAGATTCCTGGGGGAAGTCCAGGAGGCACTGTCTGAGCCGGTAAGGGGGGTGTTTGAGCAGCCAAAGGGGGAGGGGCCACCAATGTTTCCGCCACTGCAGGTGACAGCAGAGACTGGGGACTGGCAAGGGGGTCTGGAGGACTTGTTAGATTTTAACACTCCGAGCCTGGGAAGTTTGTGGGGGTGGGAGGTAAAGCCCTCTACAACCTCTGCATTAAGGTAAGGAACATTAGGAGTCAGTGGCAGGGGGCATGTGGGGCGGAGAGTATGGTGGGTTTTAGATGGAGGGGGCTCTACAAACTCCCAGTACCAAAGAGGTCAGGGGACCTCCAGTGGAGGGTTTTACATGGAGCCCTGGCCACTAACAGCTGGTTAGCACGGGTTGAACCGGGAGTAATAATAATTATAATATGCCATTTAGCAGACGCTTTTATCCAAAGCGACTTACAGTCATGCGTGCATAATTATTTTTTTTTGTGTGTATGGGTGGTCCCGGGGATCGAACCCACTACCTTGGCGTTACAAGCGCCGTGCTCTACCAGCTGAGCTACAGAGGACCAGGGAGTAAGACAGGGGTGTCCTTTCTGTGTCGTGAGTGAAACTGTGATTCATGTGTTTTCTGTGTGCGCCAGGGCAATGCCTTTAATGTCTCTGTTGGAATGTCTGTGTGAGAGGTTGGGGCTGGAGTTTACTGTCGGGATGTTTATAATGGGGTACAGGTATTCAAATAAGGAAAAGGAAAAATGTGTGTTGTTGAATTTTCTGTTTGCTCAGTCAAAGTTAGCTATTTGGATAACAAGGAGGAACAGGGTCAAAGGTGGGGGGATAACAGACCCTTTACTCTTATTTAATGGGATGGTCTCTGCGCGCCTTAGGGTGGAATTTGAGTTTTATAAAATGATAAAGTGTGGAGATGTTTCAAGAAATATGGTGTGTTGTGGGGGCTGTCTGTATAGCTGAGGAAGATGGTCTGGATATACGGTTGTAGAGTTGGTGAGGTTAGGGTTATTGTGATGTGTGGTGTTGTTTTTGTAACATGGGGTAGAGGAAAAGGTGAGTATGCAGTACAGGGGATATTGGTAATTTGTTTATTTTATTTTAAATAAATTGGTCATTTAGCAGACGCTCTTATCCAGAGCGACTTACAGGAGCAATTTAGGGTTAAGTGCCTTGCTCAAGGGCACATCGACAGATTTTTCACCTGGTCAGCTCGGGGATTAGAACCAGCGACCATTCGGTTACTGGCACAACGCTCTTACCCACTAAGCTACCTGCCGCCCTTTTAGGGGGGGTGGGGTGAGGATGTACCATTAAAGAAAGACAAAAAGTCTCTCTCTCTCTCTCTCTCTCTCTCTCTCTCTCTCTCTCTCTCTCTCGCTCTCTCTCGCTCTCGCTCTCTCTCTCTCGCTCTCTCTCTCTCGCTCTCTCTCTCTCTCTCTCTAGCGTAGTGGTTAAGAGCATTGTGCCAGTAACCGAAAGGTCGCTAGTTCTAATCCCCAAGCCGACTAGGTGAAAAATCTGTTAATGTGCCCTTGAGCAAGGCACTTAACCCTAATTGCTCTGGATAAGAGCGTCTGCTAAATGACGTAAATGTAATGATATTATCTCTCTCTCGCTCCTCCCCCGAACCCTCCCTCTATCTTCTCTGCAACATTGTGTGGTCTGCTCATAAAGTGAAAAAGCTACCGGTATCTGTGAAACACCATGACTATTAACCACGCAACCACCAGCAGCTAGGAAACACAGGCTCCAAAACCACCACCACCAGACTGAACAACACAGTGACAGACCCCAAACACACCCACACCTCATCGTCTAATGCTCAAGCTGAGCGAAGTGGTATTTTCAGAGAGCAACTATAGAATGTGACTTCTTTTTCAACTAACATACAGGAATTGTTTTATAGACCAGCAGCCCTCATCAAAAGGAAGTCTCTGCTCTTTCTCTACTCTTTCTTCTCTGTGTGTTTTGGTTAGTCAACTGCTAGCTACCAGTGACAGTGATAGATGAGGACATACAGCCAGAGGAAACAGTCATACAACGCCTTAAAGAGATGTCTGGTGTTCCCTTCTCCTGCTTCTATAAACAGAGAATACTCCTTCTCCTACTCTCCAACCTAAAAAGGTTTCTCTTAAAACTCCCTAGTGTATTGATGGATTTGATATGGTTAGGTACACCATTCCATTCCACAAGTGTTTTAAGGAAAGAGCTTTTTCCAGCCATGCTCCTACAGTGCAGCAGTCTGATATTGGCAACATTAGCTCTGGTGTGATGGCTATGAGAGTCTACTGAAATTAAAATAACCAGACAGGTAACTGGGGGCAAGGTCATGTCTCACTTTAAAAACCATCAACAGTTTAATCTGCACCACCACCAGATCAACTGGAAGCCAGCTCAGTTCCCTGAAATGATTAGGACCAATGTGCGTCCCTATGGTTGAGCTTCAGTATAATTCTCTTTTGTTTGTTTTTGGCCATTTGAAGTTTGTCCATCAGATTTTGTGATACGCCACTGAACCATGAGATAGAAGCATAGCCATAGTGGCACCGTATCAGAGATGTTTCCAGGGTCCTCATACTCTCTGTATACAGGAACTTGGCTACCTTGCCAGGAACTTTGTCCTGGAGTGAACCTACCCAATGACCTTCAGAGCCATAAGTTCACATGTCATGTGTTGGTCCAGTTCACATCCCAGTGTATGTAACAGAGCATTTTTCCTTCACCGCTACACCATTAAACTTGACTGAGAAGTTGGAAGAGTTTCTCACTTTGTGTTTGGAACCAAAAAGGATACTTTCTGTCTTGCCTAAATGGATAACCACTTACTGACTTCAGTCAGTTGGCTGCTTAGGGTCTTTTCAACGGTCTCCTTAGTCTAATGTGACACCAAAGGGTAGAATCATCCTCACACAGGATCTATTGCATGTGCTTTCTTACATGATAACTCTAGGAAAACAGTTAGCTTTCTCTAAATTCATTGTTGGTCTTTGCATGGTGTGTGTTGACTGTAGAATGCCTAGTCATCAGTGATTGGTTGGATATCTCGAAACAATTGCTTTATTACTGTGTGATAACACCTACATAATACCTATATTCAGCAACATATCATGATGTATTGATTCTGCAGTTTTGAATGAGTGCCAATGGTGTGGTTGGGCCAGCAGCTGTTGCAGTGCTACTAGAACTGAAAAGATCTTATGACCCTGTGCTAGATGCATGTCACTCATTACATTTAAGGCAATACGGGACTGTATGGAATGATTGTTTCTATTACATAATAAGATAAACTGTAGGACTAGGACAACTGCAGTTATGCCCTAAATACCACACTTCATTGAGCTGTAACTTTATTTTGTCTTAATTCATGACAGAGCTGTTTTTGTGTAAGGGTTTATAATACCTTAGTTCAGACTGACATGTATTTATAATGTATTTATAATGTTGCCCATGCAGTATATGATGCATTTCTGGTGAGTAATTACACAGTAACCACAGTGGGATTTGTACTTGTGAGCTGAGGAGGGGTTATCAGATCCACCCCCACTTCTCTTTTCCTGTCATCTCATCCTGTTCTGCTGAATGTGGGGGAGGAGCTGACTTTAATGAAGTAAAATAGGACCCACACACTCAGATACGTACAGATAGAAAGTGCAAATATGTGTAGTGCCATTTACAGTATAAATGACACCTGGAAAAGCACTATATAAATCCAATGCATTATTATCTATTAATTGATTGTGTAACACTTTGCATTGCAGTGTATTATTGTTTAATTATTCATGTAGGCACACTGTAACAAATATTACAACGTAACAATGAGTAATTACAATACTTGCTACACTATACTTACATTAATAATTATACAGTGAAAAGATCATTGTAATATAGTGTGCAACCATTGATTGATGTCAGAATAACATATATATTTGTGTTTTTCAGGTGTGGGTGTTCCTCTGTTCATCAACAAGACAGTGGGGGACTCCGTGGAGCTGCTGGCAGGCTTAGAGAGGGGACATTTCAAATCATTGGAGTGGAAGTATAGAGGAAAGGATATTGTAGAAGTCAACTCAGAAGGTGTATATTCACCTGGATCCCAGTTCGAGGGGAGACTAAAGATGAACAACAAAAACTTTAGTTTAACGGTCAGAGAACTGCCACTGCAAGACTCAGGTGATTTTCTAGTTACAGGCGAAGGGGACAAAGGTCAGATTGGCGGTAGGACCATCACTCTCAAGGTCAACGGTAGGCTGTTATCACCTTTTTGCATCCTATTTTGATATCATTCTAATTTATATCCATGACCACGGCTGATGATCTTTAAACTATAATGAAGATTTGTTGGTTTTATACTGACCTTACTCACCATGCTTTGATACATTTCCATCACATTAACACGTTTTATCCTCTGTCGTCTTTCTCCTGGTGGTATGGCTATGGTAGGGATCATTTAGAAGACTGATTATGTGTCTCTATCTCTCTCCTGGTTGGTCAAAGCCTATATCCAAGGTGGTGATCCAGACAGACATCAAGCTATTAGCCAACCACTTCTGTACGGTGCGGCTGGTGTGTAACGTGTCCTGCTACTCCAACCTTACATACACCTGGGAGAGAGACAACGAGATGTACGGGGACACCCAGCAGATTCACTTCTCTCTCTCTCCTGCAGAGAGAGACATCAGTGTAACGTGCAACGCCTCCAACCTAGTCAGTTGGAAAACTGTCTTTGCGACAGTAAAGGGTGGTAATGACAAAACCGCCCCAGGTACCTAGATATCATAATAATCCCTTCCATACACTTTTCAGTGTGCTTATATGCTTATGTTGTCAAATATAATATATAATGCTTGTGATTACATTGGAAGTGTATGATATAGAGCCATTTAGTCTTTATCATATTGTATAGTCTAATCATTTGTGTTGTACAATATGTGACAGGGATGGCATGGTATACCATCTACATCAGAGTATCAGTAGGAGGCACTGTGGTGCTGATCCTCACTGTCGCTGTGGCAGTGTGCTACTGCAGGGGCCGCAGTAACCCAGATATGTACTGCTTAGGGCCCTTAACTATACTTAAAGTTAAATTTCAGGTGGATCTAGAAATATTCTTCAGATGATATTATTGATTTGTATTTGAATATTGAATTTGAATGTCTGTTATTGAATGGAAGACTATGTAGTCTACTTTGATAATTGTCTATACCTTTGTTGATGCTGAAACAGTTTTTTCTTGATTATCTGTCACATGTAGCCGCAGACTCTGTATGACAAGATCGCATTTGGACGCCCAGAGCCCCCCACCTCTCCCTACCAGAAAGTACTGTGAGCTGAACAGGATGTGGTCGAAGGCTGGGCCTTTCATAGATATAGAACACTCTGCATCCTCTGCATCTTGCATGTGAATATTCTGTAGTTAGGCCAAGATGTTACTGGTTAATTTCATCACGACCTACACTATTTGCTTACTTTTTCATGACTGTAATCTTCTCCCTTTGTTGATTCACATATATACAGTGTATCATAAGGCCTTATGTCTTTCTTTGAGGGTCTAGTTACAATTAGGAGATTCTGAAATGTGTAACATGCAGTTGTAGGAGTGGTGATCAAACAAGCTCATATGTCGAATTTCTATTTTCTTGATTAAAGAGAAGAGTTGTAGATAATAGTATGACATTGATTTGTGAGAATGATTTATGCCTGTGAGTAGAAAGTATACTATGTTGCATTAGGATTAAGTGCTTGCCAGGCATCAATGAGGTTGTAATCACAGAGTATATGCTGGAGAGCCTTGGTTGCGTGTGGATTGTTGTTGGTCTTATTTGATTTGTCCGCATGTCCAAAATGGCATGCATGTCTGTCCCAATATCCAGATGGAATTCAGTTAATTCAAAAAATATATATATGCTGTTCACAGAATTAAAAAAATATTCTACCTTTTTGCATAGCTTGAGTGCCTTGTATTTAGAGTGCATTGTAGTTACCTCCCATGACTGTATTTTTTAGCCACAGAGACATGGTTGTTTTATTGAATAGTTTTCAGTACTGTAGCCTTCACCAAGTGAGTGTCTAAGTGAATGTTATCTTTAAAATTAAACTCATTATGACAACACATTACATATATCATAAAACCTTTGAGGGCCTAGTTACACCCTAACACACTGGTCTGAAACTCCTGGTTTCCAGACCACATCAAGCCTGCAAGTCACATTATGCTGGCTTGGAAAGCGATGTGTAATTCCTATTGGAATCCAGCCAGAGTTAGGATATCCAATTATTTGAACTTTTAATCACACGCACCCTGCATTCAGAATGACTGTTGGGGTAGGGAAGATTGATTACTGAGCCTGCCTAAATTATATAAACTGGAACAGCCATATCTGTAATGTGTGAAATAAATCGAACTACTAACAGATTGGATTAGTTTGATTGGTTGATTAATCTTATGCTACACAAACATAGATAACATACATTTTTTTAAAGTACATGCAAATACACAGGTATTGAGACAAACCATTCTGAAAATCAACCTGTAAGAGAGCTTGCTGGAATAATGATCATGATGATGATTGGCGTGGTTTTGAGTTGTTTTTAGCAAACAGGAATTTGTAATTTTACTCAACAAGCTTATTCAAATACAACTGACTTCAAGCAGAGTTTGTTGATTGAAGACACTAACACATTGGCTCAAATCCTTTTTAAGTCCACTCAACTTGCATAATAACGCTAATTAATCAGTTGGTTAAGATTGATTTTATCTAGAGCGCAGTGAATGAAATTAAAAGGCTGAGGAACTTTACATTAGGGCACTTGTTTGTCATAGTTGAGTGATCATGGTTTGCTGTCTTCGTCTTAAGCAGTGTGGGTTTGTGAAGGAAGGCACTGTGTGAAGCTGTCTTTTCCCTCTGTGATCAGAGAGAGACAAATAGAGAATGGTTGTAGTCATATGCAAAAACCGGTGAAAACCTAGTTGCTGGGATGATAAGTACACATGAAAAGTTGTGCAGGGATTTACGTCCTTTTCAGAGAGAAGAATGACAATGTTCTTTCAGCATACAAATTCTGTAGTTCACTTATTAATTTCTCTTTTACATTCAATCTATCACTGTGATCACTACTTTCTTGGGTTATTACTTTGAACAGTTGACAGACCTACCTTGTTTGTGCTGTAACTCAAGAACATCTACATGCAGTTGACCTCCAAATAGCTACGACATAAACCAAATGATAAATATGCCATGAAGTCAAACCTTTGACACCTCTCCTAGAGACATTAAAGATTGGACTGAAAATGTCAACATGACCAGGTATGGTATATGCAATATTGACTTCACTTTTTGCACAAATATGTTATTATCCACAAAATTCCTTCCTCAGATATATACTATAGTTCTCTCTTCCACCCACAGAAACACCACAGTGTTGATGTGTCCATTTATTTTACAGTAAGAGGAAGTTGTGTAAAGATGAACATGACATCAGATTCAATTTTTTTCTGTTTCTCTTTAAGCATCTGTACCTTTCTAATTCGGTCAAAGCCCCATTAACAAAATATCTATGCACCATAGTGCTGTCAGTCTTCTGTAAAACACATACAGATTGGACTTCTACTGATATGAACCCATACAGAAGTGGTCCATGTCTGTACTAATATGATGACATAGAGAGAGGAAGGAATAAGAGGGCAGACCCAGTAGACTGAGGGGTTATGTTGTTGCTATGTGACCAATGACCACATTAGCTTCAATATTGTGATCCACAAGTATGTGGAGTAGTTACAGTCCTGATGGGCGATAAGAAACCCCAGATGTTTACCTTGTTTCTTCACGCAGTGTCTCACTCTACACTCTACAACAAACCACTTAGATATTTTTAAAGGTAAATCGTTTTAAAATATATTTTCATGTATTCAACATGTAATGATTTGAAGCAAAATGAAACTCTACACTTTAACCTGGAAATCCAGTTCCACAGTTACAGCTTTGAAACTCCTCCCATCTCTGGTCAGTGGTAATAAATTCCGCTTAGCTCTGCCACTGATGTACACACACACAAACCACACAACACACACACACAAAACACACAAAAACACGATACAGTACATGAACAATAACCCTGAGGCACATCACATAAACAGACAAATTGAAATACAACCATAAACAACACAATAACAAACATATCTATGTAGACAGTATCTAACTAAACGCATTCCTCATAATTGAGGGGGTGGCAGAAGATGTCCATTTCCATTGTGGAACAACTGAGGTTAGCTGGCTAGGCTTGCCACCTGAGCAAAGGTTTGAGGGGAGGCCTACACTATCTATCTATCTATCTGTGCATGGTGCAGCATAAAACAAACATCTACACATTCTGATATAAAACCACAAGCTCTGATCTCATCAATTCAGGTCTCTAAGGAGCGAGTGTGAGACCATGTAGCCAACCTTAAGGAGAAGTTGGTCAGAACATAAACACGCTATCAACTGCTACTATTTTTTCTCACAATCTTTTGACATTTCTCTTGACTCTTTCTCTCTCTGTTTTTCTGTGTGACGGTGAAGAGGTGTGATCTAAGCAGACTGTCATCATATACGAAGTAGAGTGGTTTGTCAGAAGGACTGTATTTGTATAGAAAGTAACTTGTCTGTGGGGACAGAATGGAGCACACCTTGCTCTGTTTGCTACTATGTACAGCGCATTCAGAAAGTATTCAGACCCCTTGACTTCTTCACATTTTGTTACGTTACAGCCTTATTCTAAAATTGATTATATTGTTGTTTTTTCCTCATCAATACCCCTTAATGACAAAGCAAAAACAGGTTTAGACATTTTTAGACATTTATTAAAAATAAAAAACGGAAATATTACATTTACATAAGTATTCAGACCCTTTACTCAGTACTTTGTTGAAGCACCTTTGGCAGCAATTACAGCCTCAAGTCTTCTTGGGTAAGACGCTACAAGCTTGGCACACCTGTATTGGGGAGTTTCTCCCATTTTTCTCTGCGGATCCTCTCAAGCTCTGTCAGGATGGATGGGGAGCGTCGCTGCACAGCTATTTTCAAGGTCTCTCCAGATATGTTAGATCGGGTTCAAGTCCGGGCTCTGGCTGGGCCACTCAAGGACATTCAGAGACTTGTCCTGAAGCCACTCCTGCGTAGTCTTGGTTGTGTGCTTAGGGTCATTGTCCTTTTGGAAGGTGAACCTTCGATCTGGAACAGGTTTTCATCAAGGATCTCTCGGTACTTTGCTCCGATCATCTTTCACTCGATCCTGACTAGTCTCCCAGTCCCTGCCGCTGAAAAACCAGGCCAGTACCATAAAGGCCTGATTGGTGGAGTGCTGCAGAGATGGTTGTTGCGACGCGCACCACCGGCTTGGTGCGGAGAGCAGGAACAGGCCGGGCCAGACTGGGAACACGCACCACTGGCTTGGTGCAGGGCGCAGGAACAGGCCGGGCAAGACTGGGAACACGCACCACTGGCTTTGTGCGGAGAGCAGGTACGGGGCGTACCGGACTGGGAAACGGCGCTGGAGGTCTTTGACTGTCTCCGTCCTTTACACTCCGCGCCCCGTCCTCCTCCAGTGAGGACTCCTCCTTGAGCCCCCACGAGTGCAGTGGTCGAGGCTCCTCTCTGTCGCTCCCCGACCACCCTTTTAGCCCCCCAAAATGTTTTTATTGGGGCTGTCTCTCCACCCTGATCCCTTTCAGGGCCTCCATCTTTCTTGCCAGATCCTCTCTTATCTCCTGCCAGGTCCATCCTCTCTGCTCCTCCTGGGCACGTTGCTTGGTCCATGTGTGGTGGGTTTTTCTGTCACGTTCGTTTAATTACCGGGACGGACCAAGGTGCAGCGTGAAAGGCGTACATGTTTATTAAAGAATAAACACACAACACAGTAACCAAAACTTAACCGTGACGGTCCAAAGGCTAACACACAAGCCTGACACAGGAACACAACAAAAACCCACAACAGGCAGGAAAACTGGCTGCCTAAGTATGATCCCCAATCAGAGACAACGAGCGACCGCTGCCTCTGATTGGGAACCACACCTGGCCAAACATAGAAATACAAACCTAGAATATATTCACACCCTGACCAAACTAGCTAGAGTTCTATAGGCCAGGGCGTGACAATATACCTGTGAAGGTCTTCAGAAAAGCAATGGCTTAAAACACTCCGAGTCAAGTAATGCTCTACAATTGACCGTGTTAGGTAAGTCTGTTTTTATGGGATTGCAAGAGTGTTACAAACCCCGTGGCTTTAAATGTCTAGGGTGGATGGACAAGAGACCCGTAACATAATTCATGCAAATTAGTATCGTGACATGAAACAGTGAGAACAAAAGCTACACGACAATCATAAACTACCGTCAAACATAAAAGGTTTATTTTTGAACACACAGTAAAGGTTTGGGGAAAAGGGCTGAGCAGGACCCAAGAAATTAAACAATAGTGTAAAAAAAATCTAAACTGATCTTGCCTGCCTCAAGAACCGCTAAGCTACTGCTAATCATACAAAAATACAGTGGGTGTTCCGCTCAGGTCTAACTAGTGTTTTTAGACAGTTTCTTTCCTACTGGTAATGTATGCCCAAGGGCAACTTGCTTAAATTCCCCTTTTCCCAGAAACACACAACAAAGTTACCAAACAGAGTAACCAGCAAATGAGTGAGTACACAAAACACAGGACACCACAGTATCCATACTCACATATGGAAATAGTCTAACAAAGTTACCAAACAGAGTAACCAGCAAATGAGTGAGTACACAAAACACCACAGTATCCATACTCACATACGGAAAATAGTCTCTAACAACAAACACAACTGACCGGCTTTTAAACAATGGGATGTGTGATTGAAAAACCAGAAACAGGTGGTGCAATGCAGAGGAATGTCCACTGATTGGTCCACCTCAGCAATCAGCAGACACCCCAACGACCACCAATCAGGAACATACAGGACACCTGTGATTAGGGCAGAAGGAGAGGAAAAACACAAAAAGACACAGGATACCTGTATCCGTAACACTCCCACCCTTAAAAGAGCAAACCACAATGGTTTGCGACACACGTACCATCACAACACCCAAAATGCAAAGATCAACAGCATCCTGACGGGATAACAAAAAAAATTAACTAGATCTTTAAACACGAGACAAAGCATCTGCCAACACATTATCCGACCCCTTTTTGTGGCGGATCTCCAAATTATAATTTTGCACTACAAGTGCCCAACGCATAAGGCGTTGGTTCTGGTTGTACATCCGGTGGAGAAAAACTAAGGGGTTATGGTCAGTATACACTATCACTGGTAATGCACTGGAACCAACAAAAACTTCAAAGTACTGCAGAGCTAACAACAAAGCTAGAGCTTCTTGTTCAATGGTGGAATAGTTTGTCTGACATTTGTTAAATTTCCGTGAAAAATAACAGACAGGATGGTCCACTCCACTCTGGTCCTGCTGTAGTAGAACAGCACCAGCACCTCTGGCACTTGCATCTACCTCTAGTTTAAACGCTCGTTCAAAATCTGGCGCAGCAAGAACAGGAGTACTACATAAGAGTGCTTTAGCAGTGTTGAAAGCAGTACGACAATCTTCAGACCATACAAATGTTCTCGCCGGACTGAGCAAATCCGTTAATGGAGCAACTACCGCAGATACATTTTTACAGAAACTACGGTAGTAGCCAACCATCCCTAAAAAGCAGCATAGCTCTCTTCTGGTGGTAGGTGCGGGAAATGCATTTATAGCTGAGACCTTGGCATCTACAGGGCGCACCTGACCATGGCCGACCTGTTTACCAAGATAAGTAACAGTGGCCTTCCCAAACTCGCACTTTGCTAAGTTCAGGGTTAGAGAAGCGGCTGCTAGACGTTCACACACTACCCTTAGAGTGTTAACATGATCAGACCCCTCAGTTGAATAAATTACCAGATCATCAAGGTAAGCACTACAATTAGGAACTCCAGCCAATACTGTGTTAACCAGGCGTTGGAAAGTGGCTGGTGCGTTCCGCATCCCAAATGCCATGACAGCATATTGTAGGAAGTTATCGGGGGTCACAAAGGCAGAGATGTCGGAGGCACGTGAGGTTAACGGCACCTGCCAGTAACCTTTTAGAAGATCTAGTTTGGTTATATAAGTAGCAGCACCAACAGTATCAATACAGTCATCCAATCTGGGTAACGGGTATGAGTCGGGCACTGTGACAGCATTGACCTTCCGATAGTCCGTACATAATCTGGATGTCCCATCAGGTTTAGGAACCAGAATGCACAGAGAACTCCAAGGACTTGAACTTGGCATAGCCAGGTTATTCTCCAGCAAATAACCGACCTCATCCCTCATTATCTTTCTTTTATAGACGTTGACACGATAAGCATGTTGCTTGATAGGTGCAGCGTTTCCAACATTAATGTCATGTTCTAACACATTTGTGCATGTAGGAACATCATTAAAAAGACATGGAAAGCTGTGTAATAGTCTCACAATATCATCTGACTGTCCGTCCGTTAAATGAATCAGGCTTGACGGGAGAGACAGCAGCATCTCTGAATTGGGCAATCTAGCACACTGCTGCTGAGTATTGCGCAACTCCAAACCATCTCCGTCCACATCAACATGACCTCCCACTACAGCTGTAGCAGCAATAGAGACAGCCGACTCGGCCAGTTTCTCTGGACTGTCTATCTGAGTGACGGGTCTGGTGTGGTATGTCTTCAACATGTTAACGTGGCACACACGAGATTGGCGTTTTCTGTCAGGAGTCTGTATCACGTAGTCAGTTTCACTTAGTTTCTTTTCAATTACATAAGGACCAGAGAAACGTGCTGACAATGACGCTCCTGGCACCGGCAACAATACAAGAACTTGGTCACCTGGCTGCAGTGAACGAGAAACAGCCTGGGGGTCATAGTGCCGTTTCATCCGTCTCTGTGAGGAAGACAGCGCTTCCTTTGCTAGACCACAGGCACCATGTAGGCGCTCACGAAAGCGACTAACGTAGTCCAACACATTTTCTTTCACACACAACGCTTGTGATAAAAACTGATCCTTAAGGACTTTCATAGGTCCTTTCATGGTGTGTACAAACACCAGTTCAGCTGGGCTGAACCCTAAGGATTCCTGTACTGTCTCACGGACAGCAAACAAAACTAGAGGAACTCCCTCATCCCAATCCTTCTCAGATTCCAATCAATATTTACAGAGCATTGACTTCAGTGTCTGATGCCAACGTTCAAGCGCACCCTGAGACTCTGGGTGATATGCGCTTGACACACGGTGTGTAACTGACAAGGATTTTAACACTTGTTTGAAAAGTTCAGAAAGGAAATTCGTACCCTGATCAGTTTGTACCACCTTAGGTAACCCAAAAGTTGAGAAGAATTTGATCAACGCTTTACTCACCACTGGAGCAGTAATCCTTCACAGAGGAATGGCCTCTGGGTACCTGGTGGCCACACACATAATCGTCAACATAAACTGGTTACCAGATTTTGTCTTTGGTAATGGTCCAACACAATCAACCATCACATGTTCAAATGGTTCACCTATGGCCGGTATGGGACAAAGAGGCGCGGGAGGAATAACCTGGTTCGGTTTCCCAGTTACTTGACAGGTGTGGCAAGTCCGACAGAACTGAGCCACATCTTGTTTTAAACCAGGCCAAAAGAAATGTCGCAAAACTCGATCATAAGTCTTGGTGACTCCCAGATGTCCGGACCACTGGTGATCATGAGCGAGGGATAAAACATTTTGTCGAAAGGCTGTAGGAATCACTATTTGGTAAACAGCATTCCAATCTCCGCCAGCGTCAACATGGGATGTCCATTTACGCATGAGGAGATTACCATCAATGAAGTATGCCATGTTTTTCTTCTTTAGCTCCTCCTCTGAGACAACACTAGAAACACATTTAGCCAGGCTAATGTCAACCTTCTGGTTAGCAATCAGCTGCTCACAAGTGACTGGTAACTGTATTGCCTAGGCAACAAGTTCCACATCCTTCTTCCTTTCTCTGGGCTGTTGGTCAGACTGCACCAGTTTACCAGAGGTAGCACCCGAGCTATCCTCTGGGTCACACTCTCTGAATAGAATCGTGTTCGACAAATCTATCACGTCACCCACTTGTCGTGCTTGAGCACGTGTGACAGCACAAGCGGGGAACACATCTGGATAACCCTGTGCCAGCTCCTCGGAGAGAGACTGGTCACTTTTATCCAATACCTCCAATACGGGTATCACCTTTCCTCCGGCAATATCGTTGCCCATTATAAATGTCACACCTTTTACTGGCAACATAGGACGTACGCCAACTCTGAACAATCCACTGACTAACTCAGAGTGTACGTTCACAAAGTGCAATGGCACTGGGACGAATCCCATTTGAATTCCTTGTACTAACACACTGGAACCACAATATGTATTATTGGACAAGGGCAACACATCAGATAGTATAAATGACTGCGCCGCAGCAGTATCTCTGAGGATTCTAACTGGACGCTGAGACGCTTCGTCATCTGATATGGAAACAAACCCCTAAAAAATGAACGGTTCATAACTGTGATCTGGGACTGGGACAGGGACTTTCAAACCACATTCACTAGGAGGCCTCTGTCTTGATTCCGGCCTTACAACCGTACGAATCAGCCTGGCCCGGCCTGGCGTGCTGAGGCATCCCCTGTTTGCGTTTAAGCAGAAAGCAATCATTAACGATATGTCCCACCTTATGACAATAGAAACAGTGACGCACATCTTTTGGGCGTGCTGGATGTACTGCTGGCCGACTAGGACTAAAAGTGAGCAACTCTCCGGCCCTGCTCTCCGTACGAGCTGAAAACACGCTCTTATGCGTCAACACAAACTCGTCTGCCAATACAGACGCTTCCGACAGTGAGGATACTTTCTGTTCGTTCAGATAAACTACAATGCGTTCGGGTAAGCAATTTTTTAACTCTTCTAACAAGATTAACTCCCGTAGAGAGTTAAAATCAGTTACCTTACTAGCACTGTGCCATTTGTCAAACAGATTTCCTTTGTCTCTAGCAAACTCCACATAAGTCTGAGTAGAAGCCTTTTTATGAGACCTAAATCTCTGTCGATATGCCTCAGGAACAAGCTCATAGGCACGAAGAACAGTAGCTTTGACCACGTCATAATTCAAGCTGTCTTCAAGAGGTAGCGCTGACAGAACATCTTGGGCTTTACCTGTTAATTTACACTGAAGTAATAGGCACCATACCTCTTCAGGCCATTTCAATGCTACTGCTATACGTTCAAAAACATTGAAATAGGAATCAACCTCTGACTCCCTAAACACAGGTACCAAGGTGATCTGTCTACTAATATCAAAAGTAGCAGATGCCACAGCTGGTGAGGACAGCTCCCTAGAAGACATAGTATGAGCAGAGACTAACCTCGCTGTTTCTGCCTCTAGTTCCATTTTACGCATCTCCAGTTCCTGATCAAGCCTACGCGTCTCCAGTTCCATCTTACGAGTCTCCAGTTCCTGATCAAGCCTACGCGTTTCCAGCTTGTCTAGCCTGATTTGTGCCCGCTCTTCCGCCTCCATTTGGAGCTGTGTCGAGCGGACATCCATCCTGGCATCACTGTCAGTCAGTGGGGAGAGTGGGTCAAAACGGGACAATGTGGCTGGAGCCTTAGCCTCGTCCTCAGACACCGACGGGCTTACAGGAGCAGCAGACTCAGGCGGCGGTAACTCAAGCACTCGCTCGTTCAACAATATCTCTAACACTGCTTTCCTAACTTCTGCTTACACTAAAACCCTTGATATGGGTACAGAAAAGTGGTCAGCCAAGCTTGTAGATCCACTCTACGGCAATTCTCAAAAACCTCCCACGTAGGGTTTTCCAAAAATGCATCCAACTCAAAAGTAGCCATCCTAAACTAGCACGAGCGGATGAATACTGAACACAAAAAAAAACAGGTAGTTACAGCTGCCAAGTTCAACACTGAACCAGACTAACTAACTAATTTGCATGAGTAGCATGGGTATCAATGAGATATATCCCGGATGAACCCCAACATTATGTTACGAACCCCGTCGCTTTAAAGGTCTAGGGTGGATGGACAAGAGACCCGTAACATAATTCATGCAAATTAGTATCGTGACATGAAACAGTGAGAACAAAAACTACACGACAACCATAAACTACCGTCAAACATAAAAGGTTTATTTTTGAACACACAGTAAAGGTTTGGGAAAAAGGGCTGAGCAGGACCCAAGAAATGAAACAATAGTGTAAAAAAAAACTAAACTGATCTTGCCTGCCTCAAGAACCGCTAAGCTACTGCTAATCATACAAAAATACAGTGGGTGGTCCGCTCAGGTCTAACTAGTGTTTTTAGACAGTTTCCTTCCTACGGGTAATGTATGCCCAAGGGCAACTTGCTTAAATTCCCCTTTTCCCAAAAACACACAACAAAGTTACCAAACAGAGTAACCAGCAAATTAGTGAGTACACAAAACACAGGACACCACAGTATCCATACTCACATATGGAAATAGTCTAACAAAGTTACCAAACAGAGTAACCAGCAAATGAGTGCGTACACAAAACACCACAGTATCCATACTCACATACGGAAAATAGTCTCTAACAACGAACACAACTGACCGGCTTTTAAACAATGGGATGTGTGATTGAAAAACCAGAAACAGGTGGTGCAATGCAGAGGAATGTCCACTGATTGGTCCACCTCAGCAATCAGCAGACACCCCAATGACCACCAATCAGGAACATACAGGACACCTGTGATTAGGGCAGAAGGAGAAGAAAAACACAAAAAGACACAGGATACCTGTATCTGTAACAAAGAGAAAGAGACAGAATAGTGAGAAAAATACAAAAGGGATGAGGTCAAATTGCAGACAGTGAGATCAATGATGGAACTAAACTATATTTTGATTTTGGGGTAAGGTACAATACCATGATAACAAAATGGGTAAACATTATATACTAAAATGATTTAATTAAAGAACAAACATTTTAATTGTGTCATCTCCTTTATAACAGATAAACCCCAAGCTGTCCTGAGTGTCTCTCCTCAATGGCTGAACCCTGGAGACTCAGTTACTCTGAGCTGTGGGGTTAAAGAGTCATCTACAGGCTGGAGGTACTTCTGGTACCGAACTGTTCCCTATAGACCTGGGTTACCCTCCCTATCGGACAGGTCCTACTCCTACACACTGATCCCTGCTGGTCCTAATCACACAGGAGGATATGTGTGTAGAGCTGGGAGAGGAGACCCAGTTTTTCACACACTCTACAGTGAACCTCAGTTTCTCTGGTCAGGAGGTAACTAACTGCATTGGAACTGCATTTAACCACATTTAAGTCATCCTCATGTGTATATATAACTATAAGTTTGACTTTTCCTCTTTGTTTCAGACCTGCATCCTTCAGTGTCTCTCAGAATAAGACCCAACAGAACTCAACACTTTACATCAAAGTCTCTCTCACTGAGCTGTGAGGAGAAGGGGAACTCTACTGGATGGAGACTGAAGAGATACAGAGAGAGAGGAGTGGAGTCAGGGTGTGGCTCTAACTGGGGATCAATGGCAGGGTCCACATGTACCATCAGGTTCACACTTGAAAATGACAGTGGAGTGTACTGGTGTGAGTCTGCATCAGGAGAGTACAGTAATGCTGTCAACATCACAGTGGATGGTACGTCTATTGTACAACATTCACTAACCTTTTTTACATTTCAATGTATGATAATGATGTTCAATTCTGAAACTGAATGAATGTATCTCATACAAAATGCAAGCTCATAAGACATTAATATATTGTGTGTGATTATTCCAGATTTACTGTTTTATTTATATATTATGTTACACAGCTGGTGCTGTTATCCTGGAAAACCCTGCCTATCCCATGACTGAGGGAGACTCTGTGACTCTGCTCTGTACAAATAGATATCAGGAAACAAACCCAAACCCCAAGATTGATTTCTACAAAGATGGAGAACTCATCAGGAATGAGACCACAGGAGGGATGACCATTCCTGCAGTATCCAAGTCAGATGAAGGCTTCTATAAGTGTAAAACTATGGCCAAGACCAAAGAGCTGTCAAAGGACACCAGAAACAAAATTGTAGACCTGCACCAGGCTGGGAAGACTGAATCTGCAATAGGTAAGCAACTTGGTTTGAAGAAATCAACTGTGGGAGCAATTATTAGGAAATGGAAGACATACAAGACCACTGATAATCTCCCTCGATCTGGGGCTCCACGCAAGATCTCACCCCGTGGGGTCAAAATGATCACAAGAACGGTGAGCAAAAATTCCAGAACCACACGGGGGGACCTAGTGAATGACCTGCAGAGAGCTGGGACCAAAGTAACAAAGCCTACCATCAGTAACACACTACGCCGCCAGGGACTCAAATCCTGCAGTGCCAGACGTGTCCCCCTGCTTAAGCCAGTACATGTCCAGGCCCGTCTGAAGTTTGCTAGAGTGCATTTGGATGATCCAGAAGAGGATTGGGAGAATGTCATATGGTCAGATGAAACCAAAATAGAACTTTTTGGTAAAAACTCAACTCGTCGTGTTTCGAGGACAAAGAATGCTGAGTTGCATCCAAAGAACACCATACCTACTGTGAAGCATGGGGGTGGAAACATCATGCTTTGGGGCTGTTTTTCTGCAAAGGGACCAGGACGACTGATCCGTGTAAAGGAAAGAATGAATGGGGCCATGTATCGTGAGATTTTGAGTGAAAACCTCCTTCCATCAGCAAGGGCATTGAAGATGAAATGTGGCTGGGTCTTTCAGCATGACAATGATCCCAAACACACCGCCCGGGCAACGAAGGAGTGGCTTCGTAAGAAGCATTTCAAGGTCCTGGAGTGGCCTAGCCAGTCTCCAGATCTCAACCCCATAGAAAATCTTTGGAGGGAGTTGAAAGTCCGTGTTGCCCAGCGACAGCCCCAAAACATCACTGCTCTAGAGGAGATCTGCATGGAGGAATGGGCCAAAATACCAGCAACAGTGTGTGAAAACCTTGTGAAGACTTACAGAAAACGTTTGACCTGTGTCATTGCCAACAAAGGGTATATAACAAAGTATTGAGAAACTTTTGTTATTGACCAAATACTTATTTTCCACCATAATTTGAAAATAAATTCATTAAAAATCCTACAATGTGATTTTCTGGAGAAAAAAAATCTCATTTTATCTGTCATAGTTGACGTGTACCTATGATGAAAATTACTGGCCTCTCTCATCTTTTTAAGTGGGAGAACTTGCACAATTGGTGGCTGACTAAATACTTTTTTCCCCCACTGTATATTGTGATCCACAAGGATGTCGAGTAGTTACAGGCCTGTCCTGAAGGGGGCGATAAGAAACCCCAGATGTTTACCTTGTTTCTTCACGCAGAGTGTCTCACTCTACACTCTACAACAACAAATGTAATGATTTGAAGCAAAATCTACAGTGGGGAGAACAAGTATTTGATACACTGCTGATTTTGCAGGTTTTCCTACTTACAAAGCATGTAGAGGTCTGTAATTTTTATCATAGGTACAGTTCAACTGTGAGAGACGGAATCTAAAACAAAAATCCAGAAAATCACATTGTATGATTTTTAAGTAATTCATTTGCATTTTATTGCATGGCATAAGTATTTGATATATCAGAAAATCAGAACTTAATATTTGGTACAGAAACCTTTTTTTGCAATTACAGAGATCATACGTTTCCTGTAGGTCTTGACCAGGTTTGCAGACACTGCAGCAGGGATTTTGGCCCACTCCTCCAAACAGACCTTCTCCAGATCCTTCAGGTTTCGGGGCTGTCGCTGGGCAATACGGACTTTCAGCTCCCTCCAAAGATTTTCAATTGGGTTCAGGTCTGGAGACTGGCTAGGCCACTCCAGGACCTTGAGATGCTTCTTACGGAGCCACTCCTTAGTTGCCCTGGCTGTGTGTTTCGGGTCGTTGTCATGCTGGAAGACCCAGCCACGACCCATCTTCAATGCTCTTACTGAGGGAAGGAGGTTGTTGGCCAAGATCTCGCGATACATGGCCCCATCCATCCTCCCCTCAATACGGTGCAGTCGTCCTGTCCCCTTTGCAGAAAAGCATCCCCAAAGAATGATGTTTCCACCTCCATGCTTCACGGTTGGGATGGTGTTCTTGGGGTTGTACTCATCCTTCTTCTTCCTCCAAACACAGCGAGTGGACTTTAGACCAAAAAGCTCTATTTTTGTCTCATCAGACCACATGACCTTCTCCCATTCCTCCTCTGGATCATCCAGATGGTCATTGGCAAACTTCAGACGGGCCTGGACTTGAGCAGGGGGACCTTGCATGCGCTGCAGAATTTTAATCCATGACGGCATGGTGTGTTACTAATGGTTTTCTTTGAGACTGTGGTCCCAGCTCTCTTCAGGTCATTGACCAGGTCCTGCCGTGTAGTTCTGGGCTGATCCCTCACCTTCCTCATGATCATTGATGCCCCAAGAGGTGAGATCTTGCATGGAGCCCCAGACCGAGGGTGATTGACCGTCATCTTGAACTTCTTCCATTTTCTAATAATTGCGCCAACAGTTGTTGCCTTCTCACCAAGCTACTTGCCTATTGTCCTGTAGCCCATCGCAGCCTTGTGCAGGTCTACAATTTTATCCCTGATATCCTTACACAGCTCTCTGGTCGTGGCCATTGTGGAGAGGTTGGAGTCTGTTTGATTGAGTGTGTGGACAGGTGTCTTTTATACAGGTAACGAGTTCAAACAGGTGCAGTTAATACAGGTAATGAGTGGAGGGCTTCTTAAAGCCTAATCTATCTATCTATCTATCTATCTATCTATCTATCTATCTATCTATCTATCTATCTATCTATCTATCTATCTATCTATCTATCTATCTATCTATCTATCTATCTATCTATCTATCTATCTATCTATCTATCTATCTATCTATCTATCTATCTATCTATCTATCTATCTATCTATCTATCTATCTATCTATCTATCTATCTATCTATCTATCTATCTATCTATCTATCTATCTATCTATCTATCTATCTATCTATCTATCTATCTATCTATCTATCTATCTATCTATCTATCTATCTATCTATCTATCTATCTATCTATCTATCTATCTATCTATCTATCTATCTATCTATCTATCTATCTATCTATCTATCTATCTATCTATCTATCTATCTATCTATCTATCTATCTATCTATCTATCTATCTATCTATCTATCTATCTATCTATCTATCTATCTATCTATCTATCTATCTATCTATCTATCTATCTATCTATCTATCTATCTATCTATCTATCTATCTATCTATCTATCTATCTATCTATCTATCTATCTATCTATCTATCTATCTATCTATCTATCTATCTATCTATCTATCTATCTATCTATCTATCTATCTATCTATCTATCTATCTATCTATCTATCTATCTATCTATCTATCTATCTATCTATCTATCTATCTATCTATCTATCTATCTATCTATCTATCTATCTATCTATCTATCTATCTATCTATCTATCTATCTATCTATCTATAATATGAATAGACCAGGGGTGTCAAAGTCATTTTAGCTCAGGGGCCACATGGAGTAAAATCTATTCCCAAGTGGGCCGGACCGGAAAAATCATGGTATATATAACTTAAAAACAACAACTTCAGATTGTTTTCTTTGTTTTAATACGATCAACATACAACATAAAGCTGGAGCCTGAGGACAGTGTGTCCAAAATAGTACAAGCACAACATCACTATTAATCATAAAACACGTCAAGTTTATTTGAAAATTCTAAAGAAAAAGAACACACAAACACACAATGCCTCAGTGATTAACAGAACTGTTTCACAGATCACAGAACTATATCAGGGTGTCATTTCTCAGGCAGAAATGTAGATACAAATAATGAAATCCTGTTCCCCAAACAAGTGCAAGAACCACAGAGTCAAGAATAGGTTAAATATACAAATAAAATAAAATCAATTAAAAACAATAGCACATCAACATAAAAACATATAAACATAAAGCTTGAGCCTGAGGACAGTGTCCAAAAGCACAACATCACTATTAATCATAAAACACCTCAAGTTATTTGAAAGTTCTGAGGACAAAGAACACACAATGCCTCAGTGATTCACAGAAGTATATCACAGATCACAGAACTATATCAGGGTGTCATTTCTCAGGCAGAAATGTAGATAAAAATAATGAAATCCTGTTCCCCAAACAAGTGCAAGAACCACAGAGTCAAGAATAGGTTAAATATACAAATAAAATAAAATCAATTAAAAACAATAGCACATCAACATAAAAACATATAAACATAAATCTGAAAGTGTTGCTCAAACTCCCGTAACAGTCCCGTTATTTTATCTTTGAACCGCTTCATGTCTGCCACATGTTGGGTCGCGCACACATTTTTCAGACAGGGGAAGTGAGCTGCATCACCACCGGCAAGTTGCGTCTCCCACAATGACAGCTTCAACTTGAAAGAACGTATGCTGTCATAATACTGCGTGACAACTTTGTTGCGCCCTTGCAGCTGTTTGTTCAAGTTATTCAGGTGCTCTGTAACATCCACCATAAATGCAAGGTCCGGCATCCATTCTGCGGAAGGAAATTCTAACACTGGTTTGCCCTTTTCTTCCATGAACTGTTCAATTTCTTCTCGTAAATCAAAGAAACGCCTCAGCACCTCGGCTTAACCATCTTACCTCAGTGTGGTATGGCCATAGATGTGGTATTTCTCTCTGAGAAGGCTGTCAAACTGACGGTGATTCAGGCTTCTGGATCGGATGAAATTAACAGTTTGGATGACCACCTTCATGACGTTATCCATCTTTAATGACTTGCAACACAAAGCCTCCTGGTGCAAAATACAGTGAAAAGTCAAAAAATCACGTCCTCCATTTGCAGATTGCACTTTCTCTCTGAACTTTGTCACAACGCCTGCTTTTTTCCCGATCATTGAGGGCGCACCATCTGTAGCCAGGCTGACAGCGCGGGACCAGTCCACTCCGACCCTTTCATCAATTGCAACCGAAAACGCAATAAATGACTTTACTTTTTGCTTCAACTGGCTGTCCAAATCCACTGAAAGATCGGAAATCCTGTCTGCAACTGTGTTTCTTGTCAGGCTGATATTTGCAAAAGCCTGCCGCTTTTCAGGGCACACAATCTCCGCTGCCTTCATCATGCATGTTTTTACAAATTCACCCTCACTATTTCATTAGCAATGAGGTAGCTAGCTTTCACTGCAGCGTCACTGATGTCTCGGCTGTGAGTAAACACAGACTGCTGTTTCTTCAGACCCGCCAACAGTTCATTCACCTTCTCTCATCTCCGCTGTCCTTGAAAGTTGTCATATTTGTCGGCATGAAGACTCACATAGTGGCGACGAAGGTTATATTCTTTCAGCACTGCAACATGCTCTGAACACACCAAACATACAGCTTTCCCATTCAATTCCGTGATTAAATAGGATGACCATTTTTCTTGGAACACTCTGCACTCTGCGTCCACTTTTCTCTTTTTTGACAGAGACAGAGACACAGCGCATTTTTATACTTAAAAAAAGGAATAAGACATTAATGGAAATGAAGACAGTTTCAAGCTTTAACTTTGTTTTTTTGTATCCCTTATTGAGAAAACATTAGTAAACGGCACTAAAAGGAAATTGCAGCAAAATATGGTGTAGATATGGAGTAAGAATGTGACCACCCTACATTGATGTTGCATCACGGTGAGAACCTGAGCTTATAGAGATGATGCCATGCAGACATGGTTAGTGTGGTGGTGTGCATTTAGCCAGGTCAAACCTCAGGAACTAAAGAGTGGTGTTAACTCAGTGGATGCAAAATGTGCTGTCAATGACAATGAATACAAAATGCAATATTTGTTGGATGTGTTGTAGTATCAAGTTGTGATTATTGTAAATGGTTGAGGGTTCCTTTGCTACAGTTATAGTAAACTGTGTTAAGAGATGAATGAGTGGTGTTTTGGTGTTTTTGGTCTCTGTACTCTCACTGTGTGCAGAACATGGGAAGTCAGTGGCCATTTATAGCTGCAGTCTGTAATTCAAACTACCTTAAAATGGCCAACCTGCCACTTGTTGTGGTATACGGCTGAGGGAAGGGGCTAAGGAAATTCATTCATCTACATTGTTCACAATAATTGTCATAAAATAAACATATATTTTGGGTTATGATGGAATAAGACTTGAATTGCTGTGATTCAATTAGTAGTGTAGAAATCTATGTAGAAAACGATTGCATCTTTAAAATAAAGCACAGGATGGATTTGGTAAACAGTAACATGAATATGGAATGTTGTTATTTATTTCAAAACTAATATTGGAGCAATGTGACTTTCTTTGTTGTAGTGCTGAGTACACACATCTACTCTGGACACTCTGAAGATGATGATGGTAGATATTTGTACACTTGATCAAGCCTTCATCTCTTAATGCTTCATTATATTTCTTTGTGATGTTTGAAGCTGCTTTTGGATAGACATATTTTGTGTTTTGAGTGTCTCAAAATGACATTTTTAAAGCAATTTTATCATGCTGGTTTTATTTTGAGCAGGACGGGCAAAGGCTGATCTGACCATACACCCCAACTCATCCCAGATATTCAGTGGAGAGTCTGTCACTCTCAGATGTAACATACAGAGGGGAGAAGTCACTGACTGGATATACACATGGCGCAAGGATGGTGTAGACTCTCTCAGTAGGGAACATGAATATGAGATCAGTGAGGTTAAGATGTCAGACAGTGGTGACTACAGGTGTCTCGGTCTACATATTGAACATACAAAGTTTTCTAAGTGGAGTGATCCAGTCAGACTGACGGTGACAGGTAAGTCATCTTATCTCTCATTCACATCAGTGCCTCCATGCCCATAACCACTTGACATTTGGCCCCATTTTAAGGATGCTATTTTGTCGTTTAAAAAATGTCAGCCTACCATTGCTGTTCAGATTCCTCCATTAATTCTTCCTCATTTCATTTGATAATTGAAGAAATATGGGGTAAGAGCATACTTTTAACTGATTGGTGCACTAATTGCATTTGTCTTCATTTAACTGTTTCCTCAGCTCTGCCTACAGCCTCAGTGAAGATAGTCACTACCCAGGAACCACTGTACTCCGGAGACACAGTCAAGCTGCAGTGTGACATATCAGACTACACAGACTGGACGTACCACTGGTTAATAAATAAAGAACGGCTTTCCAGTCACACCAGTAAAACCACCACCATCTTTCTCTCTGACCAGGCTGGTCAGTACCAGTGTGAGGGGACAAGGACAAGACGGCCCCAGAAGTCATATCTCAGCTCATCTCTCCACATCACTGGTGAGCTAATTATTTATCTTCAATCACTATCTGGACATTAAAAAATCTGAGCCAATGAGGGTTCATCTAATTACATATATACAGTATACACTGTAAATTGAAACAGAATAGAGTGAACATACCCCTAAAATCAGCTTTTATCAAAACTTAACTGCAACAGCTAAATAATTAAAAATGGCCAAGCATGTATCAAGATGTTTTGATATTCTGCTATCTGTTTTCTTAGCTCTGCCTGAAACTACACTGACCGTAAATCCAAACCCTGCATATCCGCTTTAACAGTTCTGCCCACAAATGTTCTATAGGATTGAGGTCAGGGCTTTGTGATGGCTACTCCAATACATTTACATTTACATTTTAGTCATTTAGCAGACGCTCTTATCCAGAGCGACTTACAGTTAGTGAGTGCATACATTTTCATACTGGCCCCCCGTGGGAAACTTGACTTCGTTATCCTTAAGCCATTTTGCTACAACTTTGGAAGTATGCTTGGGGTCATTGTCCATTTGGAAGACCCATTTGCGACCAAGCTTTAACTTCCTGACTGATGTCTTGAGATGTTGCTTCAATATATCCACATATTTTTCCTTCCTCATGATGCCATCTATTTTGTGAAGTGCACCAGTCCCTCCTGCAGCAAAGCACCCCCACAGCATGATGCTGCCACCCCCGTGCTTCAAGGTTGGGATGGTGTTCTTCGGCTTGCAAGAGCCCAGTTTTTCCTCCAAACATAACAATGGTCATTATGGCCAAACAGTTCTATTTTTGTTTCATCAGACCTGAGGACATTTCTCCAAAAAGTATGATCTTTGTCCCTGTGTGCAGTTGCAAACCGTAGTCTGGCTTTTTTATGGCGGTTTTGGAGCAGTGGCTTCTTCCTTGCTGAGCGGCCTTTCAGGTTATGTCGAAATAGGACTTGTTTTACTGTGGATATAGAAACTTTTGTACCTGTTTCTTCCAGCATCTTCACAAGGTCCTTTGCTGTTATTCTGGGATTGATTTGCACTTCCTGAGCGGTATGACGTAAATCCAAACCCAGTGTACACTGGAGAGACAGTAACTCTGACGTGTTCAGTGGGGTCTGACAATGCCTGGAGCTATACATGGTACAAAGACAACACTAAGAAAGTAGTGACCTTGACTGGCAGACACACTAAAACAGGAGCCACCTTCACCATCAGTAGAGCTGCTGAGTCTGACCATTCATTCTGTAGGTTTGGAGTTGCAAGCTCAAGCTGGTCATCTGATCTCAAGTTAGATGTCAAATATATAATGTATCTACAGAAATGTTTCACTTTGTCCACTACTTTCGAGTCCGATGGTGATTTGCTGTTTTCTCTCCAGGCATAACTCCTGGACCCTCTACATCAGTCCTAGTAGTAGTGGTTGTGGGCCTGGTTGTTGCTGGTGTTCTACTGGCCATTCTGCTGGTACTGCTGTGTCGATATAAAAACGCCAACTTTTGTCAATTCTCATTTAACTTGTTTAAGAAAAAAATGTCTAATTACAAAAGTTCAAAAGAGTAATGTCCTGATATAATAATATGCATTTTTCATTACAGGTTCCTGTTGTAACAGGATATTCTCGTGAGTACAGTTGTCTTTCAACTACGTTCCTTTTCATACAGTAAAATATCATCTGTGTGTTTCATGAGTATCTCTCTCCATGTAGGCCCCCCCAGCCACACAGCACCAACCTGGACCCCCAACAGGACCAAGGATCTACCCAGGGCCAGGTTCCTGATGCTGGGTATACACGTCTGCAGCATGGTCAGTCTCTCAGCCCAGATCACTATCACTCTCCTCTCTCTGTAACTTCATCCACTGACTTTTCACCATCCACTTTGTGTACAACATGTTACTGTGCTCTATGTCCCTAGGCAATCTGAGGGATAACTAACCAATTAATCTTTCTCTCTCTTCTTTGACCAACAGGTGGCGCTAACATCTACGATGCAATCACTCCCTCATACAATAATGACAATGGTACTGTTACTCTATGTTAAGTTTAGCATGAATACAGTATAGCGTTGTTGTTGCAGTTGTTCTTCATATGTTTAATATGACTAGCATACTAAGACTAAGTAGAGATATTAGTGTATTACCTGTATGTTTCAGATGCTGCTGCTGCTACTGCTGGACCAAGTGATGTGATGTACGCCCAGATTCAACTCAAAAAGTTGGACAAGAAAAAGAAAAGTAATTCTTAACTGTAACATAAATTAATACAAAATGTAGCAGTGTTTTTTACTAATCAGATTTGATACAAAATTACAAATTCTCTCTTCCTCCTCCTCTTCCTCCTCCTCCTCCTCCTTAGAAAAGCCAGCTGATCCAAAAGAAAATCCAGTCTATTCTGAGGTCAAGTTAGGGAAGGCCACAGGTAAGACCCATTCTACAGGTCGGCAGTCAGTGAAATCTAAATGTACAATTTTGGAATTTCAATGAAGATGCAGAATATGCAATAAGCTATTTCCTTAATTTGTTGACTGGATCTTTCCATTTTCAGCAGCAACTGGACATGCTGAGGTTGACTTTAAACAGAAGGCCAAAGCCAAGAAGAAGAAAGGTAAGACTAGAAATCTCTCCTTCCATATTCCCCCTATCATAACCTCCCACCTCTTTGACCCCATATTGACTAGCTGTATATTATTATGTATATAACTGTTCTATTATTCTGATGTTTATCCTCACCCCTTACAGAAACAGAAACCCCACCTGAGGCAGATTCGGTCTATTCTCAAGTGAAGCCAGTCACAGCCCCAGGTAAGACTAATAGCCATATGCTAATGATACTTAATATGATACTAATATGGAACTATTTCTCTGAAGTATAATGTATGTATTTAAAGTATGTATTTTTGTTTGATTCTTAAGAGTTTGTTTGACTGCATGTCCTCAACAACTTTGTGTGGTGATATGTTGCAGGACCTTGAGGGGGGCAGGGATGGACGGATGGAAGGATGGAGTGATGGAGTGATGGAGGGATGGATGGGTGGAAGGATGGAGGGATGGAGGGATGGAGGGATGGAGTGATGGAGGGATGGAGGGATGGAGGGATGGATGGATGGAGGGATGGAGGGATGGAGTGATGGAGGGATGGAGGGATGGAGGGATGGATGGATGGATGGATGGATGGAGGGATGGAAGGATGGAGTGATGGAGGGATGGAGGGATGGAGGGATGGAGGGATGGAGGGATGGAAAGATGGAGGGATGGAGTGATGGAAGGATGGACGGATGGAAGGATGGAAGGATGGAGTGATGGACGAATGGAGGGATGGATGGGTGGAAGGATGGAGGGATGGAGGGAGGAATGGAGGGACACACCATCAGAGGAGGAGCGGAAGGAAACGCGGGAACATGGATTATGCACGCTCAATGCACACAAGCAAACAGACACACACACAATAACACCTTGTACTTTAAGGATTTTTTTTCGTATTTTATTTACCAACAGATATATTTTACTTAAGCATGGTTTAATTGTGTTTTACTGTTACAGCTTTATATAAAATATAAGGTGTAATGATAACGGATCTTATCTGCAGCTACAGGAATTATCTGCCTTGTATTGTGTATTGAGTATTATTGTTTTGTTGTAAATGTGTTAAAATGTATTATCTTTAATGTATTATATCTGTCATTCAGATGATACAATAACATATTTGTATATGAATTTCCAAAATATTATAGGTATTATTCACATTTTCTTCTAATGACCTGTACTTTTACAATATCTTTGCATTGTGCTTTTTTAATAAACTATTTTTATCAACCAGATGGCATGAGTGCTTTCTTACAGTAAATGGATATTGTCATCATCATCAACTTTTCCATATAACCTGCTTTGGTCAAACCTCCTTTCAGCCTAATATAGATCTTAGGCTCCTAAATGTGTGAGTTGAAGTAAAAATGCCGTACCCCATCAGTGGAAGACCCATTGAGATTTTCAGAATGACTTTTTGGGGAAGTGTGCCTTCTCAGTTTTATGATGTCATATTCAAACAGACCACCATAGTCCCTGTGCCCAAGAAAGCGAAGGTAACCTTCCTAAATGATTAGTCCTCTCCTGTACTCCTTGTTCACCCACGACTGCGTGGCCAAGCACGACTCAACACCATCATTAAGTTTGCTGACGACACAACAGTGGTAGGCCTGATCACAGAAAACGATGAGACAGCCTATAGGGAGGAGGTCAGAGACATGGCAGTGTGGTGCCAGGACAACAACCTCTCCCTCAATGTGAGCAAGACATAGGAGCTCATCGTGGACTGTAGGAAAAGGATGGCCGAACAGGCCCCCATTAGCATCGACGGGGCTGTAGTGGAGTGGGTCGAGAGTTTCAAGTTCATTGGTGTCCACATCACCAACAAACTATCATGGTCCAAACACACCAAGACAGTCGTGAAGAGGGCACGACAACACCTTTTCCCCCTCAGGAGACTGAAAAGATTTGGCAGGGATCCCCAGATCCTCAAAAGGTTCTACAGCTGCACCATCGAGAGCATCCTGACCGGTTGCATCACCACCTGGTATGGCAACTGCTTGGCATCTAACCGTAAGGCGTTACAGAGGGTAGTGCGTACGTCCCAGTACATCACTGGGACCAATCTTCCTGCCATCCAGGACCCCTCCCCCCCCCTTTATTTTTACACTGCTGCTACTTGCTGTTTATTATTTATGCATGTTCACTTTACCCCTACCTACATGTACAAATTATCTTGACTAACCTGTACCCCCGCACATTGTCTCGGTACCAGTACCCCCTGTATATAGCCTCGTTATTGTTATATAATTTTATTGTGTTACTTTATTTTTTACTTTAGTTTATTTAGTAAATATTTTCTTAACTCTATTTTTTGAACTGCATTATTGGTTAAGGGCTTGTAAGTAAGCATTTCACAGTAAGGTCTACACCTGTTGTATTTGCGCATGTGAAAATGTATGCACTCACTAACTGTAAGTCGCTCTGGATAAGAGCATCTTCTAAATGACTAAAATGTAAAATTTAATGTGACAAATACAATTTGATTTGATATGATTTGATATCCTGTCTGCAGGAGTTCTGAGGAGCTGGTCAGTACTGGTACTGTGTATCACTTCCTTTTAATATTGAAATGTGGACATGCAAGTCTATGATGGCAAAGGGATCTTCCAAGTAAGCAAAGGTCAGACTCATGGGCCAGGGTCTGGTATTTACATGGAAACAATATTGAATATTTGTATTACTGTGTTGAATTCCAGGTAGTAACCTACGGATGCATGATTACCAGTTCTCCAATATTGCCTCCTCATCCTAAAGATAGGTCATGCCGAATAATTACATTAGTGGTTTATGACTATTTTCAGTATCCCTGCATGGTCTGGAAGGTCACTGTTCCAGTTAGGGGGTTTCTATGTCTATGTGTTTATGTCTATGTGGTCAGGCAGACAGCCAGCAGCCAGGTCATTGTCACTGCTCCTGAGAAACAGAAACTGGAAATGACATCACCAAAAGATGTTACCTGAAACGTAGAAGTGGGGCCTTTGTCAGAAACCTGGGACCCAATACCTACTGAAAAAGTTGGCAGGTGTTTCATATCCCTCAGCCACACTGTCCTATGACCATGCTGAAGAAGTCATACAAACACTTCTCCAGACATATGAAGCCTAGATGAAAATGCACACACACTGTTATGATATTTTCTCTCTCTCTCGCTCTCTCTCTATAACCCCCCCTCTCGCTCGCTCGCTCTCTCTCCCTCTCTCTCTCTCTCTCTCTCTCTCTCTCTCTCTCTCTCTTTCTCTTTCTTTCTCTTTCGTTCTCTCTCTCCTCCCCCGAACCCTCCCTCTATCTTTCTCTGCAACTTTGAGTGGTCTGCTCACTCTTCCCATTCCAAGATGGCGTAGCAGTGCGGTCGCTTTTATTCATTGTCCTTGTGTAAATATCCCGTTTCTTGTTTTTTTGTCTATTTTGTATATATTTCTCAATTTTTACTTTTCATTCTTTAACTAAATATACTTTCCTGCAACCCGCCTCACCCAACGTGGAAAGGATTCTATTATTTCTTTATAACTTTCATCAAGAACCTTAAGCTGAAACTAGTGTAGCTGCAACTGAATGGCTACTTGCTATTAGTCACCGTTAGCGTCTTCACCATTGTCCGTGGCCTACACTATCCACCAGCCAGCTCTAGCTCTAGCCTGGACAATTCGTCGGCCAGTCTGCACAGCGTGCTATCGACCCAGAGCTTATTGGACTTTCTGCCGGAATCACTGGCCCCTTGCGCCGGATCATCGCAACCAGCTAGCTAGCTGCAACCTGTTGTTGGCTAATTACCATTGCCCTATAGCAAGCACCAGTTAGCCTTGAGCTAGCCTCAGGCCCATCTCCCGGCTATCTACCTCTCTGTCAACCGGACGGGACCTCCTAGTGTTGACACTGAGCCCCGCCGATCCAACACGACTGGTTTGCCGACGAAATAGTCTGATGTGGTTTCAACAGGCTTCCCGTTGCGACGACCACGAAGATCCATCTGCTAGCCCCGGCCCGCTAGCACACGCAAACTACAACTGTGCTCCCTGCTAGCTGTGCTGAAGCACCAATTTGAACTGCTCTCGGACTCACATATTGCTGTTCACTGGACCTTATGATCACTCAGCTGCACAGCTGATGCCTGCTGGACTGTTCCTTTACACGGTACCCTGTCCTGTTTATTCTGTTTAGCCTTAGCCCAAACGTTATCGCTATTACCAGTTGTTGTCTTAGCGCTTTCTAATAACACCTGTGACTGCTTTATGCCTCTCTCCCATGTCAATTATGCCTTGCCTATTGCTGTTTGGGTTAGTTCTTATTATACAATTTCACTGTAGAACCCCTAGTCCCTCTCAAACTGCCTCAAATAGTTCCTTTGTTCCACCCCCCATACACGCCGAGACCGGCTCAATCGGTGCCTCCAGTGATGCTATCTCTTTCATTGTTACCCAACGCTTAGGGTTACCTGAACTGTACTCATATCCTTCCATATCCTTTTCTGTACATAATGCCCTGAATCTTTTCTACAACGCCCGGAGAACTGCCCCCTTTATTCTATGTACCCAACGCACTAGAAGACCAGTTCTTAAAGCCTTTAGTCGTATCCTTATTCTAGTCCTCCTCTGTTCCTCTGGTGATGTAGAGGCTAACCCAGGCCCTGCAGCCCCCAGTATCACTCCTACACCCCAGGAGCTATCATTTGTTGACTTCTGTAACCGTAAAAGTCTTGGTTTTCTGCACGTAAATATCAGAAGCCTCCTTCCTAAGTTTGAGTTATTCACTGCGTTAGCACACTCCGCCAACCCTGATGTTCTAGCAGTGTCTGAATCTTGGCTTAGGAAGGCCACCAAAAATTCCAACTATAACATTTTCCGTCTAGATAGAACTGCCAAAGGGGGTGGAGTTGCAATCTACTGTAGAGATAGCCTGCAGAGCTCTATCACACTATCCAGGTCTGTGCCCAAACAGTTTGAGCTTCTACTTCTAAAAATCCACCTTTCCAGAAATAAATCTCTCACTGTTGCCGCTTGCTACAGACCCCCCTCAGCCCCCAGCTGTGCCCTGGACACCATATGTGAATTGATTGCCCCCCATCTATCCTCAGAGTTCGTACTGCTTGGTGACCTAAATTGGGATATGCTTAACACCCCAGCCATCCTACAATCTAAACTAGATGCCCTCAATCTCACACAAATTATCAACGAACCTACCAGGTACAACCCTAAATCCGTAAACATGGGTACCCTCAGAGATATCATCCTGACTAACTGACCCTCTAAATACACCTCCGCTGTCTTCAACCAGGATCTCAGCGATCACTGCCTTATTGCCTGCGTCCGTAACGGGTCCGCGGTCAAACGACCACCCCTCATCACTGTCAAACGCTCCCAAAAACACTTCAGCGAGCAGGCCTTCCTAATTGACCTGGCCCAGGTATCCTGGATGGATATAGATCTCATTCCGTCAGTAGAGGATGCCTGGTTGTTCTTTAAAAATAATTTCCTCTCAATCTTAAATAAACATGCCCCATTCAAAAAATACAGAACTAAGAACAGATATAGCCCCTGGTTCTCCTCAGACTTGACTGCCCTTGACCAGCACAAAAACATCCTGTGGCGTACTGCATTAGCATCAAATAGCCCCCGCGATATGCAACTTTTCAGGGAAGTTAGGAACCAATATACACAAGCAGTCAGGAAAGCAAAGGCTAACTTTTTCAAACAGAAATTTGCATCCTGTAGCACTAACTCCAAAAAGTTTTGGGACACTGTAAAGTCCAATGAAAATAAGAGCACTTCCTCCCAGCTGCCCACTGCACTGAGGCTAGGAAACACTATCACCACCGATAAATCTACAATAATCGAGAATTTCAACAAGCATTTTGCTACGGCTGGCCATGCTTTCCACCTGGCTACCACTACCCCGGCCACCAGCTCTGCACCCTCCGCTGCAACTTGCCCATGCCCCCCCCCGCTTCTCCTTCACACAAATCCAGACAGCTGATGTTCTGAAAGAGCTGCAAAATCTGGACCCCTACAAATCATCTGGGCTAGACAATCTGGACCCTTTCTTTCTAAAACTAGCCGCCAAAATTGTCGCAACCCCTATTACTAGCCTGTTCAACCTCTCTTTTGTAACGTCTGAGATCCCCAGAGATTGGAAAGCTGCCGCGGTCATCCCCCTCTTCAAAGGGGGTGACACTCTAGATCCAAACTGTTACAGACCCATATCCATCCTGCCCTGCCTTTCAAAAGTTTTTGAAAGCCAAGTCAACAAACAGATCACCGACCATTTCGAATCCCACGTACCTTCTCCGCTATGCAATCCGGTTTCCGAGCTGGTCATGGGTGCACTTCAGCCACGCTCAAGGTCCTAAACGATATTATAACCGCGATCGATAATAGACAGTACTGTGCAGCCGTTTTCATTGACCTGGCCAAGGCTTTCGACTCTGTCAACCACCGCATTCTTATTGGCAGACTAAATAGCCTTGGTTTCTCAAATGACTGCCTCGCCTGGTTCACCAACTACTTCTCAGATAGAGTTCAATGTGTCAAATCGGAGGGCCTGTTGTCTGGACCTATGCCAGTCTCTATGGGGGTGCCACAGGGTTCAATTCTTGGGCCGACTCTTTTCTCTGTGTATATCAATGACGTCGCTCTTGCTGCTGGTTACTCTCAGATCCACCTCTACGCAGACGACACCATTTTGCATACATCTGTCCCTTCATTGGACACTGTGTTAACAAACCTCCAAACGAGCTTCAATGCCATACAACACTCCTTCAGTAGCCTCCAACTGCTCTTAAACACTAGTAAAACTAAATGCATGCTCTTCAACCGAACGCTGCTTGCACCCGCCCACCCGACTAGAATCACTACTCTCGACGGGTCTGACCTAGAGAATGTGGACAACTACAAATATCTAGGTGTCTGGTTAGACTGTAAACTCTCCTTCCAGACTCACATTAAGAATCTCCAATCCAAAGATAAATCTAGAATCGGTTTCCTATTTCGCAACAAAGCCTCCTTCACTCATGCTGCCAAACATGCCCTCGTAAAACTGATTATCCTACCGATCCTTGACTTCGGCGATGTCATTTACAAAATAGACTCCAACACTCTACTCAGCAAATTGGATGTAGTCTATCACAGTGCCATCCGTTTTGTCTCCAAAGCCCCATATACTACCCACCACTGTGACCTGTACGCTCTTGTTGGCTGGTCCTCACTACATATTTGTCGCCAAACCCACTGGCTCCAGGCCATCTATAAATCACTGCTAGGCAAATCCCCGCCTTATCTTAGCTCATTGATCACCATAGCAACACCCACCCGTAGTCTGCGCTCCAGCAGGTATATCTCACTGGTCATCCCCAAAGCCAACACCTCCTTTGGCCGCCATTCCTTCCAGTTCTCTGCTGCCAATGACTGGAACAAATTGCAAAAATCTCTGAAGCTGGAGACACTTATCTCCCTCACTAACTTTAAGCATCAGTTGTCAGAGCACCTTACCGATCACTGCACCTGTACACAGCCCATCTGAAATTAGCCCGCCCAACTACCTCATCCCTATATTGTTATTTATTGTGCTCATTTGTACCCCAGTATCTCTATTTGCACATCATCTCTTGCACATCTATCATTCCAGTGTTAATACTAATTGTAATGATTTTGCACTATAGCCTATTTATTGCCTTACCTCCATAACTTGCTACATTTGCACACACTGTATATATATTTATTTCTGTTGTATTTTTGACTTTGTTTTGTTTTACCCCATATGTAACTCTGTGTTGTTGTTTTTATCACACTGCTTTGTTTTATCTTGGCCAGGTCGCAGTTGTAAATGAGAACTTGTTCTCAACTGGTTTACCTGGTTAAATAAAGGTGAAATATTTTATTTTTTTTAAAATAAAAAAGTAACAAAGCTACCGGTATCTGTGAAACACCATGACCATTAACAACACAACCAGCAGCAGCTAGGAAACACACGTTCCAAAACCACCACCACCAGACTGGTCAGCACAGTGACAGACCCCAAACACACCCACACCTCATCGTCTAACTCTCAAACTGAGTGAAGGGTTATTTTCAGAGAACAACTATAGAATGAGACTTCCTTTTCAACTAACATACAGTAATTTTTTATAGAACAGCGGCCCTCATCAAAAGGAAGTCTCTGCTCTTTCTCTACTGTAGTATCTGAGGAATTATGACTTTGCTAATGTTTTCAAATGGAACCTGAGAGGAGGTTTATTCAGCTTAGAGGGAGCATCTGGGGAGTAGTTTTATGGGGACACCCCATAGAACAGAGGAAGTCTGTTGTGTGGAGACAGGTGATTGGTCTGTAGGGAAAACACCCATATCAGATTACATAGGATATATACCACAGTTAAGACAAAAGAAGACAGAATAATCATATTTGAGATGGGGCGATTATTCTCCAGGTATCTGCAGGTATCTGTAAATCGACGCTGTAACCCTTTGTTATGAATAAACCTTTATGATGAAAATACAGCGTCAGCGGTTCTCCTTGATCACACAGCATAATTAGCAACGTTTTCTCGACACAACACTACTCTTTCTTCTCTGTGTGTTTTGGTTAGTCAACTGCTTGCTACCAGTGACAGTGATAGATAAGGACATACAGCCAGAGGAAACAGTCATACAATGCCTTAAAGAGATGTCTGGTGGTCCCTTCTCCTGCTTCTCCAAACAGGGAATACTCCTTCTCCTACTCTCCAACCTCCACTATGGTACATTTTGTGACAATTTTTATTAATTTGAACATTTTAAACACAATACAACAACAATACAACCATCGCCGAGGATGACACAAAAAAGTTTTTAAAATGTATTCCCATTGTGGACCTCAAGAAAATACATGAAAACAAAAATATACACAAGATAACATGAATGCAAAAAACACCTAAAATACATCTCATCAATATGGAGGAAACCGTAAAAGGAATAAAATAGATTACCAAGTAACGTTCATTGAAACAATTATACTTTGTTGTGCAGTTTTAAAGCATTTTGCCCATAAACTATTTCTTAGGGTTTATCTTAAAACTCCCTAGCGTATATTGATGGATTTTATATGGTTTGGCACACCATTCCATTCCTCTGCGCCAGTGTTAAGGAAATAGCTTTTTCCAGCCACGCTCCTATAGAGCAGCAGTCTCATACTGGCAACACTGGCTCTGGTGTGATGACTATGAGAGTCTCTAATGAAATTAAAATAACCAGAAAGGTAACTGGGGGCAAGGTCATGTATCACTTTAAAAACCATCAACAGTTTAATCTGCACCACCAGGAGATTAACTGGAAGCCAGTTCAGTTCCCTGAAATGATTAGGACCAACGTGCATCCCAATGGCTGAGCTTGAGTATAATTCTCATTAGTTTGTTTTGGGCCGTTTAAAGTTTGTCCTTCAGATTTTTTTATACTCCACTGAACCATGAGATAGAAGCATAGCCATAGTGGCACCGTATCAGAGATGTTTCCAGGGTCCTCATAGTCTCTGTATACAGGAACTTGGCTACCTTGCCAGGAACTTTGTCCTGCAGTGAACATTTCCAATGGCCTTCAGAACCATAAGTTTGCATGTTATGTGTTGGTCCAGTTCACATCCCAATGTATGTAACATAGCATTTTTCCTTCACCACTACACCATTAAACTTGACCGAGAAGTTGGAAGAGTTTCTCACTTTGTTTTCGGAACCAAACAGGATACATTTTTTTTAGGTTTTGGCTGAGTTTGGGGTATATATGATTTCTTATGAGAATGAATGTCATGAGGATTAATGAACACTTGGGATAAGTAACATTTATTAAATATTTAGAATAATGGTAATGTTTGGTATACTATGGGATGGAATTTCAATTGCCTCTGAACTCTGTTTTAACTTTCTGGTGTTAATTAATCATCCACACTGGTAAATTCTAAAGGCATGAGAGGAGGACTTTAAGATAGTTTATTTTACCAATAAATAAAAATAAGGGATGGCAATTGGATGATAAATTACCAATATTACCTAAGTGATTGTTAGGTAGGTGATAATATTGACACATGGGCAGTGACATGTGTCAAAAGGAGGGATGGATGGTAGAACAGATTAGACAACGCTTTGTTGCACATGGGATTACTAATTATTTAAAAAAAGATGTGTTATCTGTGCTCAAAATAATCACCAGGGCAGACAAAGGGCACCTCAGGGTGAGTATCCTCCGGCTAAGTACCCTTTCCAGCAATTGGAAATGGATTTTATAGAGTTATCACGGAGTGAAGGGAAGAAATTTAGAGTAACCCCAGATAAAGATGGGTTATCCCCCTTTGAGAAAGTGTTTGGAAGACCTTACAGAATGCCACAGTTGGCAGGACCAGACAGGCAGACATAGAACTAGAGAGCACCCTAGCAGAACACGTGAGAAGGTCGTTTATTAACCACACCTGTATGTCAGAGGTTTTGTGCCCCCACAGGTGAATTAAAGGAGAAGGTGACCCACTCTATCTAACCAGGAGACTGAAGCAGGCCTGGCGGGAAGGGCCCTACCAAGTACTGCCTTTGCCAGCAGAATAGCTGAGAGATCCATCTGGGTGCATATCACACACTGTAAAAAGGTAAAACCAGCTACACCTGACGAACAAACACAGAGTTAGGAGAAAGATCCGATCACCACTAGGGCTCGGGGGTTGGCTCCTTAACGAAGATTCCCTCACCCTGTCTGATCATCCCTGTGTGAGTTCGATAGAAGGTAAAGCAATGGGTTGGCCTCTGGCATCTGACATGTTCTCAGGGCGAGGGTGGGGATTCACAGGTCTCCCGACGGTAGGTAGCTGTCTGATTGTGGGGGCCATATTCCTAACACACACGGACCCTCCTGTTTCAGCCAGAAGTGGTAGTTAACCTAACACAAGTTGAAAAGGCATAGGAGACAGCTAGACGTAGGGAAAGGGGAAATACTAGGGACTTTAGGGAAGGACATCACCCATCTCCATACACAGTTTAGGGACAGGTGTAGTATTGTGAAAGTAGGGAATTATCAGAAATGGCAGTGCGACCCATATGAGGGTAGGTACTGTCTGAAAGTCTGAATTATGCTAAAACAGATTACAGACCTGACAAGTGAGATATCTTCTTCAACTGGGGCACCCTATAGAGTAAACCTCTCTGAGGGAGGTAGTGAGACAGTGCAAACTATAGACCTGAAGGAAGTAGTACAGATGGAGACGGAGTAAATAGATTTTAACCTGTGGTTGGAATGGATTCAGTATACGGTCTAAAGAGGACTGTTATGCCTGTAGGACAGCCAAACCAAGGTTAACAACTACTCCGTTCCCCTTGACAGGCTTTGACTCTCTGTCAGGTTTATCCTCCATGCAAGCCACCTGGGAATGTGGTGAAAGAGTCTTATGGTAACTTGCACTATCTGTTTCCCCCGATAACAAAATCATCCCGACCTGGGTTGCCTCAGTTTGAAATCACAGGGGATTCTAATTGTTTTTCTAGGACTAGTAAAGCAGGATACAGGGTAGGGCCTCTTAGCTCCTGCTCCCACACAGAGAATATCACAACTAAAAGAGACCATGACTAATCTCTCCTCTTTGTTGCAGCCAGAGGATTTTAGGCACCAAAACCAGGCCCGTGCTGACATCTGATGGTTGTGTGGTGATAACAGATTGTGAACTCACCTACATACGCAAACAATCAAACGTGTCAGAGATTGGTGAGTTGTCACGTAGAAAGTGGGACCTCCTCCCGGGATCCTTTGATGAAAGGATATATATTGATGGGATAGGAGTACCTCCAGGGGTTCCAGAAGAATTCAAAGCTAGGAATCAGATTGCAGCTGGGTTTGAATCAAGTCTTTTCTGGTGGTCAACAATTAATAAAAACGTAGATTGGATGAATTATATTTACTATAACCAGCAAAGATTTATAAACCACACTCGTGATGCAATAAAGGGATTAGCTGAGCAGACAGCGGCAACTAGCTTAATAGCATGGCATAATAGAATAGCTTTAGATATGCTTTTGGCTGAGCGGGACAGAGTTTGTGTTCTGTTTGGATCTATGTGCTGTACTTTCATCCCCAACAATACAGCACCGGACGGGTCCGTGACCAAAGCGCTTGAGTGACCATCACCACGCTGGTGAACGAACTGGCTGAGAACTCTGGTATTGATAGCTCCATAAACGGTTGGTTTGATAACATATTTGGTAAATGGAAAACTATTGTTGTAACTATTCTGGGTGAAGTTATAGCTTCTATGGGTATACTTGTTCTTTGTGGATGTTGTCTTATTCCCTGTGTCTGAGGGTTGGTGAGCAAGGCGGTTTCCCAGCAGATGGTGAGATACGGCCCAATCCCGGACTCCGACCTAAGGAATTAAGGATATGACCTACCAGGCTTGGTGGAGGACGACGACGATCCAGATAGTTTGAGACTGGATGTTTTCCTAGAACTATAAATCTCTAGTTTAAAAGTTATTGTAATGATCTTTTGTGTATTAAAGTCTCGTTTTAAGTATGATGTACTAGTTACCATTGCTAAAAAGTAACGTTATGCTTTTAATCATGGGGTAACCCTGATGAACCTGTAATGTTTTAATATGCAAACCAACTTATATACTTCAATGAGTGTGATTCATTTCTATAACAACATATATTTTGTATGTGTGTAATATTTAGTCAAAGGGTGGAATTGATAGATTAATTATTAATGACTAATTATTACACCCTGAAACTGTGTATAATGTGTTAGAAATGTGTGAGTGTAGGACCAGTAAAGGCTATGGCATTGAGCCACTATTTAGCAATGTGAGTAAGAGTTAGGCCAGACAACAAAGGCAACTGAGAAACTAAGATAAAGAGGCCTCCCAATTTAGGGCGGGGAGAAACTGTTATGAAAACATGGTGCAGAATATTGTGAGAATGGCAATAACTGAGTAAAGCAGGGAGTAGGATATGTGTGTGTGTGTATGTATGTGTGTATGCATGTGTGTATATGTGTGTGTGTGTGAACTGAAGGTCAGTAGAGCAGTTTTAGAGTGGAAAACTACAGCCCGCCTACAGAGGGAAGGGATTTATTTTTGTATGACGTATGAGTATAAAAGATGGACTCTGAAATTGTGATGGCAGAATTCTCAATGAATAAATATCTCTGACTATGCAGACCGGGACTCTGGCCGTTACTTAAATCCCAAAAGACTTACAACCTTTTGGGAGACGCACAGAGACACTAAAATAGTTTGTTAAATAATTCACATAACAGTAGGGCAGTGTGAGCAGGACCAGCAGTGTCATTTGACTTAACAAACGAGGATCGGATGTCGTCAACCTTCTTTTCAAAATGGTTGACGAAGTCATCCACAGAGAGGGAGGAGGGGGGGGGGGGATTCAGCAGGGAGGAGAATGTGGCAAAGAGCTTCCTAGGGTTAGAGGCAGATGCTTGGAATTTAGAGTGGTAGAAAGTGGCCTTAGCAGCAGAAACAGATGAAGAAAATGTAGAGAGGAGGGAGTGAAAAGATGCCAGGTCCGCAGGGAGTCTAGTTTTCTTCTATTTCCGCTCAGCTGCCCGGAGCTCTGTTCTGTGAGCTCGCAATGAGTCATCAAGCCACGGAGCTGGAGAGGAGGACCGAGCCGGCCGGGAGGATAGGGGACATAGAGAGTCAAAGGATGCAGAAAGGGAGGAGAGGAGGGTTGAGGAGGCAGAATCAGGAGATTGGAGGGAGAAGGATTGAGCAGAGGGAAGAGATGATAGGATGGAAGAGGAGAGAGTAGCGGGAGAGAGAGAGCGAAGGTTGCGATGGCGCATTACCATCTGTGTAGGGACAGAGTGAGTATTGTTGGAGGAGAGGGAGAGAGAAAAGGATACAAAGTAGTGGTCAGAGACTTGGAGGGGAGTTGCAGTGAGATTAGTAGAACAACGGCATCTAGTAAAGATGAGGTCAAGCGTATTGCCTGCCTTGTGAGTAGGGGGGGACGGTGAGAGGGTGAGGTCAAAAGAGGAGAGGAGTGGAAAGAAGGAGGCAGAGAGAAATGAGTCAAATGTAGACGTAGGGAGGTTGAAATCCCCCAGAACTGTGAGGGGTGAGCCATCCTCAGGAAAGGAACTTATCAAGGCGTCAAGCTCATTGATGAACTCTCCAAGGGAACCTGGAGGGCGATAGATGACAAGGATATTAAGCTTAAATGGGCTAGTGACTGTGACAGCATGGAATTCAAATGAGGAGATATACAGATGGGTCAGGGGAAAAATTGAGAATGTCCACTTGGGAGAGATGAGGATTCCTGTGCCACCACCCTGCTGACCAGATGCTCTCGGGGTATGCGAGAACACATGGGCAGACGAGGAGAGAGCAGCAGGAGTAGCAGTGTTTTCAGTGGTAATCCATGTTTCCGTCAGCGCCAAGAAGTCGAGGGACTGGAGGGTAGCATAGGCTGAGATGAACTCTGCCTTGTTGGCAGCAGAACGGCAGTTCCAGAGGCTGCCTGAGACCTGGAACTCCACGTGGGTCGTGCGTGCAGGGACCACCAGGTTAGAGAGGCAGCAGCCACGCGGTGTGAGGCGTTTGTGTAGCCTGTGCGGAGAGGAGAGAACAGGGATAGGCAGAGGCATAGTTGACAGGCTGCAGCAGATGGCTACAATAATGCAGAGGAGATCGGAATGAAATGAACTAAACATCTGGGAAAGGAGAGAGCAGGGCCTCCCTCAACACAACTCCCAAATATAACTCTCCCAACTTCCACCTCAGAAACTACAATTGTTGTAAACTACAGCGGTTCAATGTTTTCTAGGAATAGACTAACTTAGTTTATACAGCTAGCTAACTAGGTGCAGTATTATTCCGTGAAAAACTTCCGGGCACCTCGTCATAAGACGCCACAGCCAGCTAGCATGCCGGTCTCCAACAACACGGTTTAGCGCCAATACTTGGCCACAACAAACCACCAGTGTATTAACACGCAAGCAGATCGTTCGTGTCCGTGTCTAACGTTGTGGGTTAGTCCCGACAGCTTGAGCGAGTCCGTCGTCAACTTATTCAGCCAGTTAGTTAGCTAGAATAGTTAGCAAACTAGCTAGCCATTGCTTTCAGACAAAGAAGAACCCCTCCTTTCACGGCACGAACACACAGAGAGAGCCAAACTAACGTTAACTAGTCACCCATGTACCGAATTCCTTGAACGACTCGGGCTATCAATATGTAAAAAACAAAACACAAGTGTAGGTTATGACTTACCCCTAGCAGCTACTGTTAGCTAGCCAAGTGCAAAGCTAGCCACTGAATTGACTCAGCCAGTTCGCGTCTGTTCGCTCGGTCGTTCCAGCTATTGTTTACTATTAGCTATCCAGACAAGATCAAACAGTCAGGTAAACCCAATGTCCATCTATGAGACTGTCAATGATCTGGCTATCCCAAGATTGAATGAGGTAAGATATAAATAGTCATAATGTTAAAATGTCTGTGATTGAATGGAAGACTATGTAGTCTACTTTGAAAATAGTCTATACATTTCTTGATGCTGAAACAGTTTTTTCTTGATTATCTGTCACATGTAGTCGCAGACTGTGTATGACAAGATCGCATTTGGACGCCCAGAGCCCCCCACCTCTCCCTACCAGAAAGTACTGTGAGCTGAACAGGATGTGGTCAAAGACTGGGCCTTTCATAGATATAGAAGCCTCTGCATCCTCTGCATCTTACACGTGTATATTCTGTAGTTAGGCCAAGATGTTACTGGTTAATTTCATCACGACCTACACTATTTGCTTACTTTTCATGATTGTAATCTTCTCCCTTTGTTGATTCTGATATATACAGTGTATCATAAAGCCTTATGTCTTTCTTTGAGGGCCTAGTTACAATTAGGAGATTCTGAAACGTGTAATTGGCAGTAGTAGACGTGGTGATCAAAAGTGATCATATGTTGGATTTCTATTTTATTGATTAAAGAGGAGAGTTGTAGATAATAGAAATACATTGATTTGTGAGAATGATTTATGCAGGGGAGTAGAAAGTGTACTCTTTTGCATTAGGATTATGTACTTGCCAGGCATCAATTAGGTTGTAATCAGAGAGTATATGCTGGTGAGCCTTGGTTGCGTGTGGATTGTTGTTGGTCTTATTTGATTTGTCCACATGTCCAAAATGGCATTCATGTCTGTCCCAATAACCAGATGGTATTCAGATAATAAAAATAAAAAGCTGTTCACAGAATTAAAAAAATATTCTACCTTTTTGCATACCTTGAGTGCCTTGTATTTAGAGTGCATTGTAGTTACCTCCCATGACTGTATTTGTTAGTCACAGAGACATGGTTTTTGTATTGAATAGTTTTCAGTACTGTAGCCTTCACCAAGTGAGTGTCTAAGTGAATATGTTATCTTTCAAATTAAACTCATTATGACAACACATTACATATATCATAAAACCTTTGAGGGCCTAGTTACACCCTAACACACTGGTCTGAAACTCCTGGTTTACAGGCCACATCAAGCCTGAGAGTCACATTATGCTGGCTTGGAATGTGAAATTCCTATTGGAATCCAGCTTGAGTTAGGATATCCAACAATTTGAACTTTTAATCACACGCAACCTGCATTCATAATGACTGTTGGGGTAGGGAAGATTGATTACTGAGCCTGCCTAAACTATATAAACTGGAACAGCCATATCAGTAATGTATGAAATAAGTCAAACTACTAACAGATTGGATTATTTTTATTGGTTGATTAATCTCATGCTACACAAACATAGATAACATACATTTTTCTAAAGTACATGCAAATACACAGGTATTGAAACAAACCATTCTGAAAATCAACCTGCAAGAGAGCATGCTGGAATAATGATCACGATAATGATAGGCGTGGTTTTGAGTTGTTTTCAGCAAACATGAATTTGTAATTTTACTTAACAAGCTTATTCAAATACAACTGACTTCAAGCAGTTTGTTGATTGAAGACACTAACACATTGGCTCAAATTCTTGTCCTTTTTAAGTCCACTCAACTTGCATAATAACGTTAATTGGTTAAGAAACGCGTATAAATGAGTCAACAGTTGAGTCATCTACTTCTGAAATTACAGCCTGATGCACTCACATCGGTAAATTCAACATAAATTCCACTGCTTTCATGTGACCCGTTAAACTCACACAGCAGATGGAAAGTGTACTGAGACAAGCCACAGTCCTATCTAGGCTACTAAAATGTTGCGGTCTGGCTTCGGTTTTTAAAGCTTGACAATAAATAACCAAAAAACTAAACCTGCAACAAAACACCATGAAAAGGAAAAACAAGTAGGCCTGTTACAGCAACATTTGAGCAGTAGCCACGACTACTCAAATACAAGACATTTTGAGTGCACCATGCAGCAATGCTGCGTTCAACTGCACAGGTGATCCATGCAGTGCAAAAAAATGAAAAACATGTTTTAAGTTTAAATGTTACAACCACCTAGCTACGTTTTTATTATTTCGAGTTATTAAATACTTTTTGATTAGGGTATCAGCATTTTGTGCACATCTGCAACCATAGCAGCAAAGGCTGGACAAATATTATTGATCTCTGTTTTAAAATGTTAAATGCAATATACAGCATCCTATGTACATAAGTGGACATTATAAAACGCCATATTTTTTCTAATAAAACAGACAGTTTGGGTTGCAGTTTTATGCATGTTTTTTTGTAAAAACAAATATAATAGCACACGAATTCTTGGTGTTTTTTTTCAATATGGCCCTTTTGTTGATTGAGTTTGACACCCTGATGTAAAGCAACACTTTATAACAAAATCTCTATGCACCATAGTGCTGTCAGTCTTCTTAAACCACATTCAGATTTGACTTCTACTGATATGAACCCATACAGAAGTGGTCCATGTCTGTACTAATATGATGACATAGAGAGAGGAAGGAATAAGAGGGCAGACCCAGTAGACTGAGGGGTTATGTTGTTGCTATGTGACCAATGACCATATTAGCTTCAATATTGTGACCCACAGGAATGTGGAGTAGTTACAGTCCTGTCCTGAAGGGGGCGATAAGAAACCCCAGATGTTTACCTTGTTTCTTCACGTAGAGTGTCTCACTCTACACTCTACAACAACAAATATAATGATTTGAAGCAAAATAACACTCTACACTTTAACCTGGAAATTCAGTTACCCAGTTACAGCTTTGAAACTCCTCCAATCTCTGGTCAGTGGTAATAAATTCCGCACAGCTCTTCCTCTGATGCACACACACACACACACAAACCACACAACACACACACACACACACACACACACACACAATAAAACACGATACGGTAAATGAACAATAACCCTCAGGCACATCACATAAACAGACAAATTGAAATACAACCATAAACAACACAATTACAAACATATCTATGTAGACAGTATCTAAGTAAACGTATTCCTCATAATTGAGGGGGTGGCAGAAGATGTCCATTTCCATTGTGGAACAACTGAGGTTAGCTGGCTAGGCTTGCCACCTGACAGCTGAGCAAAGGTTTGAGGGGAGGCCTACACTATCTATCTATCTATCTATCTATCTATCTATCTATCTATCTATCTATCTATCTATCTATCTATCTATCTATCTATCTATCTATCTATCTATCTATCTATCTATCTATCTATCTATCTATCTATCTATCTATCTATCTATCTATCTATCTATCTATCTATCTATCTATCTATCTATCTGTGCATGGTGGATGCAGCATGAAACAAACATCTACACATTCTGATATAAAACCACAAGCTCCGATCTCATCAATTCAGGTCTCTAAGGAGCGAGTGTGAGACCATGTAGCCAACCAGAAGGAGAAGTTGGTCAGAATATAAACACTTTATCAACCACTACAATTTTTTCTCACAGTCTTTTGACATTTCTCTTGAATCTTACTCTCTCTGTTTTTCTGTGTGACGGTGAAGAGGTCTGATCTAAGCAGACTGTCATCATATAGGAAGTAGAGTGGTTTGTCAGAAGGACTGTATTTGTATAGAAAGTCACTTGTCTGTGGGGACAGAATGGAGCACACCTTGCTCTGTTTGCTACCATGTACAGTGCATTCGGAAAGTATTCAGACCCCTTGACTTTTTTCACATTTTGTTACGTTACAGCCTTATTCTAAAATGTATTATATTGTGTTTTTTTCCTCATCAATACCCGACAATGACAAAGTAAAAACAGGTTTTTATAAATGTTTGCACATTTATTAATAATAAAAAACTGAAATATCACATTTACATAAGTATTCAGACCCTTTACTCAGTACTTTGTTGAAGCACCTTTGGCAGCGATTACCTCGAGTCTTCTTGGGTAAGACGCTACAAGCTAGGCACACCTGTATTTAGGAAGTTTCTCCCATTTTTCTCTGCGGATCCTCTCAAGCTCTGTCAGGTTGGATGGGGAGTGTCGCTGCACAGCTATTTTCAGGTCTCTCCAGATATATTCGATTGGGTTCAAGTCCGGCCTCTGGCTGGGCCACTCAAGGACATTCAGAGACTTGTCCTGAAGCCACTCCTGTGTTGTCTTGGTTGTGTGCTTAGGGCCGTTGTCCTGTTGGAAGGTGAACCTTCGCTCTGGAGCAGGTTTTCATCAAGGATCTCTCTGTACTTTGCTCCGTTCATCTTTCCCTCGATCCTGACTAGTCTCCCAGTCCCTGCCGCTGAAAAAAACAAACATCCCCACAGCATGATGGTGCCACTTTTCCTCCAGACGTGACACTTGGCATTCAGGCCAAAAAGTTAAATCCTGGTTTCATCAGACCAGAGAATCTTGTTTCTCATGGTCTGAGAGTCTTTAGGTGCCTTTTGACAAACTCTAAGCGGGCTGTCATGTGCCTTTTACTGAGTAGTGGCTTCCGTCTGGCCACTCTACCATAAAGGCCTGATTGGTGGACTGCTGCAGAGATGGCTGTCCTTCTAGAAGGTTCTCCCATCTCCACAGAGGAACTCTGGAGTGCTGTCAGAGTGAACATTGAGTTCTTGGTCACCTCCCTGACCAAGGCCTTTGTCCCCCGATTGCTCAGTTTGGCCAGGCGGCCAGCTCTAGGAAGAGTCTTGGTGGCTCCAAACTTATTCAATTTAAGAATGATGGAGGCCACAGTGTTCTTGGGGACCTTCAATGATGCAGAAATGTTTTGGTACCCTTCTCCAGATCTGTGCCTTGACGCAATCCTGTCTTGGAGCTCCACGGACAATTCCTTCGACCTCATGGCTTGTTTTGCTCTGACATGCACTGTCAACACTGGGACCTTATATAGACAGGTGTGTGCCTTTCCAAATCATGTACAATCAATTGAATTTACAACAGGTGGACTCCAATCAAGTTGTACTAACATCTCAAGGATGATCAACGGAAACAGCATGCACCTGAGCTCAATTTCAAGTCTCATAGCAAAAGGTCTGAATACTTATGTAAATAAAATATTTCTGTTTTTATATTTAATACATTTGCAAAAATGTCTAAACCTGTTTTCACTTTGTTATTATGGGGCATTGTGTGTAGATTGATGAGGATTTATTTTCATTCATTTTAGAATAAATAAACTGAGTTACTGTGTTTGTTTATGAACACTAATTACCTGATTTACTAAGCCTTTAAGAGAAAAAGGACTAAGACATAGTTTTTTGTCCATTGTTGGGAAAACAGTGTAAAAGGAAGTTGCCACAAGTATGGTTTAGATATGGAGTAAGAATGTGACCACCCTACATTGATGTTGTATCTCTGTGAGAACCTGAGCTTGTTTAGCCGATGCCATGCAGACATGGTTAGTGTGGTGGTGTGCATTTAGCCAGGTCATCACTCAGGAACTAAAGATTGACACTAACTCAGTGCTTGCAAAATGTGCTGTCAATGACAATGAATACAAAATGCAATATTTGTTGGATGTGTTATAGCATCAAGTTGTGGTTATTGTAAATGGTTGAGGGTTCCTTTGCTACAGTTATAGTAAACAGTGTAAAGAGATGAATGAGTGGTGTTTTGGTGTTTTTGGTCTCTGTACTCTCTCTGTGTGCAGAACATGGGAAGTCAGTGGCCATTTAAAGTTGCAGTCGTAATTCAAACTACCACAAAAACCTCACAATGCCACTTGTTGTAGTATACAGCTAAGGGATGGGTCTAAGGAAATTCATTCATCTACATTGTTTGCAATAATTGTCATAATATAAACGTATATTTTGGGATATTATGGAATGAGACTTGAATTTCTGTAATTAATTTAGTAGTGTAGAAATCTATGTAAAACGTAGATTGCAACTTTAAAATAAAGTACAGGATGGATTTGATAAACAGTTACATGAATATAGCATGTTGTTATTTATTTCAAGCTAATATTGGAGCAATGTGACTTTCCTTGTTCTAGTGCTGAGTACACACATCTACTCTGGACACTGAAGATGATGATGATAGATACAGTGGGGAAAAAAAGTATTTAGTCAGCCACCAATTGTGCAAGTTCTCCCACTTAAAAATATGAGAGAGGCCTGTAATTTTCATCATAGGTACACGTCAACTATGACAGACAAATTGCGGAAAAAAAATCCTGAAAATCACATTCTAGTATTTTTAATGAATTTATTTGCAAATTATGGTGGAAAATAAGTATTTGGTCACCTACAAACAAGCAAGATTTCACCAGGCTGGGAAGACTGAATCTGCAATAGGTAAGCAGCTTGGTTTGAATAAATCAACTGTGGGAGCAATTATTAGGAAATGGAAGACATACAAGACCACTGATAATCTCCCTCGATCTGGGGCTCCAAGCAAGATCTCACCCCGTGGGGTCAAAATGATCACAAGAACGGTGAGCAAAAATCCCTGAACCACACGGGGGGACCTAGTGAATGACCTGCAGAGAGCTGGGACCAAAGTAACAAAGCCTACCATCAGTAACACACTACGCCGCCAGGGACTCAAATCCTGCAGAGCCAGACATGTCCCCCTGCTTAAGCCAGTACATGTCCAGGCCCGTCTGAAGTTTGCTAGAGTGCATTTGGATGATCCAGAAGAGGATTGGGAGAATGTCATATGGTCAGATGAAACCAAAATAGAACTTTTTGGTAAAAACTCAACTCGTCGTGTTTGGAGGACAAAGAATGCTGAGTTGCATCCAAAGAACACCATACCTACTGTGAAGCATGGGGGTGGAAACATCATGCTTTGGAGCTGTTTTTCTGCAAAGGGACCAGGACGACTGATCCGTGTAAAGGAAAGAATGAATGGGGCCATGTATCGTGAGATTTTGAGTGAAAATCTCCTTCCATCAGCTAGGGCATTGAAAATGAAACGTGGCTGGGTCTTTCAGCATGACAATGATCCCAAACACACCGCCCGGGCAACGAAGGAGTGGCTTCGTAAGAAGCATTTCAAGGTCCTGGAGTGGCCTAGCCAGTCTCCAGATCTCAACCCCATAGAAAATCTTTGGAGGGAGTTGAAAGTCCGTGTTGCCCAGCGACAGCCCCAAAACATCACTGCTCTAGAGGAGATCTGCATGGAGGAATGGGCCAAAATACCAGCAACAGTGTGTGAAAACCTTGTGAAGACTTACAGAAAACGGTTGACCTGTGTCATTGCCAACAAAGGGTATATAACAAAGTATTGAGAAACTTTTGTTATTGACCAAATACTTATTTTCCACCATAATTTGCAAATAAATTCATAAAAAATCCTACAATGTGATTTTCTGGATTTTTTTTCCTCATTTTGTCTGTCATAGTTGACGTGTACCTATGATGAAAATTACTGGCCTCTCTCATCTTTTTAAGTGGGAGAACTTGCACAATTGGTGGCTGACTAAATACTTTTTTTCCCCACTGTATTTGTACACTTGATCAAGCCTTCATCTCTTAATGCTTTATCATATTTCTTTGTTTGTGATTTTTAAAGCTGCTTTTAGATAGACATATTTTGTGTTTTGAGTGTCTCAAAATAACATGTGTAAAGCAATTGTATCATGCCAGTTTTTATTTTATGCAGGAGTGGCAAAGACTGTTCTGACCATACACCCCAAATCCTCCCAGATATTCAGTGGAGAGTCTGTCACTCTCAGATGTAACATACAGAGGGGAGAAGTCACTGACTGGAAATACTCAGTAGGAAGCATGAATATGAGATCAGTGAGGTTAAGATTTCAGACAGTGGTGACTACTGGTGTCTGGGTACATATATTGATCAGAAGAAGCATTCTAAGTTTAGTGATGCAGTCAGACTGACGGTGACAGGTAAGTCATCTTAACTCTCATTCACAACAGTGCCTCCATTCCCATAAACACTTGACATTTGGCCCCATTTTAAGGATGCTATTTAGTCGTTTTAAAAAGGTCTGTCTACCATTGCTGTTCAGATTCCTCCATTAATTAATTATCATTTAATTTGATGATTGAAGAAATATGATGTATGGTACTAAGATCATACTTTTAACTGATTGGTACACTAATTTCATTAGTCTTCATTTAACTGAATAAATAAATTATATATATATATATATATATACAGTGGGGAGAACAAGTATTTGATACACTGCCGATTTTGCAGGTTTTCCTACTTAAAAAGCATGTAGAGATCTGTAATTTTTTATCATAGGTACACTTCAACTGTGACAGACGGAATCTAAAACAAAAATCCAGAAAATCACATTGTATGATTTTTAAGTAATTAATTTGCATTTTATTGCATTACATAAGTATTTGATACATCAGAAAAGCAGAACTTAATATTTGGTACAGAAACCTTTGTTTGCAATTACAGAGATCATACGTTTCCTGTAGTTCTTGACCAGGTTTGCACACACTGCAGCAGGGATTTTGGCCTACTCCTCCATACAGACCTTTTCCAGATCTTTCAGGTTTCGGGGCTGTCGCTGGGCAATACAGACTTTCAGCTCCCTCCAAAGATTTTCTATTGGGTTCAGGTCTGGAGACTGGCTAGGCCACTCCAGGACCTTGAGATGGTTCTTACGGAGCCACTCCTTAGTTGCCCTGGCTGTGTGTTTCGGGTCGTTGTCATGCTGGAAGACCCAGCCACGACCCATCTTCAATGCTCTTACTGAGGGAAGGAGGTTGTTGGCCAAGATCTTGCGATACATGGCCCCATCCATCCTCCCCTCAATACGGTGCAGTCGTCCTGTCCCCTTTGCAGAAAAGCATCCCCAAAGAATGATGTTTCCACCTCCATGCTTCACGGTTGGGATGGTGTTCTTGGGGTTGTACTCATCCTTCTTCTTCCTCCAAACACGGCGAGTGGAGTTTAGACCAAAAAGCTCTATTTTTGTCTCATCAGACCACATGACCTTCTCCCATTCCTCCTCTGGATCATCCAGATTGTCATTGGCAACGGGCCTGGACATGCGCTGGCTTGAGCAGGGGGACCTTGTGTGCGCTGCAGGATTTTAATCCATGACGGCGTAGTGTGTTACTAATGGTTTTCTTTGAGACTGTGGTCCCAGCTCTCTTCACGTCATTGACCATGTCCTGCCGTGTAGTTCTGGGCTGATCCCTCACCTTCCTCATTGTCACGATCGTCAAAAGGATTGGACCAATGCGCAGCGTGGAATGCGAACATCTTTTATTAATATTCACCACACGAACAAAAACAACAAAACGATACGTGAAGTCCTTGGGTACATACACAAACCAACACGGAACAAGATCCCACAATACACTAGTGCCAAACGGCTGCCTAAGTATGGCCCCAATCAGAGACAACAAGCAACAGCTGATTCTCGTTGCCTCTGATTGAGAACCACCCCGGCCAACATAGATACACATGAACTAGATCCTAACATAGAAACACAAACACATAGAATCTACACACCCTGGCTCAACATATAAGAGTCCCAGAGCCAGGGTGTGACACTCATGATCATTGATGCCCCACGAGGTGAGATCTTGCATGGAGCCCCAGACCGAGGATGATTGACCGTCATTCCATTTTCTAATAATTGCGCCAACAGTTGTTGCCTTCTCACCAAGCTGCTTGCCTATTGTCCGGTAGCCCATCCCAGCCTTGTGCAGGCCTACAATTTTATCCCTGATGTCCTTACACAGCTCTCTGGTCTTGGCCATTGTGGAGAGGTTGGAGTGTGTTTGATTGAGTGTGTGGACAGGTGTCTTTTATACAGGTAACAAGTTCAAACAGGTGCAGTTAATAAAGGTAATGAGTGGAGAACAGGAGGGCTTCTTAAGGAAAAACTAACAGGTCTGTGAGAGCCGGAATTCTTACTGGTTGGTAGGTGATCAAATACTTATGTCATGCAATAAAATGCAAATGAATTACTTAAAAATCATACAATGTACAATGTGATTTTCTGGATAGAAATTACAGACCTCTAAATGCTTTGTAAGTAGGAAAACCTGCAAAATCGGCAGTGTATCAAATACTTGTTCTCCCCACTGTATGTATATATATATATATATATATATATATATATATATATATATATATATATATATATATTTTACCAAGCATGTATCCTGATACGTTGATATTCTGCTTTCTGTTTTCTTAGCTGTTCCTGGAACTACACTGACCGTAACACCAAACCCTGTGTACACTGGAGAGACAGTAACTCTGACGTGTGTGGATGTTTTTAATTATATTTGTGGGGACCAGAAGTCCCCACAAGAATAGTAAACCAAAAAAAATTATCTACTGAGGACATTTTGTTGGTCCCCACATGGTTAAATGCTATTTATAGGGGGTTTAGGTTTAAGGTTAGAATTAGTGTTCGGGTTAGAATTAGGTTCGTTTTAGGGTTAGGGTTAGGAGCTAGGGTTAGATTTAGGGTTAGGGTTAAGGTTAGGTATTTTGGGTTAATGTTAGGGTTAGGGATTAGCAAAATAGGATTTTGAATGGGACTGAATTGTATCTCCCCACAAGGTTAGCTGAGCAAGACTGTGTGTGTGTGTGTGTGTGTGTGCGTGTGTGTGTGTCTGCGTAGACATGACTGTATATGTCAGTATTCTGATGACTATATCTTGGTAAGTCAGACAGTTCTGACTGCATACTGTACGTTCAGAAATGACAACTTATGATATGGTCATGTTGTGATGTAAATGCTGATCAACATTATTTTACATTCTAAGGTGTGTGATAATATTTATTTTCTGTGTTGTGTCTGTGCAGAGAGACCTGTGTCTGTTCTGACCCTCCAACCCAACTGGCCCCAGGTATTCAGTGGAGAGACTGTAACTCTCAGATGTGACTTACAGGGAAGAGAAGAGATTGAGTATGGTTTTTGTAACAGTGGGAAGTCGGTCTACGCGAATACAGAGCCTGAGTCCAGAATCAGTCCTGCAAAGAATGGTCTATATATGTCACGTACATTAATGACCGGGACGGACCAAGGTGCAGCGTGAAAGGCGTAAATGTTTATTGAAGAATAAACACACGACACAGTAACCAAAATAACAAAACTTAACCGTGACGGTCCAAAGGCTAACACAGGAACACAACAAAAACCCACAACACAGGCAGGAAAACTGGCTGCCTAAGTATGATCCCCAATCAGAGACAACGAGCGACCGCTGCCTCTGATTGGGAACCACACCCGGCCAAACATAGAAATACAAACCTAGAATATATTCACACCCTGACCTAACTAGCTAGAGTTCTATAGGCCAGGGCGTGACAATATACCTGTGAAGGTCTTCAGAAAAGCAATGGCTTAAAACACTCCGAGTCAAGTAATGCTCTACAGTTGACCATGTTAGGTAAGTCTGTTTTTATGGGATTGCAAGAGAAAGAGACAGAATGGTGAGAAAAATACAAAAGGGATGAGGTCAAATTGCAGACAGTGAGATCAATGATGGAACTAAACTATAGTTTGATTTTGGTGTAATGTACAATACCATGATAACAAAATGGGTAAACATTTTAAACTAAAATGATTTAATTAAAGAACAAACATTTTAATTGTGTCATATCCTTTATAACAGATAAACCCCGAGCTGTCCTGAGTGTCTCTCCTCAGTGGCTGAACCCTGGAGACTCAGTTACTCTGAGCTGTGGGGTTAAAGAGTCATCTACAGGCTGGAGGTTCTTCTGGTACCGAACTGTTCCCTACAGAGCTGGGTTACCCTCCCTATTGGACAGGTCCTACTCTGTAGAGCCTCTATCTGGCAATGGGACTACTGAAGACTCCTACACTCTGATCCCTGCTGGTCCTAATCACACAGGAGGATATGTGTGTAGAGCTGGGAGAGGAGACCCAGTCTATGACACACTCTACAGTGAACCTCAGTTTCTCTGGTCAGGAGGTAACTAACTGCATTGAAACTGCATTTAACCACATTTAAGTCATCCTCATGTGTATATATAACTATAAGTTTGAGTCTTTCTCTTTGTTTCAGACCTGCATCCTTCAGTGTCTCTCAGAATAAGACCCAACAGAACTCAACACTTTACATCAAAGTCTCTCTCACTGAGCTGTAAGGAGAAGGGGAACTCTACTGGATGGAGACTGAAGAGATACAGAGAGAGAGGAGTGGAGACAGGGTGTGGCTCTAACTGGGGATCAATAGCAGGGTCCACATGTACCATCAGGTTCACACTTGAAAAGGACAGTGGAGTGTACTGGTGTGAGTCTGGATCAGGAGAGTACAGTAATGCTGTCAACATCACAGTGGATGGTACGTCTATTGTACAACATTCACTAAAAAAAAATACATTTCAATGTATGATAATGATGTTCAATTCTGAAACTGAATGAATGTATTTCATATAAAATACAAGCTCATAAGACGTTAATATATTGTGAGTGATTACTCCTGACTTACAGTTTTATTGATATATTATGTTACACAGCTGGTGCTGTGATCCTGGAGAGCCCTGCCTATCCCATGACTGAGGGAGACTATGTGACTCTGCTCTGTACAGATAGATATCAGGAAACAAACCCAAACCCCAAAGTTGATTTCAACAAAGATGGAGAACTCATCAGGAATGAGACCACAGGAGAGATGACCATCCCTGCAGTATCCAAGTCAGATGAAGGCTTCTATAAGTGTAAATCGAATGAAGGAGAATGACCAGAGAGCTGGGTGACAGTGAGAGGTGAGAAGAGCAGTGTGTGTGTGTGTGTGTGTGTGTGTGTGTGTGTGTGTGTGTGTGTTGATGGTAAAACATATGTTTTGATAGTCCCTCCAGGTTATATTGTCTCCATCTCTCTGCTGTCCAGGCTGCTGTGTGGTCTACTGGTGGTGTCTCCCTTTCTACTGGTGTCTATCATGCTGATGGTGAAATGCTGCAGGGCTCAAGGTGACCACTTTATTTCAGTGTGTATCTACAAGAAGCTTATCCAGCTTGATATTTTCCTTCTTTATGTCATGCTCTTGTATTACTGTTATCAAGTAATGTTGACTCAAGTGGTTCATTTCAAATGTAAATAGACAAAGTGCCCAGTGGCAGCTATTTCTGTTAAATGTCTTCTACGGAAATGTTCTTCTCCCAGAAAAGGCAAACAAACATTTTCATTACTTCTGAAGGATTACATTTTAGTGCTGTGCAGTCGAACGAGCATTTGAATCAGTTTAACTCTAATGCTACTCTCCGTCCGTTATATTCCTATAGGCATGTGTTCAACAACCAAATCTCCTCAAGATGAGTTACGATCTGATGATATCATCGAACAGGCCGAATCATCCGTGTGATCATTACAGTATGAACTTTAAGCTGAATGACCATTTTTATGATTTTAAAGTTTTTGCCATTGCCTTGCCATTGTTTTATGATAGCGTTTACTGAGTCAAATATCATTTAATGAAATTGTACAAATACTAAATGCTATGATTTAGCAAGTTGACGTTTTCAGCTTTTGGGATCTTGTATGCTTTGTTATTGTTGATTGTTGTTAATATTCTTGAAATATTACACTTACCCCTCTTTGATTTCAGTTTGTTGATTGAAAAAGAGTGTAGTGCCTGTTTTGTTTAAAAGTAGAATTTGTTGTATTTTTTAAATAAGTTGTATTTTAGATAATGTCATGCTTTTTACATGCAGGTGCATATATGCTGTATGTGAATATTTTCTGGGACTAAAGGTGGGTTTATACTTGGTTGGCCGACCTACTATAACAACTTTAACAGTTATGTTGGAACATGTATAGTTTGTTTTTAACTCAATTAATGCTTATTTTCATTTAAATGTTTCATACTTTCCACTTCTATGTCTATATAAAATGTTATTTATTCAGTAGTCGTTATAGGAGCCAGATGAGTGTTCCACTATTGAACTTGAATAAAGAGGGTGTGCATTGTCTTACATCAGATAGCACGACGATTCTGCCTGACGAGAGTCACATAGGAGTGACGCCACCTGACGTAAGACAATGGAGGTTGTGTTGCATTTTATATTTTGTATTAATTCTCATTTGTCAAATAAAAAGTGATGATTCCCCACATCATTGTATTGCTTTGAAATATAATTTAATTTAAGGACATATTCCTTTTACTCTCTGTATTGCTGAGTTGAAACAATGCATTTACATCTTGAACATTCCTATACATTTCTTATTATGTAAAGCAACACTTTTTAACAAAATCTCTATACACCATAGTGCTGTCAGTCTTCTTAAACCACATTCAGATTTGACTTCTACTGATATGAACCCATACAGAAGTGGTCCATGTCTGTACTAATATGATGACATAGAGAGAGGAAGGAATAAGAGGGCAGATCCAGTAGACTGAGGGGTTATGTTGTTGCTATGTGACCAATGACCATATTAGTTTCTATATTGTGGTCCACAAGGATTTGGAGTAGTTACAGGCCTGTCCTAAAGGGGGCGATAAGAAACCCCAGATGTTGACATTAGTATACCCACTAAAGGTTAAGTCTCTAACTGCTTTCACCTGTAACCTTTCTCTCCACATGTTTGTTTCTTCACACATGTTGTACGTGTCCCACACTCTACACTCTACAACATATTTTTAGAGGTAAATAGTTGACAAAAATGGATTAATGTATTCAACATGTAATGATGTGAAGCAAAATGAAACTATTCACTTTAACCTGGAAATCCAGTTTACCAGCTACAGCTTTTAAACTCTTTCCATCTCTGGTCTGTGGTAATAAATTCGCCTTAGCTCTGCCTCTGATGTACACACACACACACACACAAACCACACAACACACACACACAGACAAAAAAACAAGATACAGTACATGAACAATAACCCTCAGGCACTTCACATAAACAGACAAATTGAAATACAACCATAAACAACACAATAACAAACATATCTATGTAGACAGTGTCTAACTAAACGAATTCCTCATAATTGAGGGAGTGGCAGAAGATGTCTATTTCCATTGTGGAACAACTGAGGTTAGCTGGCTAGGCTTGCCACCTGACAGCTGAGCAAAGGTTTGAGGGGAGGCCTACACTATCTATCTATCTATCTATCTATCTATCTATCTATCTATCTATCTATCTATCTATCTATCTATCTATCTATCTATCTATCTATCTATCTATCTATCTATCTATCTATCTATCTATCTATCTATCTATCTATCTATCTATCTATCTATCTATCTATCTATCTATCTATCTATCTATCTATCTATCTATCTATCTATCTATCTATCTGTGCATGGTGCAGCATAAAACAAACATCTACACATTCTGATATAAAACCACAAGCTCTGATCTCATCAATTCAGGTCTCTAAGGAGCGAGTGTGAGACCATGTAGCCAACCATAAGGAGAAGTTGGTCAGAATATAAACACGCTATCAACTGCTACTATTTTTTCTCACAGTCTTTTGACATTTCTCTTGAATCTTTCTCTCTCTGTTTTTCTGTGTGACGGTGAAGAGGTGTGATCTAAGCAGACTGTAGAGTGGTTTGTCAGAAGGACTGTAGTTGTATAGAAAGTCAATTGTCTGTGGGGACAGAATGGAGCACACCTTGCTCTGTTTGCTACTATGTACAGCGCATTCGGAAAGTATTCGTACCCCTTGACTTTTTCATATTTTGTTACGTTAAAGCCTTATTCTAAAATGTATTATATTGTTGTTTTTTCCTCATCAATACCCCTTAATGACAAAGCAAAAACAGGTTTAGACACATAAAAAACTGAAATATCACATTTACATAAGTATTCAGACCCTTTACTCAGTACTTTGCTGAATCACCTTTGGCAGCGATTACAGCCTCGAGTCTTCTTGGGTAAGACGCTACAAGCTTGGCACACCTGTATTTGGGGAGTTTTTACCATTTTTCTCTGCGGATCTTCTCTAGCTCTGTCAGGTTGGATGGGGAGCGTCGCTGCACAGCTATTTTCAGGTCTCTCCAGATAAGTTTGATCGGGTTCAAGTCCGGGCTCTGGCTGGGCCACTCAAGGACATTCAGAGACTTGTCCTGAAGCCACCCCTGCGTTGTCTTGGTTGTGTGCTTAGGGTCGTTGTCCTGTTGGAAGGTGAACCTTCGCAGGTTTTCAACAAGGATCTCTCAGTACTTTTCTCCGATCATCTTTCACTCAATCCTGACTAGTCTCCCAGTCCCTGCCGCTGAAAAACATCCCCACAGCATGATGCTGCAACCACCATGCTTCACCGTAGGGATGGTGCCACTTTTCCTCCAGACATGACACTTGGAATTCAGGCCAAAAAGTTCAATCTTGGTTTCATCAGACCAGAGAATCTTGTTTCTCACGGTCTGAGAGTCTTTAGGTGCCTTTTGGCAAACTCTAAGCTGGCTGTCATGTGCCTTTTACTGAGGAGAGGCTTCCGTCTGGCCACTACCATAAAGGCCTGATTGGTGGAGTGCTGTCAGAGTGACCATTGGGTTCTTGGTCTCCTCCCTGACCAAGGCTTTTGTCCCGCGATTGCTCAGTTTGGCCGGGCGGCAAGCGCTAGGAAGAGTCTTGGTGGCTCCAAACTTATTCCATTTAAGAATGATGGAGGCCAAAGTGTTTTTGGGGACCTTCAATGCTGCAGAAATGTTTTGGTACCCTTCCACAGATCTGTGCCTCAACGCAATCCTGTCTTGGAGCTCCACGGACAATTCCTTCGACCTCATGGCTTGTTTTGCTCTGACATGCAGTGTCAACTCTGGGACCTTATATAGACAGGTGTGTGCCTTTCCAAATCATGTCCAATCAATTGAATTTACCACAGGTGGACTCCAATCAAGTTGTACAAACATCTCAAGGATAATCAATGGAAACAGGATGCACCTGAGCTCAATTTCGAGTCTCATAGCAAAGGGTCTGAATACTTATGTAAATAAAGTATTAATGTTTATGTTTATTTTTAATACATTTGCAAAAATATCTAAACCTGTTTTCACTTTTTCATTATGGGGTATTATGTATAGATTGATGAGGATTATTATTTTTTCATCAATTTTAGAATAAATTAACGGAGTTAGTGTGTTTGTTTATGAACACTAATTACCTGATTTACTAAGCCTTTAAGAGAAAAAGGAATAAGACATTGTTTTCTGTCCCTTGTTGAGAAAACAGTGTAAAAGGAAGTTGCCGCAAGTATGGTTTAGATATGAAGTAAGAATGTGACCACCCTACATTGATGTTGTATCTCTGTGAGAACCTGAGCTTGTTTAGCCGATGCAATGCAGACATGGTTAGTGTGGTGGTGTGTATTTAACCAGGTCATCACTCAGTAACTAAAAATTGACGCTAACTCAGTGCTTGCAAAATGTGCTGTCAATGACAATGAATACAAAATGAAATATTTGTTGTATGTGTTGTAGTATCAAGTTCTGATTATTGTAAATGGTTGAGGCTTCCTTTGCTACAGTTATAGTAAACTATGTTAAGAGATGAATGAGTGGTGTTTTGGTGTTTTTGGTCTCTGTACTCTCTCTGTGTGCAGAACATGGGAAGTCAGTGGCCATTTAAAGCTGCAGTCCGTAATTCAAACTACCACAAAAAGCTCACAATGCCACTTGTTGTAGTATACGGCTGAGGGATGGGTCTAAGGAAATTCATTCATCTACATTGTTTACAATAATTGTCATAGAATAACTGTATATTTTGGGTTATGATGGAATAAGTGTAATTTCTGTAATTCATTTAGTAGTGTAGAAATCTATGTAGAAAATGCAGATTGCATCTTTAAAATAAAGTACAGGATGGATTTGGTCATCAGTAACATGAATATGGCATGTTGTTATTTATTTCAAGCTAATATTGGAGCAATGTGACTTTTTTTGTTGTAGTGCTGAGTACACACATCTACTCTGGACACTCTGAAGATGATGATGGTAGATATCTGTACACTTGATCAAGTCTTCATCTCTTAATGCTTCATCATATTTCTTTGTTTGTGATTTTTAAAGCTGCTTTTGGATAGACATATTTTGTGTTTTGAGTGTCTCAAAATAACATGTGTAAAGCAATTGTATCATGCCAGTTTTTATTTTGTGCAGGACAGGCAAAGGCTGTTCTGACCATACACCCCAAATCTTCCCAGATTTTCAGTAGAGAGTCTGTCACTCTCAGATGTAACATACAGAGAGGAGAAGTCCCTGACTGGGAATACACATGGCGCAAGGATGTCATAGACTCCCTCAGTAGGAAGCATGAATATGAGATCAGTGAGGTTAAGATTTCAGACGGTGGTGACTACTGGTGTCTGGGTACACATATTGATCAGAGGAAGCATTCTAAGTGGAGTGATGCAGTCAGACTGACGGTGACAGGTAAGTCATCTTATCTCTCGTTCAGAACAGTGCCTCCATGCCCATAAACACTTGACATTGGGCCCCATTTTAAGGAGGCTATTTAGTCGTTTTAAAAAGGTCTACCATTGTTGTTCAGATTCCTCCATTAATTCATTCTCATTTCATGTAATAATTGAAGAAATATGGTGTACGGTACTAAGATAGTACTTTTTGTCACGACTTCCGGCGATGTTGGTGCCTCTCCTTGTGCAGGAGGCTATCAGCGGTCGTCGTCACCGGCATTCTAGCTGCCACTGTTCCTTTTTCTATGTTTTTGTCTTGATTGTACACACCTGGTTCCCATCACGTTGTGGTTATTTCCCTATTTAACCCTCTGGTTCCCTCATGGTTTTGTGCGTGATTGTTCTTTGTTTGGTGTTGTATAATGCTGTGAGCTGTTTTATTTTCCTGCATGGAAATTAGATTTGTTGTTTTCCTAGTAAAGTTAATTATTTACTCAGTTCTGTGTCCTTCGCTTGACTCCGTCCTACCGCTGCACACTGACACCTGACAGAATCACGCACCACCTATGGAGTCAGCAGGTGCACCCAGTCCTCCGGTACCGGTGGAGGAGCGCGTCCAGCAGCACGCGACTATGCTCCACAATCTGCGCACAGCAATGGATCGCGTGCTGCACACCATGGAGCGATGGGAGAGAGAGCGTTTTTCCACACCCCCATCAACTTCACCTCAACCCCCACCGCAGTCCACCCCTCCGTCACCTGGAACCAGTGGGATTCGGCTCTCGCACCCGAAGGCCTATGATGGGACGGCTGCCGGGTGCCAGGGGTTCCTGCTCCAGGTGGAGCTCTACCTGGTGACCATCCACCCGGCTCCCTCGGGATATGAGAGAGTGTCTGCCCTCATCTCCTGTTTGTCGGGGAAAGCGCTGGAATGGGCCAACGCCGAATGCGGAGAGATAGACGCTACGTTGGTCCGTTACGAGGATTTCACCCGACGCTTCCGGGCGGTTTTCGATCATCCGCCTGAGGGGAGAGCGGCGGGGGAACGCTTGGTCCATCTCAGACAGGGGAAGAGGAGCGCACAGGACTTCGCACTGGACTTCAGGACCTTGGCTGCCAGCGCGGGATGGAATGAGAGGGCCCTGATCGACCATTACCGGTGAAATCTACGGGAGGACATCCGTCGGGATCTGGCCTGCAGGGACACCATCCTTAACCTCGACCAGCTGGTGGATTAATCCATCTGGCTGGATAACCTGTTGACCACCCGCGAACGCTCAGATTGGGTTCCGTCCGTTACATCCCCCAGCACTTCAGAGTCTATACCTATGGAGCTTGGAAGTGCTGCTCTTAGGGTGACCAAAGGGGGGGCCCTTTCCTTCACCACCTGTGGCCACAGAGGGCACACTGCTGGTCGGTGCTGGGGAGGTTCCGCAGGGAGTCGAGGCAGCAGGCAGGGCACTGGTGGATCATCCCAGGTGAGTAGGCACCCGACTCACCCAGAGCTCCCTGTTGCGCATATGTATGTCTGTGTAAAGTTTCCTGAGTTTTCCCCGCATTCCAAGCATAAGGCGCTAGTAGATTCAGGCGCAGCTGGGAACTTTATTGACCGTGCATTTGCACTTAGATTAGGATTCCCTATTGTTCCTGTTGATGTGCCCTTCCCTGTACATGCCTTAGATAGTCGTCCTTTAGGATCGACGCAGCACTTCCCAGGAGTCACGTGTATCCTCTGTCACAGGAGGAGACGGCGGCTATGGAAACATATGTCTCCGAATCTCTAGGACAGGGATACATTCGGCCTTCCACTTCACCTGCCTCCTCAAGTTTGTTTTTTGTGAAGAAGAAGGATGGAGGATTACGCCCGTGCATTGACTATCGGGGTTTCAATCAGATCACGGTGAAGTACAGTTACCCGTTGCCTCTCATAGCCAGTGTCAACGAGTCATTGCACAGGGCGCACTTCTTCACAAAATTGGATCTCAGGAGCGCGTACAACCTGGTGCATATCCGGGAGGGGGATGAGTGGAAGACTGCATTTAGTACCACCTCTGGGCACTATGAGTACCTCGTCATGCCGTACGGGTTGACGAATGCTCCATCAGTCTTCCAATCCTTTGTAGACGAGATCTTCAGGGACCTGCACGGGCAGGGTGTAGTGGTGTATATAGATGACATTCTCATATACTCCGCAACACGTGCCGAGCATTTGTCCCTGGTGCGCAAGGTGCTTGGTCGACTGTTGGAGCATGACCTGTACGTCATGGCTGAGAAATGTCTGTTCTTCCAACAGTCCGTCTTCTTCCTATGGTACCGCCTGTCCGCGTCAGGGGTGGAGATGGAAAATGACTGCATTTCAGCCGTGCGTAATTGGCCGACTCCAACCACAGTAAAGGAAGTGCAGCGGTTCTTAGGGTTTGCCAACTACTACCGGAGGTTTATCCAGGGCTTTGGTCAGGTAGCGGCTCCCATTACCTCCTTGCTGAAGGGGGGACCGGTGCGACTGCAGTGGTCAGCTGGGGCGGACAGGGCTTTTGGTCACCTGAAGGCTTTGTTTACCTCGGCTCCCGTGAAGACTCATCCGGATCCCTCCTTAGCATTCATAGTAGAGGTGGACGCGTCCGAGGCTGGGATAGGAGCTGTGCTGTCTCAGCGCTCGGGTACGCCACCAAAGCTCCGCCCCTGTGCTTTCTTTTCGAAGAAGCTCAGCCCGGCGGAGCGAAACTATGATGTGGGGGACGGGGACCTGTTAGCTGTGGTCAAGGCTCTGAAGGCGTGGATACATTGGCTTGAGGGGGCTAAACACCCTTTCCTCATTTGGACTGACCACCACAATATGGAGTACATCCGGGCGGCGAGGAGACTGAACCCTCGTCAGGCAAGGTGGGCCATGTTTTTCACCCGTTTTGTTTTCACCTTATCCTACAGACCAGGTTCCCAGAACGCTAAGGCAGATGCTCTGTCCCGGATGTATGACACAGAGGAGCGGTCCACGGATTCCACTCCCATACTTCCGGCTTCTTTCCTGGTGGCACCGGTGGTATGGGAGGTTGATGCGGACATCAGCCGGGCTTTATGTACGGAGCCCACTCCCACCCAGTGTCCAGTTGGGCGTATGTACGTTCCGTCTGATGTCCGCGATCGATTGATCTGTTGGGCTCACACGTCACCCTCCTCTGGTCATCCTGGCATCGGTCGGAGAGTGCGCTGTCTTAGTGGGAAATACTGGTGGCCCACTTTAGCTAAGGACGTGAGGGTTTATGTTTCCTCTTGCTCGGTGTGCGCTCAGTGCAAGGCACCTAGACACCTGCCCAGCGGGAAATTACAAACCCTACCCGTTCACAACAGCCGCGGTAACACCTATCGGTGGATTTTGTGATGGATCTTCCTCCATCACAAGGTAACACCACGATCCTGGTTGTTGTGGATCGGTTTTCTAAGTCCTGCCATCTCCTTCCTTTCCCTACAGACTGCGGAGGCTCTGTTTACACACGTCTTCCGGCACTACGGGGTGCATGAGGATATAGTGTCTGATCGAGGTCCCCAGTTCTCATCGAGGGTCTGGAGGGCGTTCAAGGAACCTCTGGGTGTCTCGCTCAGCCTGACCTCAGGGTTTCACCCCGAGAGTAATGGGCAGGTGGAGAGAGTAAACCAGGATGTGGGTAGGTTTCTGCGGTCCTATTGCCAGGACGGGCCGGGGGAGTGGGCGGCTTTCATCCCCTGGCTAGAGATGGCCCAAAACTCCCTCCGCCACTCCTCCACTAACCTGTCTCCGTTTCAGTGTGTACTAGGTTATCAGCAGGGCCTGGCACCATGGCATCAGAGCCAGATCGAGGCACCTGCGGTGGCAGAAAGGTTTCGGCGCTCGGAGGAGACATGGGACGCTGCCCACGTTCGCCTGCAATGGACCATCAGGCGACAGAAGCCGAGCACCGACCGCCACCGCAGTGAGGCCCCGGTGTATGCACCGGGGGACGGTTCTGGCTCTCGACCCAAAACCTGCCCCTTCGCCTGCCCTGCCGGAAGCTGGGTCCGCGGTTTGTGGGGCCATTTAAAGTCCTGAGGAGACTGAACGAGGTATGTTATAGGTTACAGCTCCCCCCTGATTACCGTATTAAACTCCTCAGGCCGGTGGTGGCTGGTCCGCTCCAGCAGTCTGAGGTTCGGGAGGTTCCTCCGCCCCCGTTGGACATCGAGGGGGCCCCGGTGTATACTGTGCGAGCCATCATGGACTCAAGACGTCGGGCGAAGGGCCTTCAGTACCTCGTGGAGTGGGAGGGGTACGGTCCGGAGGAGAGATACTGGGTGCCGATGGAGGACATCCTGGACCCTTCCTTACTGCAGGAATTTCACCGTCTCCACCCGGATCGTCCTGTGCCTCGTCCTCCGGGTCGTCCCCGAGGCCGGTGTCGGCGCACTGCTGGAGCCGCACGTCAAGAGGGGGTTACTGTCACGACTTCCGCCGAAGTTGGTGCCTCTCCTTGTGCAGGAGGCTATCAGCGGTTGTCGTCACCGGCTTTCTAGCTGCCACTGATCTACGTTTCCTTTTCTATGTTTTTGTCTTGATTGTACACACCTGGTTCCCATCACGTTATGGTTATTTCCCTATTTAACCCTCTGCTTCCCTCATGGTTTTGTGCTGTGAGCTTTTTTATTTCCCTGCATAGAAATTAGATTTGTTGTTTTCCGAGTAAAGTTAGTTATTTACTCAGTTCTGTGTCCTGCACCTGACTCCATCCTCACGCTGCACACTGACACCTGACTATTTTAACTGATTGGTACACTAATTTAATTAGTCTTCATTTAACTAAATTATATATATATATATATATATATATATATATATATATAAAGTTACCAAGCATGTATCTAGATGTTTTGATATTCTGCTTTCTGTTTTCTTAGCTGTTCCTGGAACTACACTGACCTTAATCCAAACCCTGTGTACACTGGAGAGACTGTAACTCGGACGTGTTCATTCTGGCCTTACATTTACTGGAGCTATACGTGGTTCAAAGACAACACTGAAAATCTAGTGCCCCAGTCTGACAGACACACTACAACAGGAGCCACCTTCACCATCAGTAGAGCTGCTGAGTCTGACCAGGGCCTCTACTGGTGTCAGGGAGAGATCCAGTCCAGATCCATATCATCAATCATCAGTGATCCTGTCACTGTCACTGTGATTGGTGAATAATTGTGTGTGTGTGTGGACGTGTTTAACTATAATTGTTGGGACCAGAAGTCCCAACAAGAATATTAAACCAAGAAAAATGTGATCAACTGAGGACATTTTTGTGGTCCACACATGGTCAAATGCTATTTCTAGGGGGTTTAGAGTTAAGGTTAGAATTAGTGTTAGGGTTAGAATTAGGGTTAAGGTTAGGTTTTTTGGGTTAGGGTAATGGTTAGGGTTAGGTTTAGTTTAGGGGTTAGGGAAAATAGGATTTTGAATGGGACTGTATTGAATGTCGCCACAAAGTTAGCTGCGCAAGACTGTGTGTGTGTAGACATGACTGTATATATCAGTATTCTGATGACTATATCTTGGTAAGTCAGACAGATCAGACTGCATATTGTATGTTCAGAAATGAAAACTTATGATATGGTCATGTTGTGATAAATGCTGATCAACATTATTTTACATTCTAAGGTGTATGATAATATGTATTTACTGTGGTGTGTCTGTGTAGAGAGACCTGTGGCTGTTCTGAACCTCCAACCCAACTGGCCCCAGGTATTTAGTGGAGAGACTGTCACTCTCAGATGTGACTTACAGGGAGGAGAAGAGATTGAGTTTTTAAAACAGTGTTCGGAAGTTGGTCTACGCGAATACAGAGCCTGAGTACAGAATCAGTCCTGCAAAGGTCTATATACCTGTCAAGGTCTTCAGAAAATCAATTGCTTAAAACACTCAGAGTCAACTAATGCTATACAATTGACCGTGTTAGGTAAGTCTGTTTTTATGGGATTGCAAGAAAAAGAGACAGAATAGTGAGGAAAAGACAAAAGGGATGAGGTCAAATAGCAGACAGTGAGATCAATGATGGAACTAAATTATTGTTTGATTTTGGGGTAAGGTACAATATCATGATAACAAATGGGGTAAATATTTTATACTAAAATAATTTAATTAAAGAACAAACATTTTAATTGTGTCATCTCCTCAGTGGCTGAACCCTGGAGACTCAGTTACTCTGAGCTGTGGGGTTAAAGAGTCATCTACAGGCTGGAGGTTCTTCTGGTACCGAACTGTTCCCTACAGAGCTGGGTTACTCTCCCTATTGGACAAGTCCTACTCTGTAGAGCCTCTATCTGGCAATGGGACTACTGAAGACTCCTACACTCTGATCCCTGCTGGTCCTAATCACATAGGAGGATATGTGTGTAGAGCTGGGAGAGGAGACCCAGTCTATGACACACTCTACAGTGAACCTCAGTTTCTCTGGTCAGGAGGTAACTAACTGCATTGAAACTGCATTTAATCACATTTAAGTCATCCTCATGTGTATATATAACTATAAGTTTGAGTCTTTCTCTTTGTTTCAGACCTGCATCCTTCAGTGTCTCTCAGAATAAGACCCAACAGAACTCAACACTTTACATCAAGTCTCTCTCACTGAGCTGTGAGGAGAAGGGGAACTCTACTGGATGGAGACTGAAGAGATACAGAGAGAGAGGAGTGGAGTCAGGGTGTGGCTATAACTGGGGATCAATGGCAGGGTCCACATGTACCATCAGGTCCACACTTGAAAAGGACAGTGGAGTTTACTGGTGTGAGTCTGCATCAGGAGAGTACAGTAATGCTATCAAAATCACAGTGGATGGTACGTTGTCACGTTCGTTTAATGACGGGACAGACCAAGGCGCAGCGTGATATACGTACATGTTTATTAAACCAATAAACGCTTGACAAAACAATAAACGAAACGAAACGTGAAGTCCGAGGTAGCACACAAAACATACCTTACAAGGAACAAGATCACACAACCCACTAGTGCCAATAGGCTGCCTAAGTATGATCCCCAATCAGAGACAACGAGCTACAGCTGCCTCTGATTGGGAACCACACCGGCCAACATAGATCTACACATAATAGATCAAAACATAGAAAACAGCACAAAGAATATACACACCCTGACTCAACATATAAGAGTCCCCTGAGTCAGGGCGTGACATACGTCTATTGTACAATATTCACTAACCTTTTTTACATTTCAATGTATGATAATGATGTTCAATTCTGAAACTGAATGAATGTATCTCATATAAAATGCAATCTCATAAGACATTAATATATTGTGAGTGATTACTCCTGATTTACAGTTTTATTTATATATTATGTTACACAGCTGGTGCTGTGATCATGGAGAGCCCTGCCTATCCCATGACTGAGGGAGACTCTGTGACTCTGCTCTGTACAAATAGATATCAGGAAACAAACCCAAACCCCAAGGTTGATTTCTACAAAGATGGAGAACTCATCAGGAATGAGACCACAGGAGGGATGACCATCCCTCTAGTATCCAAGTCAGATGAAGGCTTCTATAAGTGTAAATCTAATGAAGGAGAATCACCAGAGAGCTGGGTGACTGTGAGAGGTGAGAAGAGCAGTGTGTGTGTGTGTGTGTGTGTGTGTGTGTGTGTGTGTGTGTGTGTTGATGGTAAAACATATGTTTTGATAGTCCCTCCAGGTTCGGTTGTCTCCATCTCTCTGCTGTCCAGGCTGCTGTGTGGTCTACTGGTGGTGTCTCCCTTTCTACTGGTGTCTATCATTCTGATGGTGAAATGCTGCAGGGCTCAAGGTGACCACTTTATTTCAGTGTGTATCTACAAGAAGCTTATCCAGCTTGATATTTTCCTTCTTTATGTCATGCTCTTGTATTACTGTTATCAAGTAATGTTGACGCAAATGGTTCATTTCAAATGTAAATAGACAAAGTGCCCAGTGGCAGCTATTTCTGTTAAATGTCTTCTATGGAAATGTTCTTCCCCCAGAAAAGGCAAACTAACATTTTCATTACTTCTGAAGGATTACATTTTAGTGCTGTGCAGTTGAACGAGCAGTTGAATCAGTTTAACTCTAATGCTACTCTCCGTCCGTTATATTCCTATAGGCATGTGTTCAACAACCAAATCTCCTCAAGATGAGTTACGATCTGATGATATCATCGAACAGGCCGAATCATCCGTGTGATCATTACAGTATGAACTGTAAGCTGAATGACCATTTTTATGATTTTAAAGTTTTTGCCATTGCCTTGCCATTGATTTATGATACCATTTACTGAGTCAAATATCATTGAATGAAATTTTACAAATACTAAATGGTATGATTTAGCAAGTTGACGTTTTCAGCTTTTGGGATCTTGTATGCTTTGTTATTGTTGATTGTTGTTAATATTCTTGAAATATTAAATTACCCCTCTTTTATTTCATTTTGTTGATTGAAAAAGAGTGTAGTGCCTGTTTTGTTTAAAAGTAGAATTTGTTGTATTTTTTTAATATGTTGTATTTTAGATAATGTCATGCTTTTTACATGCAGGTGCATATATGCTGTATGTGAATATTTTCTGGGACTAAAGGTGGGATTATACTTGGTTGGCCGACCTACTATAACAACTTTAACAGTTATGTTGGAACATGTATAATTTGTTTTTAATTCAATGAATGCTTATTTTCATTAACATTTTCCATTCTTTCTACTTCTATGTCTATATGTTTTTTATAAAATGTTATTTCTTCAGTAGTTGTTATAGGAGCCAGATGAGTGTTCCACTATTGAACTTGAATAAAGAGGGTGTGCATTGTCTTACATCAGATAGCATGACGATTCTGCCTGACGAGAGTCACATAGGAGTGACGCCACCTGACGTAAGACAATGGAGGTTGTGTTGCATTTTGTATTTTGTATTAATTCTCATATGTCAAATAAAAAGTGATGATTCCCCACATCGTTGTATTGCTTTGAAATATAATGTAATTTAAGGACATATTCCTTTTACTCTCTGTATTGCTGAGTTGAAACAATGCATTTACATCTTGAACATTCCTATACATTTCTTATTATGTAAACAACACTTTTTAACAAAATCTCTATACACCATATTGCTGTCAGTCTTCTTAAACCACTTTCAGATTTGACTTCTACTGATATGAACCCATACAGAAGTGGTCCATGTCTGTACTAATATGATGACATAGAGAGAGGAAGGAATAAGAGGGCAGACCCAGTAGACTGAGGGGTTATGTTGT